>NC_086448.1:420507822-420861572 GCF_028390025.1 Pseudophryne corroboree
CGGAACATGCGCAGTAGTACTGTTGGCGGCGCAAAGGAGGAAGTAATGTGCCAGTAATGCTACCAGTGGATAATCACAAGTCACCCCCCCCCCCCCCAGTTCTTTTCAGCATCATCCCCTCAGTGTCTGTCCAGCTCCATCTGGCCCAGTTCTGTCTCCAGTCCCGCAGTGTCTCTCCAGCTCCAGCCCCTTCATCCCTTCATCTTCAGCCAATAGAAAATTACCTTCTTTGTCTTCTGGCTGCTACTGCTCCGCTTCATGCCGCGTTTCCTCTCTCCCAGCGATGGGTGTCACAGTAAAAAAAAAAAGTGATTGTACGATGGAGCCGCCATACAGCAATAGCAGTTCCTGGACCCCACAGATCCATCTACACCCACTGATTGCACCGCTGCGGTGATCAGTAGGGCACAGACATCAGTTGTAGAAGGGATTTATCTGTACCTTATTACAGCTGGCGCCAGGAGGCTATTGCTTCCATTGCCTTTGGGGGTTCCGCCACTGGGTATGAGAGTAGTTAATCTGCAATGCGAGAACAGGCTGTTATAAAAGGGCTTTGTTTTCTGTCTGTCTGTATTTACATTTACCATACAAATAGTTACATTTTGTTTCTCTGTGATGATTTTTCAGGATTACATGCATTTATCAATACTTGTTCTTTGTATGCAAAGGAAAATCTAGTATTTAGCAAAAAGCATAATATACCCAGAGGTGCTTTAAGAGAGAAAGATGCCAGTGTGCAGTCTCCGATATTGCCCCATCCTCTCTGGCGGTGCAGTAGACACTGGCATTGTGCCAGTGTCTACTGCGCATGCGCAGGTCTCCGGGAACATGGCGCCCACGCCACTTTCCTGGGGACATCCTTATTGCGCATACGCGAATCATCATAAAATATCCGCCCACTTTCCAAGTGATTATTGCCGATATGAAGCCAGCGTCGGGTCATCGGGGAAGTGACTATAATTAAATGGGTGCAGGGTGTGCGGTGTGGAGTGCCCCCTGGTCCCAGGGGCCCATGTGCACCGCACACCTTGTACCCGTTGTAGATATGCCAGTGGCAATAACAAAACTTCAAAATATCAATGTCAGAGAAAGCATTAACGGCTTTGTAATTTTATTTCATTGTCTAGAACGGGTGGGGAACCTTTTTTCTACCAAGGGCCATTTGGATATTTATAAAATTCTTCGGGGGCCATACAAAAATTCTGAACTTAAAAAATGACCCTGGCCCCCAGTAGGTCTGCCCCTTAGAGGTACTGTGTGTGCGCGCCGGAGGCGCGCGTGCCAAAAAAATGGGTGTGGCCAGTTAAAATGGGACGTGATACACATATGCCCCCAATAGTGCAGTGCCAGATCCACAATTGCCCTCACAGTGCCAGGTATACAAATGCCCCTCACAGTGCCAGGTATACAAATGCTCCTCACAGTGCCAGGTATACAAATGCCCCTCACAGTGCCAGGTATACAAATGCCCCCCCATAGTGCCAGGTGTACAAATGCCCCCCCATAGTGCCAGGTGTACAAATGCCCCCCCACAGTGCCAGGTATACAGATGTCCCCACAGTGCCAGGTATACAGATGCCCCCACAGTGCCAGGTATACAGATGCCCCCACAGTGCCAGGTATACAAATGCCCCCACAGTGCCAGGTATACAGATGTCCCCACAGTGCGCCCCCCCCCCCCCCCCGTGCTGCTTACCGCTCCTTTTGGCGGACACGGAGGAGAGCGCGGCTATGTTGGGCGGCAGCGTGTAGGACTTGAAACCAGCCGCCGGTTCGAGAGCCAATCAGAGCTCGCGGACCCCCAGCCGCGGCTCCTGATTGGCTGCCGGTCCACGAGCCCTGATTGGCTCACGAACCGGCGGCTGGTTTCAAGTTCTACACGCCGCCGCCACGCTCTCCTCCCTGTCCTGACACTGACAGCTGAGACACGCTGCCGCCGGACTGAGCGGCGGCGTGTCTCACTGAGAGAACCGGGTGGGCCGGAGCAAATGGCTTCGCGGGCCTTATACGGCCCGCGGGCCGGAGGTTCCCCACCCCTGGTCTAGAACATCAGGATGACAAGTTATGTAGTATAACTGTGATGTAAACCAGGAGCACTATACAAAGTAGATGTCAGAAATTGTACATTATTCATCTTATTCCACCACACTTCTTTACTCTTTATTTCTCACTCATGTCACAGCTTACAAAAATATCATCCCAGTAGAAGTCACGGGACATAATGATCTCTTCCTTTTTGTATTTTGCTCGTTTAAAGCACTTATGCTGGATATTGGTGGTCATTCCAAGTTGATCGCTAGCTGCATTCGTTCGCTGTGCAGCGATGAGGCAAAAAAAGGCACTTCTGCGCATGCGTATGTGGCGCAATACGCGCACGCGACGTACCATTTCAGCGGCCTATGTAGTTTCACACAGGGTCTAGCGAAGCTTTTCAGTCGCACTGTTGGCCGCAGAGTGATTAACATGAAGAGGGCATTTCTGGGTGTCAACTGACCGTTTTCAGGGAGTGTTTGGAAAAACGCAGGCGTGCCAGAAAAAACGCATGCGTGCCAGAAAAAACGCATGCGTGCCAGAAAAAACGCATGCGTGCCAGAAAAAACGCAGGCATGGCTGGGCGAACGCAGGACGTGTTTGTGACGTCAAAACAGGAACTGAACAGTCTGAAGTGATCGCAAGCGCTGAGTAGGTCTGAAGCTACTCTGAAACTGCACACATTTTTTTTGTAGCCGCTCTGCGATCCTTTCGTTTGCACTTCTGCTAAGCTAAAATACACTCCCAGTGGGCGGCGGCATAGCGTTTACACGGCTGCTAAAAAATGCTAGCGAGCGATCAACTCGGAATGACCCCCTCTGTCCACTATTCATAGGTGCCATCTCTGTGCAGGGGCAGTTTAAGACAGAAGAGGGTCAGTGTGCAGGCTCCGTGCGGACCCACTCCTCTCTGGTGCACAGTAGACATTGGCTAAGTGACATAGGGGGTAATTCTGCCTTGATCGCTGGGCTGCGTTTTTTGCTGCCTTGTGATCAGATAGTTGCCGCCTACACGGGGAGGATGAATTCGCTGTGCAAGTGTGTGTTCGGATTTGTAGCAGAGCTGCACAAACTGATTTTGTGCAGTAAACAAACAAACAAACAAACAAACATCAAACAGCGCTAAAGAGAGATATGTATTTTAATAAAAGTCAATAAAATAAATATATAAATGTGTACCAGTACCGGCAATAATTTCACTTAAAACACTACATACAAAGCAGTTCTCTGAAGAAGCCGCTGACGTGATTGGAGGCGGAGAAACGCGTAAGACGTCACCCTTGGTGTCCAGCACTGGCATCCGTCACTCTGTAAACTCATCCTCTGAAAGCCCCTTGTTTTGGACCCTCCGGATATGGCACCATTAATGTGTTGAAGACACCAGGAGCCGGGAGTCCCCAAAACTGCCCCCTGCTGGGAGCTGGGCATTACGTAAAAGGTGATACAAAATACTGATGTGCCTCATTGTTTAAATCACCTCTGATTAAAATTCCTGTCCATACTAACATTGTTACCACCTTTAACTGGACAAGGAATCATCAATTTCAGTGCACTGAAAAAAGCCACCAGCACAGCTGTTTTAACTGCATGAAGTCTTTTGTCATCTTGGACTAACATACCATATGTGCATGATTATTAATCAGCCATACTAACAATTAAGCTGGAACTGCTTTGTATGTAGTGTTTTAAGTGAAATTATTGCTGGTACTGGTACACATTTATATATTTATTTTATTGACTTTTATTAAAATACACATCTCTCTTTAGCGCTGTTTGATGTTTGTTTGTTTGTTTGTTTGATTGTTTCATGTATTTTTAGGGGTTGAGTACTCCCCTTGTAACAGCTGCTGTAAGATTGGTGTTATTAATGAGCATTGGCAGAAAGTTATTATAGTTACAATTAGCTCTAGCGCCGGATTTTTGTTTTGTTGTTTGATTTTGTGCAATCTCTGCTCAGCCCAGGACTTACTCAGTCGCTGCGATTGCTTCTTGCTGATTGGGGCAAGAGCTGACGTCAGACACCCTCCCTTCAAACGCTTTGACACGCCTGCGTTTCCTGGGCACTCCCTGGAAACGGTCAGTTGCCACCCACAAACGGCCTTTTCCTGTCAATCACCTTGCGAACGCACATGCGATCAGATTTATTGCACCGTCCCGTCGCTGACCGGCAATCCCCTTTTCTGTGGTCCGTCGCGCCTGCGCATTGTGGTGCATACATATGCACAGTTCAGATCTGATCGCACGCGGTGCAAAAACGCACAGCAGCGATCAGGTCTGAATTACCCCCATAGTCTACTGCGCTTGCACAGGTCTTCAGGATCATGGTTGTGCCGTGCCTTGATCCCGGGGACTTCTCTTCTGTGCTTGTGAAAATCACCGTGAAAATGCATGGTGTACCATTTTCACTGTGATTTCTGCTGCTCTGCAGTGCTGGGATGAAGGCCAATGCAGAACGGTGGAGAAGTAAGCAGATGTATATGGGGGCAGGGTATGCAGTGTGTGGGCTTCCCTGGACCCAGGGGCCTGTGTTTACTGCATACCCTACATATTATAGATACGCCAGTGGCTCTGTGGGTACTAAGAGTACTAGCACGCCTCCAACATTTGTGCTGTTACAGCTACTTATCATACCATATGGGGTGGGAGAATAATTCGCAAACTCAATCATTCTAAAACGTTGGCTTCCATGACCCTATTTCTTCAGTGACAGGCATGCCAGTCTGAAATAGCACAGGCTAGTTTGTATGATTACATTTATATTCAATTTAGCATGGGTGATGCAGGGGATGTCCTATATTACTGTATATTGAAAGCATATCTTTAGAAATATGTATCGACACATCATAAATGTAAAGTTGCATGCTTTATGTATATATAATATACATACACCTTGTGGGAAAATTATTATTTGATGAGGCTGAATTTGGAAACTTGCCTACAGAGCAACCATTAGATCGTTATCACAGATTATTATGCCTCAGTAAACACAGAGTTGATCTTGTACTTCATGGTCAATTACTTTCAGACTATTATCGTCAGAAGAAGATCCCTTGTGGATTTTATATAAATAACATTCCCACAATAGCAAGGATGAACCCTACTTTCTGTATTCGATTGGGCGGGGTATTAAATAAATGCTTCCTCAACTGCATTAATGAAATACTGCATAAACTGTTGACAGTTGCACATCCATGTTGTCCGGTATTGTACACAACACCTAAGCCTTTTTTCACTTTATCTGCATTGGTGAGTGTCCTCTTGAAAATGGAAATGAACTTGCTCCAGTGTCCGACTGGGGCATGAAGGGCCTACTGGGGGAATGCTGTTGTAGGGGCCCATGCTTAAGGGTGTGGCCAGGCTGCACTGGGGCGTGGCCAGCCACCACAGAGGTTTGGCTAACCATTACAGAGTACATGTTCTGTACCCCTTGGAAAATATATAATAAACCATATTCTTGTGAAGTATAATGTAACATAAGTATAATGCATAATTAAAGTGCACTAGGATAGAGTCTGGAACCTGATCCCTAGAGGAGGAGGAGGGCCCACAGGCAGTGGGGCCTACCGGTGGTTTCCCCTGTGGGCCAGTCTGACCCTGACTTGCTCTGTTGCATTCCTCAATTAGGAGTATCCAAGCAGGGGTGTATCTTCCTATTGGCCAGGATAGCACTTGCCAGGGGCGCCAGCCAAGGGGGGGGGGGGGAGGAGGGGGGAGGGGGGGGGGAGGGGGGGCAGTGCCACCCACGCCAGGGGGTAGAATGGCAAAGTGGTTCTCACCGAGTACATCCCTTAGCAGTGCTCATTCACTGCAGGACTCTCAAAAGCTTACTGCACTCTGACACTCTCTGTGGGGTATATTTACTAAAATTCGTAATTTTCAGAATGAGGTTAAAGTACAAACACGTATGACATTGAATGTGTAAAATTGCAACTTTTTGAATTTATTACGCCTCATTTACTAAGCTGCCGTATTTTACATTTTCGTGTTTACCGATGTCGATGTCATTCGTAATTTTTGGCAGTGTTTTACGGGAGTGAATAGTAAAACACTGCCGACATTACAACAATGAAACTCGGCCGGATCCGTGAGATCCGTGCAGGGTTTCATTGTGCATCTTTAATAAAATGAAAAATAGTGTAAAAGTAGGGGGCAAAAATGCGTGGGGTCCCCCCTCTAAGCAAAACCAGCCTCGGGCTCTTTGAGCCGGTCCTGGTTGACAAAATATGGGGGAAAAAATGACAGGGGTTCCCCCATATTTCATAAACCAGCACCGGGCTCTGCGCCTGGCCCTGGTTCCAAAAATACGGGGGACAAAAAGCGTAGGGATCCCCTGTATTTTTGAAACCAGCACCGGGCTCCACTAGCCAGGTACATAATGCCACAGCCGGGGGACACTTTTATACTGGTCCCGGCGGCCCTGGCATTACATACCCAACTAGTCACCCCTGGCCGAGGTACCCTGGTCCCTCCCCCCCTTCAGCCACCCAAGGGCCAGGGGTGAAGCCCGAGGCTGTCCCCCCCCATCCAAGGGCGGCGGATGGGGGGCTGATAGCCTTGTGTAAAAAATGTGAATATTGTTTTTAGTAGCAGTACTACAAATCCCAGCAAGCCTCCCCCCGCAAGCTGGTACTTGGAGAACCACAAGTACCAGCATGCGGTGGAAAACCGGGCCCGCTGGTACCTGTAGTACTACTACTAAAAAAATACCCCCAAACAAACAGGACACACACACCGTGACAGTATAAGTTTATTACATACACGCACACCTCCAAACATACATACTTACCTATGTTCACACGAGGCTCGGTCCTCTTCTCCATGTAGAATCCTAGGGGTACCTGTTGAAAAAATTATACTCACAAAATCCATTGTACCTTCTGTTCTTTGTATAATCCACGTACTTGGCAAAATAAAAAAACGGAAACCCGACCACGCACTGAAAGGGGCCCCATGTTTACACATGGGACCCCTTTCCCCGACTGCCAGTGGCACCCTTCTGATTGGCTGTGTGCTCCTGTAGTGTCTGTCAGGCAGCACATGGCAGAGATACAATGTAGTGCCTATGCGCTCCATTGTGTCCAATGGTGGGAACTTTGCGGTCAGCGGTGAGGTTACTTTCGGTCAACCACTGACCGCAAAGTTCCCACCATTGGATACAATGGAGCGCATAGGCGCTACATTGTATCTCTGCCGTGTGCTGCCTGACAGACACTACAGGAGCACACAGCCAATCAGGAGGGTGCCACGACGTGGCGCTCCCTGATTGGCAGAAGGGACCCTCTTTGACAGGAGTCAGGGGGGGTCCTGGCAGTCGAGGAAAGGGGTCCCATGTGTAAACATGGGGCCCCTTTCAGTGCGTGGTCGGGTTTCCGTTTTTTTATTTTGCCAAGTACGTGGATTATACAAAGAACAGAAGGTACAATGGATTTTGTGAGTATAATTTTTTCAACAGGTACCCCTAGGATTCTACATGGAGAAGAGGACCGAGCCTCGTGTGAACATAGGTAAGTATGTATGTTTGGAGGTGTGCATGTATGTAATAAACTTATACTGTCACGGTGTGTGTGTCCTGTTTTTTTGGGGGTATTTTTTTAGTAGTAGTACTACAGGTACCAGCGGGCCCGGTTTTCCACCGCATGCTGGTACTTGTGGTTCTCCAAGTACCAGCTTGCGGGGGAGGCTTGCTGGGATTTGTAGTACTGCTACTAAAAACAATATTCACATTTTTTACACAAGGCTATCAGCCCCCCATCCGCCGCCCTTGGATGGGGGGGACAGCCTCGGGCTTCACCCCTGACCCTTGGGTGGCTGGAGGGGGGGACCCCTTGATTTAAGGGGTTCCCACTCCTCCAGGGTACCCCGGCCAGGGATGACTAGCTGGGTATGTAATGCCAGGGCCGCCGGGACCAGTATAAAAGTGTCCCCCGGCTGTGGCATTATGTACCTGGCTAGTGGAGCCCGGTGCTGGTTTCAAAAATACGGGGGACCCCTACGCTTTTTGTCCCCCGTATTTTTGGAACCAGGACCAGGCGCAGAGCCCGGTGCTGGTTTATGAAATATGGGGGAACCCCTGTCATTTTTTCCCCCATATTTTGTCAACCAGGACCGGCTCAAAGAGCCCGAGGCTGGTTTTGCTTAGGAGGGGGGACCCCACTCATTTTTTTTATAAAAAATTAACACTTTCCCACCCCTTCCCACTGATAAACATGCACGGATCTCACGGATCCGTGCATGCCTATCAGAACACGGTAAAAAAAAGCAGGTCTATTTTAAAACTGCTTTTTTTTACGATTTGTATTTATTCACGGCAGTGTTTGGCTATTGCCGGCAGTGTTTGTGAAATACAAATTTTAGTAAATGACCGAGTTCTATCAAATAACAGGCGTATTTGACCGATGGTGTATTCATTCGTATTTTTTTTCTTGGACTTCAAAAAAAATACGAATGCCCTCATCACTGCCGAGATTTGTGCTTAGTAAATTCCCTAGATGACACTTTGAAGAAAAAACACCAAATCGGTCAAAATCGGGACCTTAGTAAATATACCCCTGTGACTACAGTGACAATGATGGTGAATATAGCCAGGGAGTGTGGCACTTCCAGGTATGGGGGGGGGCGAGGCACCTCCTCTTCCTCATCCACTCCTCTTCTAATTGGTCCCACGCGGTCTGTCACCAAACACCAGCCACTACAATCAGCACCAGTCAGCAGTGCAGCATGAGCATACCTGTACATTTTCTGTGGTACCGTAGCTGCACTGCATGGTCTATCCTGGCAGTCTGGATCACAGGTTACAAAGATCTCTGTATGGAGAGGTATCTAGACCAGTCACTGCCTGTCCAGCTGTGTTGAGACTACAAGTCCCAGCACACCTTGTCAACTGGATTTGCTGGGACATCACACCTAGAGAGGGGTTTTTAACTATATGTATGTGTGCATATATCCCTGCCCGCACCCTCCTTGTAATTCCTCCTCAGTGTCCCTGCCTGCACCATCCCTGTAACTGCCCCCTCAGTGACCCTGCCCATACACTCCTGTAATTCCCTCTCAATGTCCCTGCCCGCACCCTCACCGTAATTCCCTCTCATTGGGGTAAATTTACTAAGGTGGGAGATTTTTAGAACTGGTGATGTTGCCCATGGCAACCAATCAGATTCTACTTACCATTTATCTAGCTGCTTCTAGCAGATAATAGCTATAATCTGATTGGTTGCTATGGGCAACATCACCCGTTCTAAAAATCTCCCACCTTAGTAAATTTACCCCATTGTCCCTACCCGCACCCTAACTGTAATTTTCCCTCAGTGTCCCTGCCTGCACACTCCTTGTAATTCCCCCTCAGTCTCCCTGCCTGCACCCTCCCCATAATTCCATCTCAGTGTCCCTGCCTGCTCCCCCCTCGTAATTCCTCCTCAGTGTCCCTGCCTGCACCCTCCCTGTAATTGCCCCTCAGTGTCCTTGACCTCAGCTTCCCCGTAGCCCCTTCCACTCATTTTCCCTACCCAAACCCTCCCTGTAAATCCCCCTTAGTGTCCCTGATCTCAGCCTCCCTGTGACTCACCCCTCAGTGTCCCTGCCCACACCCTCCTGTAATTCAACCTCAGTGTCCCTGGCCGCACCCTCCCCGTAATTCCCCCTCAGTGTCCCTGCACGCACACTCCTGTAATTCCCCCTCAGTGTCCCTGCCCACACCCTCCCTGTAATTGCCCCTCAGTGTCCCTGACCTCAGCCTCCCTTTAAGCCCTCCACCTCATTGTCCCTACCTACACCCTCCCTGTAATTCTCCCTCAGTGTACCTGACCTCGGCCTATCTGTAACCCCCCCTCTGGGTGGGGGAGGTGGGGGGAGCTAGTTACTTACTTTGCCAGGGGCGCTCAGATCCCTAGATACACCCCTGTATCCAAGGCCCATAAGGTAGCAGGACTCAAATACTCTGGGACTTCATAAGCAATATACAATACTTAACAAGCAGATTATTTTTTTTCATTACATCATTACTGGTAATATTTTCAGGACCTTCTTTTCAGGTATGTATGAATTATTACTGATCAAAATAAGCCTATCTTCTATTACAATTCAAATTTGGTATGCTTGTTATTGTGCTGTATAATGCTCACACATCTACAATACATATAGGCATCTACATGTGTGTGCATATGTATGTATATACAAATATTTGAATACACACATTCATCAACCATAACATTAATTAAAACCACTATCAGATGAATGGGTCAGAGCATCTCCAGATCTTGTGGGGTGTTCCTGATATATAGTGGTTAGTACCTACAAAAAGTGGCCCAAGGAAGGACAACCAGTGAACTGATGACATGGTTACGGGAGCCCTATGCTCATTGATGCCACAGAAGAACTAATGCAACACAAATTGCAGAAAAAGTTAATGCTGGCTATGATAGAAAGGTGTCAGAACTCCCAATGCATCGCAGATGTACATGGGGCTGCACATGGGGCTGTGTGGTATCGGTATGGGATCCTGGCGGTAGGCATTTTCGGCGGTCAGGAAACTGACGCTGGGAACCCGACAGCCAGAATCCCGGCAGCGAGTGCAGAGTATCCCCTCACGGGTTCGCTGAGCTCGCCACACTTTGGGCCTGGTGGAGACCTTTGGCTGCCACACTATTATATTTCCCATTGGGTGGTGGTGTGGAGTAGGCATACTGGGCTTGTGTCAGGATTTTCCCAGCTATCGGGATTTCGGCGTTGGTATGCTGACCACAGGGTCCCAACAGCTGGTACTTTAACCACATCCCAGCCGTGTAGCCACAGACTGGTCAGAGTGCCCATGCTGACCTCTGTCCAACACCGACAGAACCTACAATTGTCATATCAGAACTGGACCCTGGAGCAATGGAAGAAGGTGGGCTGTTCTGATGAATCATGTTTTCTTTTACATCATGTGGATGGCCGGGTTAGTGTGCACCATTTACATGGGGAAGAGATGGCACCAGGATGCACTGTGGTTAGGAGGCAAGCCAGTGGAAGCAGTGTGATTCTCTGGGCAATGTTCTGCTAGGAAACCTTGGGTCCTGGCATTCATGTGGATGTTACTTTGACACGTACCATCTCCATAAACATTGTTGCAGACCAAATACACTCCTTCTTATTAACAATATTTCTTGATTTACACCCTGCCACACTACAAAAATTGTTCAGGAATGATTTGAAGAATAAGTCAAAGAGTTTAAGGTGTTGACTTGGTCTCCACATTACCCAAATCTCAATTCAATTAGCATGTGTGGGAAATGCTGGAAAAACAAGTCCGAACCATGGCATCCCCATCTCGCAACTTATAGGACTTAATGAATCTGCTGCCAACGTCTTGGACGGGTTAGAGCTGTTTTGATGGCTCAAGGGGGACCTACACAATATTAGGGAGGTAGTTTTAATGTTATAGCTCAGGGGTATATAAACATATATACAAATGAACAAAAGATCTGGAACTCCCTGTACAAATAATGGCTTCACCACATTGCAGCTCCTGATTGGCTGCCGGTACGCGAGCTTCGATTAGCTCACAACTGGCACCAGATTCAAAATGACGGCACCACTTCCTCTCATGTGGCTGCCTGCCAGAGGATTCCCGAACAGCAAGCCCTGTGCATGTAGAGTCTTGTGGATCTCTCCCCGGCCTGGACAGCCGCTTCTGTTGAGATAGTGGTGGGTGCTGTGCTTGTGATTAGGGAGGCCAATCCCGGGATCGGGATCGGCGGGATCCCGGGATTTAGGCCCAAAAATGGCCGGGATTCAATCCCGGGATTGGAAGCTTCAATCCCGGGGATTGAGGGATCAGCGTTGAGCGTCCTCAGGACGCTCAGACGCTGCCCGGCTCCCTCCTCCTGTCTCCCCCTGCGCAGCGTGACCTTTGCCTGTGAGGTCACGCTGCGCTTTCAGCAGCTGCCGAGCAGGAAAGTACGGCGGTCTTCACCTGCCGCCTCCCCCCGGCTCACCCTACACTCACCAGCTGCCTCCTCCCGGCTCCCCTACACTCACCCGCCGGCTCCGCTGCACTCACCCGCCGGCTCCTCCTCACCCGCTGCCTGGCTGTGCAGGTTTGTACGGGTTTTTTTATGTCTGCAGGGCGGGAGGGGCAGCCGGACACAGTCTAAAGCCATTCCCGGGAATCCCGTGATTGACCATTTTTCAATCCCGATACCCGGGATTGAAAAAATGGCCCGGGATTGGCTTCCCTACTTGTGATAAAGGGAGTTTATGAGGTGCTGCAGTGACTTCCATCATCTGGCTACCAGTGGCACAAGTTTGACGGTTCTGCCTCTGAGTATACAGCACATCATCAGTCGGCTTGGGAGACCCACTACAGAAACCGGGACTTGCGGGCCTCACTACTGTACAAGAACATCCTGGTTGGTAAGTGCTACAGCATTAATTCACACTAATGTACTTTGCCCTAGTGGGTATTGTACTGACATAATTACATCTATCTGTGCTACCTGCTGGATAAGACTTAATTTCTATTGCAAGCTTCCCACCTGGATATGTTCTAAGTACAAAAGAAATATATAAATAATCAGGCCTTATGGATATTAAACAAAACCTGAGGCATTTCATATTCTTTTGGACCTAAGAATCTACTGAGTGTTTTTAAGTACATTATGTTTGTTTTTGGTTACAAATATGTCATTACTGTGTAGCATAATGTATAAGGCGCACTACTACTGCGTGGCATAACGTACTATAAAGGGCACTACTACTGTGTGGCGTAAGGTGAATGGGCTCTGTGTAGCGAAATGTGAATGGGCTCTGTGTGGCATAAAGTGATTAATTGACTACTGTGTGGTGTAACATGAATAAGGGACACTACTGTATTGTGTAATGTGAATAAGAGACACTACTGTGTGGTGCAACGTGATTAAGTGAAACTACTGTGTGGGGTGGTGTAATGTGAATAAGGGACACTGCTGTGTGGTGTAACATGATTAAGGGACACTACTGTGTGGTGTAATGTGAATAAGGGACACTACTATGTACTGTAATGTGAATAAGGGACACTACTGTGTGGTGTAACATGAGTAAGTGACAGTACTGTGTGGTGCAATATGAATAAGGGACACTACTGTGTGGTGTAATGTGAGTAAGGTACACTACTGTGTGGCATAATTTGTGGCTACTATTGTGTGGTCATGCCCCTTCCCAGCGAGACCACACTTGATTTTTTCAGTGCGCAATCTCCCTACTTTTGTTGAGGATGGGAACACCAACTTTATGTTCACAGGGCACCAAAATGTCTAGTTACAGCTCTGCTTTGGTGTACACAGATGTGTCCTCCTCTGATCAGCACCATGTCCTAAATAATTTAAGCCTCTACAACTGCTAGAGCTTGGTCAATTGGGAAAATGGCTTCCCTTTTCTTTCTGTGTCACCTACACCAATGAAGTGCCAGCTCTACCTAACAGAACCAACCAAATACCAAATGTCTGACTATGGTGGGCCTGTGTGTTTTAAATACCATGGCCTATTTTTAGTCCATGTCCGGCCCTGCTGTGTGTTCTGTGTAGAATTAAAAATGCACGGCTCTGATGAACTTGCAAGGATTTCTCCGAGCATTTTTATTTTTCCTTTTATGTGTCATTGGTTCCAAGCATTGCTTATTCTGCTCAGAGTGATCACATGTAGTGTGCCTAAAATGTCTGCCTCACCTGGATTCTTCATGGGTAAAATTAACAGTCCTTGCAACTGATGACCGAAAATGGTTGATGAAAAATGTGGATTATCTCAGTTGTCTCTGTATTCCATGCAAAGCTAAACCTCTTTTTTGCTCTTAGGACCTTATTCAGGTTTGATAACAAACCAAAATTGTCAGTAACTGGGCAAAACCAAGTTGCACTGCAGGTGGGGCAGATGTAACATGTGCAGAGAGAGTTAGATTTAGGTGGGGTGAAATAGCAGTGTAAAAATAAAGCAGCCAGTATTTACCCTGCACAGAAATAATATAACCCTCCCAAATTTAAATCTGGGTTGGGGGGGGGGGGATGTGATTAAAAAAAAATTGGGGCTCCCCAATGATTATCCCACCCCCCACAAGGGGAGAGTTCTTACCGCCGTCTCACCGAAAAAAGGCTTCCACCGTTGCGTGCTGCTCATGTCCTGCCCCCAGCGATTACCCCACCTCCCACAAGCGGGAAACGCTTACCGCCAAATCACTGTGAAAAGTATGCCGCCGCTGCGTGCTGCCCATGTCCTGTGTCCTGGCTGACTCTTCACACAGATGCATTACTGGGATGCATCTGAGTGAAGAGCTGGCCAGGACACAAGACATGGGCAGCACGCGTTTCGCGGTGATCCGGCGGTAAGCTCTCCCCAGCGCCTGCGCCTCTGTTATGTTTTGGGGGTGGGGCATGCTGCCCCCTTGTCCCCCTCGTTCCGACGCCCCTGCTCATGCCATTTGTTAAGAGCCTTGAGTCCTTTTGGAGAAAAAGCGTTATAGAAATAAAATTCTTCTTATTCTTATTATTATCATTAGTGTTATATCTTCAGTGATAAATAATAATGCTGTCCATGAGATCATTTGTCCCATGTTTTATATAGAACCAATATCTTGGCTAATATTGTACACTTGCTTATTTAGATTATATGATTTTTCTTTTTAGCTTTGTCTTGACTGTTTATTATGTTCAGGGGTTCATACTATAGGTCAGTGCTTCCCAAACTTTTTTGAATCACGGCGCCCTAGAGTATCACAATTTATTTCACGGCACCCCTAGGCCAAAAGTTTCTTATTGAATAATATAGAATTAAGTATTACATTAAGTAAATTGTATTTATGTCACCCTTAGGTTCAGTTATGTGGTGAGGTACAGGATTCACTTCTGTTTGTCCACATACTTTATAATTGGCAGCCACCTGCGCTGGTTTTGCCTATTACATTGACCATAAATAATTTTAATTGGTCCTGGACCACCAACCCAGGGCACCCCTGCAAGTACCCCAAGGCACCCCAGGGTGCCTAGGCAGGCACACAGTTTGAGAACCCCTGCTATAGGGTTTAATACTATTTATATATTTTTTTAATGGAATAGGCAGCAGAAAGTTAAAATAATATAAATATATCTGATGTCTTTATCCAGTACTTGACAAATCTTATCCAGTAATTTCTACTTTTAGCCACAGTGTTCCTATAAATAAGAAACATTTACACGGAGTATAACTGCAGTAGATGTAGTGCATTATTTTTAAAGAAAGGATACAAAAAAAAAACTGAAGTAGAGGTGTGTCAGGGAAAATACTTCACTTTAAGTTGTTTCATGTTCCAGAGCAGTTTCCAAATTTAGAAACTTCTTATCCTGAGGAACCACAAAAATGTTTCTTTGTAAACAGTTAGAGTTAGAATGCACTAATAATTTACATATGTGAGTATGTCTGCAGGGGAGCAAGAACATGGAGTTTCTGTGGCTTAAGAAAGAGCGCAAATGACAGCTTCCTCTATGATTTTTTTTCTCCAAACACACTTAATGCTTTCTTTCAGTGATTCATTCATTTAATGTCTTCTTTATAATTTGAGCTTGATTTACTTTTCAGTGGGTTAATATTTACTTTGCTATTGCATATGTAATTAACTATATAAAGAAGACAGAATGCTTTTAACTGGTTCTTTTTATTATTATTTTTAAATTTGTATGTATTCTGTTCTACTGGACCACCAGGACCTTAACTAGGGCTGTGCCATCTGTGCCTGGCCCACAGTGCATATACACTGTGGGGCGCAGAACTGCCAGCAACACCCTCACTGCCACCCAGCTACTTCTAACATAGGGGGTAATTCAGATCTGACTGGTGGGCAGTGATTTTTGCAGCTGCGATCAGATAGTCGCCGCCTGCAGGGGGAGTGGGTTTTTGTTGTGCAGGTGTGCGTTCGCATGTGTAGCAGAGCTGCACAAACTGATTTTGTGCAGTCTTTGCGCAGCCCAGGACTTACTCAGCCACTGCGATCACATCAGGCTGATCGGGGCCAGAGCTGACGTCAGACACCCTCCCTGAAAATGCTTGATCCTGCCTGCGTTTTCCCTGGCATTCCTAGAAAACGGTCAGTTGCCACCCACAAACGGCCTCTTCCTGTCAATCTCCTTGTGAACGTCCGTGCAAATGGATTTTTCGCACCATCCCGTCACAGGGCGCCAATGTCTGTTGCAGCCGTGTGAAGCGCCAGTGTAGTGTGGTGCATACACATGCGCAGTTCGGATCTGATCGCCCGCTGTGTGAAAATGCACAGCAGCGATCAGATCTGAATTACCCCCATAGGTAGCCGGACGGCAGGCAGTGCTGCAGCTGAACTTCCCATCCATCGTCATGCTCCGACCCACCCAGATTCCCCTTCTGTGTCCGCCTCCAGCCCACCCACAGTGCACTGTGCTGTGAAGAGCAGGGCACTGTGCTGTGAAGAGCCGCATCGTTTGGGCGGGAGAAAGAAGAGGACACTGAGGCTGAGTAACTGAGCAGTGGCAGGAAATAATCTAAGTCAGTCACTCCCTCCCTCTCTCCTCACACAGAAACTACACCCAAGGGTGGGGGGGAGGTCTAATGAGAAGGAGGAATGAGGTGTAAGGGAGGAATACATACGTTTAACCGGCAGCCGGGATCCCGGCTGTCATGATCCCGGCCACCAATATGCCGGCAGCAGGGTGAGCACTAGAAAGCCCAATGTGGGCAATGTGACTCGCTCTTGGACACCCATAGAGGGAGAAAAGCCTGTGGCGCAGGTATTCTGGCAGCAGCATTTCACCACCTGCCCGGATTCCGGCATTGGCATTGTGACCGCCGGGATCCCGACAGACGGTCTCGTGATTTCCTCACATAAGGGGCTCTACCAGGCATAATGTATAGGTGCTCTACCTGGTATAATGTATAGGTGCTCTACCTGGCATAATGTATAGGTGCTCTATCTGGCATAATGTGTATAGGGGGTACTGCCTGGCATAAAGTATATAAGGGGTACTGCCTGGTGAAATGTGTATAAGGGGTACTACCTGGCATAATGTGTATAAGGGGCTCTAGCTGGCTTAATGTGTATAAGGGGCTCTACCTGGCGTAGTTTTAAGGGGCTCTACCTGGCATAACTTGTATAAGGGACTCTACCTGCCAATACGTGTATAAGTGGTACTCCCTGGCATTACATGTATAAGGGGTACTGCCTGGCGTAATGTGAATAAGGGGTACTTCCTGGTGTAATGTGTATAAGGGGCTCTACATGCCGTAATGTGTATAAGGGGTACTACTGTGTGGTGTAATGTGAATAATGGACACTACTGTGCGATGTAATGTGAATTGGTACTATTCTGTGGTCGCACCCCTTCGCCATGCAGCCACATTCCTATATTTTGCTGCGCGCCTTTTGTGCATACTGTACTAGTTTTACATATGAGGGGGGCACTAATTCTCTCTCTGGCAGAGGGCACCAAAATGTCTAGTTGCTGCATTGTGGACAATGAGGGTTTGTTAAAGTTATTTATATATGGAAATTATTTTAATATTACAGTATCCTTTTAAATACAATTTATATATTAACCGCATTGTGCTTTATTTCAGATTACAACTATACTTTACTTAAGTACAAAGGAGAGGGACAAAAGAGCAGATGAAAAGCAATGGTAGCATTAAAGGCCTGTGCTATTCAGCATTGGGTTCGTTACTCTAGGGCGTTGGCGTGGGGGCGAACAAATGTGTGTCCCCTACCTAAAGATAATTGCCATCTTTGCTTTAGGTGCCAGCATAATTATAATAAATAGATGCACCATTATAATACAATGATTAATAAAGTAGTGCCCTCTATTTAAAGAACTAATATAATATTTCTCCCTTGTGTTAAAAATACCCACACCACTTTTTACTTTACACACACAGTATGCTGGCACTATTTTATTTATTTTATTATAATGGGACAATATTATATTATTTCTATAAATAGGGGCTGTGTTTAATCAATCATTGTATTATAATGCCACAATGAATATGAATAATTTGTAAGGAGACACACTATTTATTATAAATACCCTGGAACTCACAGCTCAGGAGAACCAGTTGAGCCTAATGTTATTCAGCAGTGCCCCTCAAGCCCTTCCCCCAGAGTAAATTTCCATATGTTTAATGTATTTATTTGTTATCAGTATAATAGTTTGCACAGCTCTTTCATGACACCCTTGCACAAAAAGGACTGTGCAAGGGATTCATTACTCAGCCCTCTCTTTAGAAAGAGTTTGTGAAAGTGCCCTAACATACCCTCAACATTTTACACATAAAAACCGGTACAAATCAGGAAAAGGGGCGTGGCCAAGGGTAAAGGGGGCGTGATCACACCCCTTTTCCTATACTTTCAATGGAGGTTTGGAGAACTAAAAATCAGTACAGAACATAAAAAAAGGTACTGTACCTGCCAAAAAGGTACAGTTGGAGGGTATGCCCTAATTCACTGACAGTGGTGCATCCGAGGCACAAGCACTTGGGAATACATTTTTTAGGATACAGGGGCACAGAAAGGCATAATAATTGAATGAGTAATCACTCATCCTCATCCCCCCAAAAAAATATTTTTATATTTTATGTAAACAAATTAACAAGTGCAAGGCTTCCATCAGAAATTGTGGGGCCCGGGCAGTGTCGGACTGGGGCATGAAGGGCTCACCAAATGTAAAACAGTGGTAGGTGGTTAGTCTCCAGAGGGGTTGTGGCCAGCCACCACAGATGCTTGGCTAACAATTAGTGAGTGCATGGGCTGAGCTCCTTGATAAATATATATAGTAAATACTGCTTGCTAGTGCATGCATAACAATTTGCCAGATTACTAACAACAATGCACTTTAGAAAATACACCATGGGGGTCATTCCGAGTTGATCGTAGCTGTGCTAAATTTAGCACAGCTACGATCTTCTTCCCTGACATGCGGGGGGATGCCCAGCACAGGGCTAGCCCGCCCCGCATGTCAGTCCGGCCCCCCCTCACAGAAGTGCAAAGGCATCGCACAGTGGCGATGCCTTTGCACTTCAAGAGTAGCTCTCGGCAAGTGCAGCTTTAGCGTGCTGGCCGGGAGCTACTCATCGCTCCCCGGCCCGCAGTGGCTGCGTGTGACGTCACGCAGCCGCTGCGGCCCACCCCCCGTTCGGTCCGGCCACACCTGCGTTGGCCGAACCAAACCCACGAAACGGCGGCCAAACGTCAATCAGGGACACATTCACTCTGCTGCGTTAAAACGCAGCGAGCGAACGGGTCAGTATGACCCCCCCATAGTCCTGTGCAGTGTAAGGTAACATATGTATAATGTATAATTCAAGTGCACAGTCTGGAACCCTAGAGGAGGAGGTGGGCCCCCAGGAAGCGGGTCCCACCAGTGGTTTTTCCTGTACTCCTGTGGGCCAGTCCAACTCTGGGCCCGGGATTGGGGGTGGATCTGTGGATAATGTAGAGGGAGCTACAGAGGGGCTGGGGCAGCAATTGGTGTGTAACACTTTTTTTTTGTTTTAAATATTAAAGTTTGGGCTGTTGGTTGGGTGTTATTATAACATGCCAATCTATCATATAAATTATATGTTACCCTAGCCCTGCCTCAGCCACATCAATATGATACTTAAATACCTTTATGGCAGCTCCACCCAGTGCCAGATTAAGGTGCTCATGGCCTGGAGCTGAAACTTATGAAGGGCCTATTGTGTGCTGTTTCAGGGGCGAGGGCGCTGGCGTATCTATAATGGGGGCAAGGTGTGCGGTGCATATGGGCACCTGGGTCCAGGGGGACCCACACACTGCATCCATTTGATTATACTCACCGCTCCGTCGGTCCGACTCCAGCTGCGGAGCTTCAAATATCACTCAGAAAGTGGCAGCCCTGGCCATTTTCCGGTGATTCGTGCATGCACAATAAACTTGTCCCCGGGAGCGCAGAGCGGTGTGTGGGGGTGTGACCAGCATGGCGTGGGGTGACCAGTTGTGTATTTAATATGTGTGTGTGTGTGTGTGTGTGTGTGTGTGTGTGTGTGTGTGTGTGTGTGTGTATGTGTGTGTAGGCAAGTTTGAAAAATATAAAAATGTATCTATCTATCTATCTATCTTTCAATCAAGAAAGATAGATATAGAGAAGATAGATTAGTAGATAGATAGATAGATAGATAGATAGATAGATAGATAGATAGATAGATAGATAGATAGATAGATAGATAGATAGATAGAATAGTGTCACTGGGGGTCATTCAAAAAAATTTTAAGCGCCCAACAGAACTAATCAATTGTTTTGCTGATAGGGCATGACTGCATGATTTCTGCTCACAGCTTCACAGAAATCTGCAAAAAATTGGCATTTCATCAGCATGCACAATAGTTTATATGGGTTTAGCGATTTACGCAGCTAAACCCAGTGCTTTTGGGTGTGATAAGTAATGGGCACCCGCGATACTCGCTTCCATTACAGTTGAACAGCTGTAGGGCACCCAGTACTTAAGGGCGCGCAAGGACCATTTGGATTTCCTCAACTATGTTCAAGGACACAGTGCGTCTCATCTAAATTACTGTAAGATTGTATGTGTTTGCGTGTATGTGTATAATATATATGAGGAAAATGCATAAAGCATTGAAACGTTGCTGACATTTCACTGTCTCAAGTCGTATCATTTGACAGTCGCCTGGAGTGCCGCACATCTCTGTGTATTTATATATATATATATATATATATATATATATATAGTGACAAGAACACTGGAATAGTGTTTGAGGGCAGGTATGTTTGTCCCAGGTTCTTGTCTTACATGTTTTAGAAAATGAAAACTTCTAGGAAAATGTTTTGTTTTGTTAGAACCTTTTCAGTTCTCTGGAAAAGCTGGATAGGAGCCCTGAGAGAGAGAGAGGGCAAGTTCTAGACATTGGGCCCAGTTCGGATCTTTGACCTCACAGACGGTTAATCAGGGCTTTCAGCTGTGCAAGAGCCTTATAGGGCTGTTAGCCTGATCAGTGTGTGCAGACTACCTGGGAAGACTGCAGAATCTCTGTGAGAGAAATACACTTCCTTATACAAGTGAGCCATACAATATTGACTGGAAAACTCTGTGTTTTTGTTTAGAGACAGTTAGGAACGTCTTGTGTTTAGTTAGTGCTGGACAGGCAAGGTATTTTCTTTTGATGTTTGTTTTATTTTCTGTTAAATAATACTGGTTGTGACCAGTTGCACCACAAACTAGACTGGTATGATTTCTCAGCTGCTGCTTGCTGCCATCTACCCCAGGAAACGGCATCCGGTATATATACATATAATTATATAATAATAGCAGAAGCGACACTCACAGATCTCTCATGTAAAGAAGATGTCAAAACTACTTGCTAAAGGTCGAAATATACCGAAACGTTAAACGGAACAAGAGTGTTCTTTGTCGTCTTGTTTACTTGAGGAGCCGAAATTCACATTATAGCACACGGTATGAGCCGAAATTCACATTATAGCACACGGTATGAGCCGAAATTCACATTAGAGCACACCGTATGAGCCGAAATTCACATTATGCCACACACACAGCCACATATCTACATACTCACAGCCACATACAGTATACACACACACACATATATATATATATATATATATATATATATACAAATGCACACATATATACATATACACACAGCTATATATATATATATATATATAAATACACACACATACTGTATATACATTTACATACAAAGCCACTTATATACACACACACTGTCCCCACCCTGACACTACATGAGTTCCCCTCTGCTCACTAGTTGCCGGGTAGCCAGGGTATCAGCATACGGGAGCCGAAGCCGGGCAGCTGCACTGTGGAGCGGAAGCTGGCCACCCGAGCTGTCATCAGGCGAAAGCCGGAGCTGTCAGGGGTGCGGGAGCTGGAGCCTTGGCGTAATCATGCCGCATGCGGAAGCCGAACCTTGTCGCCGCACTTGTCAGGGCCCAGGGACTGGAGCCGGGCACTGTACTATTTAAAATCTGCTGTGGACCGGCAGCCAATTAGGCGGCCGCTCCTTATTGGCTGCCGGTCCGCGACTCCGCGGCAGATTTGTAATAGTAGCGCTGCGGTCAGCTTGCTGCGGTGGCGACGGCCCGGCAGTGCAGCAACCATGCAAGACTGACACCTCACCTCAGAAGGATCAGTCAGTTTCCCAGGCTCCAGCTGTTTTCAAGTACTTGCTTCCTGTCTGCTGCCTGTCAGTGTTTCCTTCAGGTTACGGACGGTAGTGGTCGGGATGGGCAGCCCATTTGTGACGTCAATCCCCCCCTCCCTGCGCGGCTGCGCCTCTTGTAAGCGTATGGGGTGCAGGGAGGGGGGCTAGTAAAGCCTTCCACTGTGGCGCAATGTGTGTCAAGATTATGCCGGCGGCCGTGCTTAGTGCGGCGGTGCTACTGGAGTGGGGATCACAGCCTGGGCACAGGGGGACCGCGGACGGGCAGTAGCAGGCTGCTGAAGCAGGAAAACATTTTTTCCTGCCTGCAACAGCAGCATAGCTGAAGCTATGGGCCTATTTTGATGGGGGCCTGGAGCTGCAGAACCATCCGCCCAATTGTTAATCCGGCCCTGGCTCCACCTCACTCTCTCTCACACACACACACACACACACACACACACACACACACACACACACACATCACCTCCCTCTCACACACATATATCCAGCCTTTTCCCAGTCCACCTCCCTCTCACACACATGTACTCCATCCACCTACTTCACCAATATATATTCAGCCCTGCCTCAGCAACCTCCCTCTCTCACACATTTATACCCCAGCCACCTACCTTTCACACATATATGCTCCTGTCCCACCCAATCACCTTCCTCTCACACCTACAGATACCCTAGCCTTGCCTCAGCCACCTCGGAATGGTACATAAATACCCTCCCAGCAGCTCCACCTCACAAACACATCTATACCCCAACCACCTACCTCACACATATATACCCAGCCCTGCCCCAGCCACCTCCTTCTCACACACATATACCCCAGCCACCTACCTCTCACACTTAGATATCCAGCTGTACCCCAGCCACCTCCCTCTCACACATATAGGTACGTAGCCCTGCCTCACTGTTGTCAGCTTTAGTTTCCCATTGGGCTATTTGGCCTGCCAACATAATGTAGCCTTCTCTCTGATTAAGGTTAAACGTGATACTTTCTTGTCTTCCCATGTATTTGTTCATCCATATGTGTTTTTTGTCTCCTCCATGGCAGTGGCCATATTGTTGAGGACATTTCTATACGGTTATCATCGTTATCACCTCTTTGTCTGAGCCCGGTACTGCAGTCATGGCAGTGTTTCCCTGATGGCAGCCCTTGACAAGTGTTTTGGGGGCTTATAATGCCTTGGCCACAGTCGCCTATTTTCAACACTTATGGAAAGCTTAGTGGCATTGATGCAGTCAGGGCAGATGCTAGGATGTTCGGCGCCCCCCTGAAAACTATAAATTTGCGCCCTCCCATACTTTACAAAGGGACAGCGCACATAATGCTTTTACACATAATGTTACCTATAGTAGTGGCACTTACACACGTAACGCCCCCTGTGGTAGTGCCGCTTAATACACAACGCCCCCTGTAGTAGTGGCACTTACACACCTAACGCCCCCTGCAGTAGTGATGCTTACACACGTAACACCCCCTGTACCAGTGACGCTTATACAAGACTCAGTGACGCTTACACACATAACGCCCCCTGCAGCAGTGACGCTTACACATGTAACGCCCCCTGCAGCAGTGACGCTTAAGGTGCATACACACGGAGCGATATAACTGAGCGATTTTGACTATATAGTCAAAATCGCTCAGAAAGTTAGTGCATATCTCTCCATGTGTACACAGCCAGCGATGCGCGTCCCCGCCAGGTCGCTATCGCTGCTAAAAATAGACTGTGCAGGCAGGTCAATGTTGGCTATGTCGCTGGGAAAGAAAAAGCATCCCCTTGCTTGATTGAGATAGCCAAAATCGCTGGAAAAGTTAGTCAAAATCTCCTACTGCCAGTTCAAGGGAAATCGCTCAGTCAAAATCTCTCATAGTCAAAATCTCTCCGTGTGTATGCACCTTTACACATGTAACGCATCCTGTAGCAGTGACGCTTACACACGTAATGTCCCCTGTAGCAGTGACGCTACACGTAACGCACCCTGTATCAGGGACGCTTACACACGTAACGCCCCCTGTAGCAGTGATGCTTACACACATAACGCCCCCTGTACCAGTGACGCTTACACACATTATACTGCACAGTCACACATACAGCACATACACACATACATATACACAGATACTGTATATACACACACACACACACACACACACACACACACACAGATACTGTATATACACACATACACACACACACACAGATACTGTATATATTTACACTCACAGACACTTTCCCTCACTCTTTCCAGCCACTTACATAAAGAAGTCTGGCAACTCGTCCTTTTGTGTTGCAGGTAGCAGCCTGGCCCTGGCCTAGCACACTGCACTGTCTGTGACGGGGAGGGGGAGAGGATGCTTTATGATGCCGGCGCCGCTGCCTGTCATAGTGTGTGACGGGCGCAGCAGCCAGCATCAGCAGGAGAACTTAGCAGCAGGGATGCCGAGTAGGTTGAGCGCCTCTCTAGCCTGGTGCCTACCTGCTTTGCACCCCTTCGCTGAGCGGTAAGCGCCGTCTGAGTTTTTGCTGAAGTTTTCAATCTAGGCATTGCACTATTCAGGCTACAGGCGTAGTATTATGTATCTAGTAACTTACAGTATCTGCTCTTGGGAGAACTACTTATGAATATGCTGCAGGCTATCTTAGTATTGATCAGTTAGGACTTTCACAGCTTCACAAAAATATTACATACAAAAAAATGTACAAATGTACTGCAGATTCTGATCCCTAACTCGCTATGTACAGTATTGCCGTGTATTCCTACAGGAGTACATGCAAGGTAATGTCTTTCTCTGTTGTTTTTACTTGGCAACACATATTGAACTCAAAATACACCTAAAGCTTGGTCTACTTACAAGGCTACAAGTGTGAAATATTGATTTTGGTGCAAAGTTAAAAATAAATAAGGACTATAGCAAAAACAATGGGACAAAAATGTTAAATCAGCTACTAGATATAATGCTGAATTTTCATATTTCAATTTTATCAGGTGCATGACCCTTGATCCCCCCACCCGTCACCCTGAAAAAAAAAACTAAAAAAATCTCTGTAAAAATCTAAAAAGAAGATTCTTATGTCTCAAAACTGTAATGGGGAATAAGTAACAAGATGCTAACCCTTCCCATGTAGCTGTTACACAAATACCAGAAATTGTGCATGGAATCAGCATAAGTACTGAAAGGGAATATTAAAAGACAGGTTTTAAAAATTGCAAAAGAATGAGCTCCATCTGGCCAAATATAGTTTCATTAAGAAATATTAATCTATATATATAAATGCGAAAGCCCTTGCTCACTCACTGACTCATCACTAATTATCTTACTTCCCGATAAGTTAGGAAGCTGAAATTTAACATATTCTTCAGGTGGGAAATAGGAAAACTACGTAATTAGAATTTAAATAAACCTCCCCTAAGGGGATGAAAAGGGGGTTGACATAATGACGTCACTACCGATGCGTGGATTGCATTGCGTGAATGATAACACCCAAACGGATAATCGGATCAAAATTTGGATTGCACCCCAGTGTGTACAATTTAATAAACTACAAAATGTTCCTGTCACTGTTTACTGTATCTGCTATGAGTGCTCCTCGGGTAACGACAACAAACATGGATTGAGATTTACCTATATGAAGACGTCTCAAATTTTCTATAGATTTGCCAAATTTTTAACACTCATTTATATGTACAAACCACAAATAGGACAAAATAACAGAAAACTTCAGCGTGCATAACTATTCACCCCCTAAAGTCAGTACTTTTTAGAGCCACCTCTTCCGGCAATTACAGCTGCAAGTCGCTTTGGATAAGTCTCTATGAGCTTGCCACATCTTGCCACTGGGATTTTTGGCCATTCCTCAAGGCAAAACTGCTCCAGCTCCTTCATGTTGGATGGTTTCCGCTTGTGAACTACAATCTTCAAGTCTGACCACAGATTCTCAACTTGGATTGAGATCTGGGCTTTTACTAGGCCATTCCAACACATTTAAATGTTTCCCCTTAAACCACTCGAGTGTTGCTTTAGCAGTATGCATCGGGTCATTTTCCTGGAAGGTGAACCTACGTCCCAGTCTCAAATCACAGGCAAACTGAAACAGGTTTTGCTCAAGAATATCCCTGTATTTAGCACCATCCATCTTTCCCTTGACTTGAAACAGTTTCCCAGTCCCTGCTGCTGAAAAATATCCCCACAGCATGATGTTGCCACCACCATGTTTCACTGTGGGGATGGTGTTCATGGGGTGATGGGATATTTGGGTTTGCACCAGACATAGCATTTTCCTTGGTGGCCGAAAAGTTACATTTTAGTATCATCTGACCAGAGCACCTTCCTCCATATATTTGGGGAGTCGTCCAAATGCCTTTTGTCAAACTCAAAACGTGCCTTCTTATTTTTAACACTAAGTAATGGGCTTTTTTCTGGCCACTTTTCGATAAAGCCCAGCTCTTTGGAGTGTACGGCTTATTGTGATCACATGAGCAGATACACCAGACTCTGCTGTGGAACTCTGCAGCTCCTTCAGGGTTACCTTTGGTCTGTGTGCTGCCTCTCTGATTAATGCCCTCCTTGCTTGGTCTGTGAGTTTTGGTGGCCGACTGTCTCTTGGCAGGTTTGTTGTGGTACAATGTTCTTTCCATTTGAAGATGATGGATATGATGGTGCTCTGGGGGATCATCAAAGATTTGGATTTTTTTTTATAAACCAACCCTGACTTGTACTTCTCAACAACTTTGCCCCTGACTTGTTTGGAGAGCTCCTTGGTCTTCATGGTGTGATGCCTCTTGCTTAGTGGTATTGCAGCCTCTGGGGCCTTTCAGAAAAGGTGTGTTTATACTGACAGATCATGTGACACTTAGCTTGCACACAGGTGGACTTCATTTCACTAATTATGTGACTTCTGAAGGTAATTGGTTGCACCAGAACTTTTGAGGGGCTTCATAGCAAAGGGGATAAATACATATGCACATGCCAATTTTCACATTTTTATTTATAAAAATTATTTTTTATATAAATTTTTCTCATTTCACTTCACCAACTTTTGTGCATATCCATCACATAAAATTTAGATAAAAATTAAATTACAGGTTGTAATGTAAGAAAACATGTAAAAAGCCAAGGGGGTGAATACTTTAGCAAGGCTTTGTAAGCAGATCAATCATACCATTCATTTATGTGGTATAGCAGTAGAAGCCAAATGCATTGACACCTACTGTAGTTCATGTTTTTGTTTTTTTTATTAATAATAACCAAACATTTTAAGAATCTATTCTTTATTTTACATTCTGAAAATCATTTCATATGTGCAAAATACTTGTTTATATACTTTGTTTATATATTAAATAAATATAATACATACATTTTTAGAAATAAAAATGTAACTGAATATGTATAGTGGTAATATTATGGGCATTCCGTACATATAATTTTATCTGAAACAAATATATACTGTAGCTTGCAAGAAAGCAGGGTTAATGCCTCTTTAAGAGAAAGAGTCTTGTTACATTATCTCCTTGAAAACCCTGGTAGGCAGAGGATTGCGTGACTGTAAAGGCTCAGCTGCAAGACTACAGAAGAGTAGTTATGAAAACGACCTCTTCAGAGTAGCATTACGTGGCTGATTGGTAAACTAGAAAAACCATTAATGAGCTAACTCCCCATGGTATTTTTCTTGTACAGTAGTCACTGATTCTGCAAGCTGGTATATTTTACAAATTCAAAAGCAATCTTTGCACATGTATAACATAGGTAAATCATATTTAACATGACAAACATTTACATATTGTATGTGGAATGCAGAAAATGCAATGATGATATTATGACGTCATGCTAAGTAGAGACTGTCATTTTTGTTCTTGTATAATATTTTGCATTCAGTTATTTAACATTTTTAATTAAAACATTTATCCCCCTATAATTTTTTCATGGTTCCGATTAGAATAGTTACACAATAACTTGTCACGAATTTCTGTGCTACTTTTTTTTTTTGTGAATGGGAACTTGATTGATATAATGGCAACCAGCCTTTAAATGGCAAACTAGTAAATCCATAAACAGGAACTAATATCGTTTTGAACATAAAAGATGACTTTTGCTGTTTACACAAATGTACTATTGCACACTTGCATTTTCATGTCTGTGTTTCTTATTACTTTCTGTATTATCTTTTGATCATACAAAAAGTGATATGTGCAACATTTACAATCCACTATTAACTTAAAGATTTTCATAGCCTACAATATTAATACAGGTTGAGTAGCCTATATCTAAATATTCCGAAATACGGACTATCCCTAAATACGGATTTTTTTTTGAGTGAGAGTGAGTTAGTGAAACCTTTGTTTTCTGATGGCTCAATGTACACAAAGTTTGTTTAATACACAAAGTTATAATTTTTTTTGTATAAAATGACCATCAGGCTGTATGTATAAGGTGTATATGAAACATAAATGCATTCTGTGCTTAGACTTGGGTCCTATCGCCATGATATCTCATTATGGTATGCAATTATTCCAAAATACGGAAAAATCAGATATCCAAAATACTTCTGGTCCCAAACATTTTGGATATGGGATACTCAATCTGTACATCTTAAATGACTTAGATGAGGTGCGTGTCCACTACCTTATGGTACTCCACTTACCTGTGAATGCCACTAACCTTCCTCTCAAAGCACATAGGGCCATAGAGTCTCAGATAACTGTGGCGGAAAATACTGCTGCAAGTTGTGTGTATGCACAGTGTGCCAAATGTTGCATGAGATATATAGTTACATTTATGCAAATGCATTTGTCAGACTCTACAGGGGTCAATCCAACTGGAGCAAATTGCAAGATGCATGTTGCTGTTTTCTCTGTGAATTCGCATTTTGCAATCCAGTTAGTAACTCGCATTGAACTAGTCAGAGTAAATTCGCATTTCTTGTTTGCACCTCACTGAGGGCGAGAGATGATAGGGAAAATTTTATTTTAAGGTTAAAATGTTGGGACAATGTGCATAACCCCTCCCCCCTCTTAATTACTATTTAGGCAATTTCAAGTTTCCAATTAGCTTAATTGGTGCTATAATTACATCTAATTTCTCAAATTACCCCAAAATCAACTATTTCATTGCTTTATGAACCCCAAACTTAATTAGAGTAGTACGCTGCGCAGGAAAGATTAGGGTTAGCCTGCAGGGAGGGTTAGGCTTGTGGGGGGAGGGAGGGTTAGGTTTAGGCTGCGGGGAGGGGGGATTAGTGTTAGGCACCACCGGGGAGGGTTAGGGTTAGGCTGCAGGAAAGGAGGGGTAGGGAGGTTAGGGGTAGTTTACTTTCCAAATAGGTGTCGGGATCTTCAATGACGGGATGACGCTGTTGGTATGTTGACTGCTGGCATCCCAAGCACTGAGATCCGGATTCCATCCCGGCTCAGGAATGACAAATAGTGTCACCACGTCAGCGGTGTTGTCTGGTCCTCAAAGTAGTCACATATACACTTTCACTGAACATGGATAGACAAGGATGTGTCTGCAATCAGCAAAGTCCAACAACTACTTCAACATGTTCTTTCCTTTCTACATTCCCTACTAAAGATGCTCCTAAAAGTGTCTGTAAGTGCCATTGTAGCCATATGTACCACTTATGCTAATGTTTATGCTAGTATTTATACCAGGTAAAGTGGTCGGTCACACCCCCCACTGTTTTTTCTTCCGCAGCCACAACTGTCACCATTAACGTAGGCACTTTCACTGAGGCCATGCTGAGTGCGAGGGATCCATCAGAAACAGGCTTCCCTACACTGTACATGCACCTCAGAGTAGCGTGGAACTCTAGCTACACACCCACAACACTCCCACAAGACAGATCTCTTGCGTGTGATCACATTTCCTCTCAGTTGCTGCCCAGAACCACCCCTTTCACAGACAGAGGGATCTGGCCAAGACCCGTCGTGCATTGCTGGCTTCCCTTCCTTGCCACATCTCCCTGGTCTGAATCTGAATGCCACTGCATAATCCACTCATCAGTCTTTCCATGATCCCCTCCCTAACCTGATATTGTTATATATAGTATGTAACCAAGAACCAATGTTCTTGGGAAGTGACACAGTCCAGTTCTTTTATATACACTGTGTGAACTAAGGGGGTAATTCAGAGTTGATCGCAGCAGCAAATTTGTTAGCAGTTGGGCAAAACCATGTGCACTGCAGGGGAGGCAGATATAACATGTGCAGAGAGAGTTAGATTTGGGTGGGATATATTGTTTCTGTGCAGGGTAAATACTGGCTGCTTTATTTTTACACTGCAATTTAGATTTCAGTTTGAACACACCCCACCCAAATCTAACTCTCTCTGCACATGTTATATCTGCACCACCTGCAATGCACATGGGGCCTAATTCAGAGTTGATCGCAGCAGCAAATTAGTTAGCAGTTGGGCAAAACCATGATGGTCATTCCGAGTTGTTCGCTCGTTGCCGTTTTTCGCAACGGAGCGATTAGGTGGAAAATGGGCATGCGCATGATACGCAGCGCGCATGCACTTAGTTATTTAACACAAAACTTAGTAGATTTACACAAGCTCGAGCAACGTTTTTTCATCGCTCGAGTGTTCATAGTGTGATTAACAGAAAGTGGGTGTTTCTGGGCAGAAACTGGCCGTTTTCAGGGAGTGTGCTAAAAAACGCAGGCGTGCCAGGTAAAAACGCAGGAGTGGCTGGAGAAATGGGGGAGTGCCTGGCCGAACGCAGGATGTGTTTGTGACGTCAAACCAAGAACTAAACAGACTGAGGTGATCGTAGTCTAGGAGTAGTTCTGGAGCTACTCAGAAACGGCAAGGAATTATTTAGTAGCAGTTCTGCTAATCTTTCGTTTGCTATTCTGCTAAGCTAAGATACACTCCCAGAGGACGGCGGCCTAACGTTTGCACGGCTGCTAAAACTAGCTAGCAAGCGATCAACTCGGAATGACCACCCATGTGCACTGCAGGTGGGGCAGAGGTAACATATGCAGAGAGAGGTAGATTTGGGTGGGGTGTGTTCAAACTGAAATCTAAATTGCAGTGTAAAAATAAAGCAGCCGGTATTTACCCTGCACAGAAACAAAATAACCCACCCAAATCTAACTCTCTCTGCACGTTATATCTGCCCCCCCCCCTCCTCCCGCAGTGTACATGGTTTTGTCCAACTGCTAACAAATTTGCTGCTGCGATCAACTCTGCATTAGGCCCAAAAACCATTATTTTATGATATACTGTACTGCTTGCAATATTTGGCTTAGGTGTACGCTTACATTATTAGTCCTACTTATTAACATGTGTAGCTGTCATTTAGTTTGACAATTAGATTGCTTATTAACTGATGTTTGGGGTTAAGTGCAACGTTTGAGCTCTCAGAGAGTTCTGCATGTAATTATACCAGTCAGTGCATTATGTACCAAGAGGGCTCCACCAAGAGGTTGATTAAAACAATTGGCTTTTTAGTGCTGAGAGTCAGGTTCTTCTGTACATTCAAAATAATTCTAACTGAATTCAAATCAAACATAAAAGAAAAGGTAGCGGGTGTTTAATGTGCAAATTCTAGTAAAAAAAAAGAAATAACCTTTTTCCATGTTCTCATATAACATTTTCAAACATGGAAATGGGACCTAGTCTGGGACTGGCTGCTAAGTTTTAGCGTGGAGTGCAAGCACCCATGAGCAGCAGCTCATGATTAAAAGGTGGTCATACTTGTAGAATATGGGGTCTAATTTTTCACCAGGTAAAGAGCTAATTTGGTTGAGAAAATGCATGTCATTGGGCAGTTTTTACTTCCCCTGTATATATCGTAGCATTTTCAGTGGTGATATCCTCTGAAGGGATAGTGTTTTTATTAAGAATTGAGGTGGTACTTAAATGTAATTTCTGCTATGACTTGCCAAATAGCGCCCGATTGGAGGAACTCTAAACCGTCACCACTGTAGGCAATTGTGTCACGTGTCTGATATGTGTACAAGATGCAGTGCCGGCCTTACCTATAAGCAGGCTAAACATTTGCCTAGTGCATCCAAGCATGTCTAGGAGCATCCAAGCATGTTCCTGCAGTATCTCATGCTGGGAAGGACAGTCTGCAAACTATCTTTACTTTCCAAATGTATTCAATCAGTACTTGTATACACTGCTGTTTACATTTGTCAATTAGAATTCAGACAGTCCCTTAAACTCCCTCTGACATGACTGAATGCCCCTGACTTGTGAGACCTAAGACAGCAGAAGCCCAAAACTGCAATTCCTGGACATGTGACATTTTCACTGACTATATAAGGTTATTACTGGATGGCTCCTTATGATATATATACATAAAATATATAGCGCTATGAATGGTATAAGCAGACAGGTGTAAATGACAATAAGATTTATTGGACATAAACTATTCAATAAAAAATAAAACACAATATTAAAAAATGGAGCTATTCATAAAAAGTTCATAGAAACCAGTCTCTGGTAGATTAGGACCTATGGGACTGTGTAGTATTGTCCAGTGGTCAGTGGACCTGGAAGATGTTACAGCCTTTTACATGGGACGGACATTAGTGACCTTTAAAAGGACCTGACTTGGGACATCCAGAACATCGGAAAGTGGACTCTAAGCCTGGGATTCAACTTATGGTGTGCTATCCTGCTGTTGATCATCCACCTCTTCAATTCCCTTAATTTTTTGGCGTTGGAGCCTGTGCCATCTAAACCACCGCTAAGGGAACCATCCATCTTCAAAGAGTGGTAACTATTGTGGAACATCTTATCCCATGTAAAAGGCTGTAACATCTTCCAGGTCCACTGACCACTGGACAATACTACACAGGTCCTAATCTACCAGAGACTGGTTTCTATGAACTTTTTATGAATAGCTCCATTTTTTAATATTGTGTTTTATTTTTTATTGAATAGTTTATGTCCAATAAATCTTATTGTCATTTACACCTGTCTGCTTATACCATTCATAGCGCTATATATTTTATGTATATATATGTTTTTAGTTGGATTGACTATCCATTTGTTGATATAGCTGCTCAGAGAACCGACTCATACTAAGCGCGTGGTTACCCACTCCTAGTGAGGTATCCCTAATTTTCCTGGCTCCTTATGATACCACATGTGTATTTGAAAGACTGCTCCACATAAATCTGACATTACCTATACTGCTTGTGCACATGGGGGAGGGGAACCCTGCCATCCTGTATGTGTCCCTTATCCCTGTGCAAACCCCAGGTGTCTGCAGGGACATAACATGGGCAGTGTTCTCCCCACACCTTATTTTTCAGTCAGTCCATGCCGTAAAATTCCCCTGCCATCCAGCACTGTAACGTGGTCAGTAAGTTGCGTTGCACTATTTCTATATGAAATGTCAGTACAGCATGACTTTCGGACGCGCCAGACTGGAGAGCAGAGCATATTGCTCCATTATAAAATAAAGGGCATGCAGTTGCCAGGAGTAACAGACACCAGCAAACACACTGTACAGTGAAGAGAATGGACAGTTGCTACATGTTTGATACTGGTCTTTTTGTATAATCTGCAAGTATGGCAGTATCTGGACTTTGCTGCAATCTGTGTCCAACCACCAAGCGAAAATAAAGAGTGAGGCAAAGGACGGCATACCCTGTGACGTCACATCCCTTGTCCGGGTGTCCCTTTAACTGGTGTGAGCGCAAGCAAGCACGCACCCATCCACCCATCCTGCCACCCCCGTCTCACAAAACGCAGTCACGGATCCAGGGAGCTGTATGGGCGCACACACTGACTGCAAGCACGCCAGCAAGCAAAAGTAAGCTTTATAAAAAAAAAGTTACTAACATTACTAATGTGGGGCATGTGTGTAAAGTACATTACTGTGTGGAATTATGTGTATTATGGGCATTACAGGAGCACAGGGTAAACATCTGGTGGGCCCCACTGCCTGAGTGTTGCTGGGTCAGATGCAGAACTAGCGGCAGTGCTAGGGGGCATCAGCCAAAATTTTGCCTAGGGCATCAAATTGTCTATGGCCGTGTCTGATAAGATGGAATATATTACAGCTATATTGTGTCATTTGTTGAAATCATTTGATGAGGTTTGGGGGCCTTGGTTAACCCTCCAAAATGCTTCCTCCTCGTTTGGTATTTAATCTTTTGAATTCAATGGGTTTATTTATACACCTTAAGGATTGAGTTCTTCCCCCCTTTTAACTCCCTATCCTTTTTTCCTCTGAACCCCCTCTTATGGGTCAATTCATGAAGCAGTGGGAAGAGTGGAGAAGTGAGCCAGTGGAGAAGTTGCCCATGGCAGCCAATCAGCTGCTCTATAATTTTATAGTATGCAAATTATAAATGTTACTTCAATGCTGATTGGATGCCATGGGCAACTTCTCCACTGGCTCACTTCTCCACACTTTTCACTGCTTCATGAATAAACCCCTTTATGTTTTCTATCATTTTCTTTATCCCATCACTGGGGGTAATTCCAAGTTGATCGCAGCAGGAAATTTTTTAGCAGTTGGGCAAAACCATGGCCCTAATTCTGCGTTAATCGCAGAAGCAAATATGTTAGCAGTTGGGCAAAACCATGTGCAATGCAGGTGGACAGATATAACATGTGCAGAGAGAGTTAGATTTGGGTGGGGTGTGTTCAAACTGAAATTTAGATTGCAGTGTAAAAATAAAGCAGCCAGTATTTACCCTGCACAGAAACAAAATAATCCACCGAAATCTTATTCTCTCTGCACATGTTATATCTGCCCCCCCTGCAGTGCACATGGTTTTGCCCAATTGCTATCAAACTTGCTGCTGCGATCAACTCAGAATTACCCCCCATGTGCACTGCAGGGGGGGCAGATATAACATGTGCAGAGAGAGTTAGATTTGGGTGGGGTGTGTTCAAACTGAAATCTAAATTGCAGTGTAAAAATAAAGCAGCCAGTATTTACCCTGCACAGAAACAAAATAACCCACCCAAATCTAACTCTCTTTGCAAATGTTATATCTGCCCCCCCTGCAGTGCACATGGTTTTGCCCAACTGCTAAAAAATTTCCTGCTGTGATCAATTGGAATTACCCCCACTGTCTCTCCTTTTCTTTGACGGTTTGCCACTTCGTCATCAGTAACATTGTTTCTTGCCATTTTACCTTCTAAAACGGGATTTTTTTGTTATTGCCAATTCAGATAGATTTCGACATGTTAATTGTATTTTGTAATCTCTGTAACTGTAATCTATCTAATTCATGTAACTATGATCCGCTTAATAAACAGTGTTCTAAAAAAAAAAAAAAAGGAAAGAATTGAGGTGATACTTAATCTTCTGTTAACGCCATCGTCAGATATTGCTAACTGAATACAATAAGCTTTTTTTTTTTTAATACAGTACTGTTAGCATGAGATTTATTGATATTTATAAAAGAAAGGAACTTGTTAATTATATGTGTGTCATACTGTAATAGCTCACAAGCTCAGCTTCCACTTAAGCTTGTCTGAAGTCAAATTTTGCTCATGTGGAAGATTTTAAAACAGCCATTCAAGCAGCTATAACAGAGCAAGTATTCAGGCAATACTTGTACCGCTACGGCCCATTCAAAATAGGCTTTATACAATTGTGAAGAGGTCTGTGCTTCCTTCAGGAGTGTATGAAGACCTAGTTGCTGGATACCAAGAATCTTGAGCATTCCACTCCTTTGAAACAGATTAGAAAAATAATCTATTGTGCATATTTTATACAGTAGGTGGTGTACTGTAGTTGTATAAACTCTGTAATTAGAAGAATATGGGAAAGATAGAAAAATAGTATGTTCTTTGCATGATTCCAAAGCAAAAATCTGCTCATCAACCTGAAAAAATGTAAATATTTGAAGTTAAAATGGCAAAGTTCCTGTTTAGTTGCCATGTGTAGAAATCTTCTATTGTTTGCTGTTTCTGTGATGGTTAGGTATGCTTTTGAAGTGAAGTCGGGAAGATGTTTTTCTCACTAGGTGTGTTGTGCTGCTTCGCTCTTCTGGGTCAGTCCACTCTGGATGTTGGTGCTGATGTTGCTGGATACTGTATGCCTCTGCATAGGGAACTTAAGAAAGCTGTAACAGGGCTATAAGAAGGCTATGGGAAAATATGGAGAGCGTAATATCTTTTTTCTTTTTTTTTTTGGAGGGTAGGGACGGACAATAACGGTGTGATTAGGGGTGGCCTGACCCATAAAACCCTCTCTGAATATACATTATGAGCTATGGAGAATATCTGACACAGTGCCCAAAGGTGGACATTACAGTTTTAGAACCATTAGTCTCTTAAAGCTATTTTACAATTGTATACAAAATACCCATGGAAGCATTTCCTTAGTTTGGGTTTAAGTGCCGCAAAGGACGGAAGTGAACGAAATTTGGGTGAAGTAACTTTTTTTTTTTTAGGTTTTAGGAATATGTGCTACATTCATACATTTTTACAATAATGCAAGATAATGGTAACATGACCTTATGGAGCTGGGAAGACACCTATATATTTTCTAAGCAGCACTTTGCATTTCTGGTGTTTTATTGGCAAGATTGCATCCTACTGATGTATTATAGTCCAAACCCACAGAACCTGCCAAGAATCCAAACTTTAGACTAGAATAGAACATCCAAGCATCATCTCTGTTTTACCATTTGACATATAGGATCCTCTGATTTAGTAAGTGAGAGGTTTAGAACTTACAACAACCACAAACCTGCCGACAGGTAAGATACAGTAGTTTAAAAAGAACGCTGTGCTGTTTGAGTTATCTGGTCAATCAGGAGGTGAAGAATAACAATACACAGCAAAGCCTCAGTAAAACTGCCAATTAATAAATGTATCCCCTAAAGGTGAAAAGGAATACATTTATATTACTCACAAAAGACCATAATTACTAGTGATCTAATAATGTACATCTACAGCAGAGATGAATGGGAAATTGAAATTGTCAAATTTATTTTTTTCCCTAAGTTTGCCTATTTTGCCTATAAAATAGTAAAAAAAATATTTTATGTCAATGTGTTAGCAAACCTTAGACCCCTGCTCCCCCCCCCTCCCCCCCCAAAAAAAAAAGTTAAAAAAAATGGATGTATCCCAAACTTGCTCAGGGAGGTGAGATGAGAGGGCACCAATTATGAAGTGGTCAATGGAACTTAATTTCCAAAAGTGTACATACATCTGCCCATGAGTAGGAAGCTATCCATTTTAGCATTACGTTATATGACTCATTAGTGAACTTTTAGGTTGCAACATTATTTAGCACTTTGTATTCAATTCATCAGTACGAAACCAAAATGATTTTGATATGTGTCACCTCAAGTCTTTCCACCGAGTTGTTATAAAACACAGTAGACGTTAAATGCATTGACTGCAGCTGAAATTTGCATTTAAATGTTACCAGCTGTAGAGCTAGAGACCTGACTGTATTATTTGCTCTCTCCATGTAAGAAAAAAAATTAAACAAAGATTGGTAACTGGACACTGTTTATGTAAACCAATCATGTGCTGCAATTATCCACCCCATCAGATATCAGCTCTTAATTGTATCCAAAACTTAAAAAACTTGTAAGCAAAACAATTATCAACAGATCTACAAACTGTTGCAGAACTCTAGCTTTAGAACATCATTTAATTGGAGACAGTCGTAGTAAATATAAAATACACTCAGTTGCCACTATATTAGGTACACCTGCGCACCTACCATTTTATATAAATATTTAATGAATGACCTAATCATGTGGCAACACCTCAGTGCATAAAAGCATGCATACCATATCAAGAGGTTCAGTTGTTCAGATCAAACAAAAGAATGTGGGGGAAATGTGATCTTTCAAAGAGTGACTTTGAAGGTAAATAATTGTTGGTGCCAGACTGTATAGTTTGGGAATTTCGAAAACGACTGATTTCCTGGAATTTTCATGCATCACAGTCTCTATATTATATTTAAAAAAAATGGTGTGCAAAACAAAAAACATCCTATGATCAGCAGTTATGTTGGTAAAAATGTCTTGTCAGTAAAAGAACTTTGATGAGAATTGGCCACACTGGTTCAGCAGACAGGAAGGTGACAGTAAGTCAAATAACCTTGACTGCATTATAACTATACAGGAGAGAATTTCTGAACACACAGCACATTGAAACTTAAAGTGGATGGCCTGTAGCAGCAGAAAGCCACACTTAAGTTGGCAATACACCTAAAGATTTATTGTCCAATCTAGCTGGTTGGAACGAAAATCTGGTAATGGATGGGGACAAATGACAATAGACCATTTGCTCCGAAATGCCAGAAAACTGACAAAAATAGTAATTAAGACAAATCGGTGAAATCAAATGGATCTAACCAATTTGTCTGACTGACCGTTGTTGTCATCTTACTGGTACTTCTGAGCAAATGGTCAATTGTCATTTGCTCCAATACATTACCAGATTTTCATTCCAATCAGCCAGATTGGACAATTAATCTTTATGTGTATGGCCAGCTTTAGTTCCAGTCGACTCAGCTAAGAACAGGAAACTGAGGCTACAGTGGGTACAGGCTCACCAACACTGGACTGGTAAAGATTGGAAAACAATAATCTTATGTGACAAATCTCCATTTCTACTTTGAAATGCAGATAGTAGGGTCAGAGGATAATCAATGCATAGAGCCATTGTAACTTGTGTAATGGCATGGCATAGGCCCCCAGGGAATGTGTTCTTGGCACACATTAGGCCTCATATTACCAAGTGAGCATTATTTAAATGCCAAAATCTGCCTATGTGCATCCTTTTATGGCCACAGTCTACACATCTTCTAATGACTACTCCCATCTGGCTAAAGCTCCGTGTTACAAATCACATCTCATCTAAACCTGGTTCTGTAAATATGACAATGAGTTCAGTTTACTCTAAAGGCCTATATGTCACAGCAGGTAGAATTAGTGAATCCTTTGGATGTGTGCTAGCGGGAGAAGTGCATGCCTCTGCGTGGAGAAAACGACGAGGACGAATGTAGTTTCTTCTCATATGCTTTTATTAACGAAAAGACATACAGTATAAGAGCAAATATTTAAAGAGCAAGGATGAAGAATTCTACAAGATTAGGATGCAGAGTATTCATGGGCAGAGTTATTGAAAAAGTCAGTATAATAAATGATTGTCTGATATGGCTAGTGAATACTGAAGAGTTTTGTACGTTGAATAGTTAATTGTCATGACTGAAGAACACTGAAGGAGTTTTGCAGAATGGATGATTATTAGATGTGGCTGAAGAACACTGAAGAGGTTTTGCAGAATGGATGATTGTTATACGTGACTGAAGAACACTGAAGGAGTTTTGCAGAATGGATGATTATTAGACGTGGCTGAAGTGCACTGCAGAACTGCTGAGAAATCCTGTGCAGATAGAACTCCAGGAGACACTGTCCTAAGTGGCAGGCTGTGACCCGTGGGGCCAGGGTAACCCCTGACAGTTGGGCAGCAAACGACAGCTGAGGTGAGAATTCCGGCGAGGTGAACATCCAAGGGACACTGAAAGGCATACAGGTGGACATGTGGGAGCGCAGAGCTAAGACACCTGTACTGGGACAGAAACATAAAGCACTGGCAAGGTTTGAAACCGGACTGCCACCTTTTACTAGAGAGCTCAGCCTGTGATTGGCTGGAAGAGACCAAATCCCATTGGCATACTATGAATTGGTCTCCAACATGGCGGACCCCAGTAATGCAGACACACCAGAGAAGGGGATTTTGCTCAGGCAGCCTCCCTGCACAGTGCTCCAGAGCATGGGATCTACACAGGCAGTCTTCCTGCACAGTGCTCCAGAGCATGGGATCTACACAGACAGTCTTCCTGCACAGTGCTACAGTGACAGCAGGCCGCTCAGTCACCAGCTCCCTCTCAGCTGCAGCACACCAGCGGCCCTCACAGACCTCCGTCGCTGCAGCGCTAGCCATCTAATAGAGAGATCATCACAGGAGGTGAGTCCCCCCGGAGACCATCACCTGAGGTGAGTCCTCAGTCCATGACACTACACACTCAACAGATATCGATTCTGTAGAGCGCCTATGTCATGTAGTGGAACAAGATATTCACAGAACTTGAGCACAGAGCAGCAGCTCTAGGGTTCCAAAGGTATGTCTTGGCATGCGGTTATGTTCTCACAAGTAAAAAGGTGGCTAAGAGCTGTACCTCAGAGACCACCAAGACAGAAAGAGGAGACAGAGTGACACCACTCTTAGAGCTAGACTTAGGAAATTGTGTAAGACACCTGTGTTTTGATACAAAGGTTGTGTGACCAGGAAGCAGAGTAGTATAAGATTCCTGAAACAGTGTGAGTTTTTCAAAGAGAGACCAATTATGTCACATTCTGAGAGAAATCTAGGGAATCGTTGTACATTGCACTTAAGTATTGTGCTAAAGGAGTTAAGAAAGAATTAAGTTTTACTATGAGATGATATTTAACCCATTTATTATAATATCGGAAATGTGAACTGTACCATCCCGAACCCAACTCCCTGTAATATCCAACACAGTCAATTTGGATTTCAAACTTTTATGTGCAAAGGCCCTTCCTACACTTATAACCTGAGAGTCTGTAGATTCAAGACAGAGGGTGGGATGTACTAAGGGAAAAATGCGGTAAAACCCCCATTTTCAAATGTACAAAGACCCAGCCGCCGTTCTTTCGCCGCCCAGGGTATCGCAATCTCTGGATGGCGATACCCTATAGAAGCCTATGGGCTTCTTATCGCCGCCTCCGCTGCCCCCGCTGCCCCCGCCACAGATGCCAACCCCCCTCCTCCCCGGCATACCTTCCTCCAGGCAGCCTGGACCCGGAAGGTAAACTCCACCTCCCCCTAGCAACGCAGCTGGAGGTCCATCCGGGTGCAGGTGGGAGGAGGAGGCGCCGGGGACAGCCTGCTGCCTTGTTCCCAGCAGCTGAGGAGAGTGAGATCCCAGGAAGGTGACGGAGCCCCCCATCCACCCCCTGTCACCGCATTGCGATGTTAATTGCATATATTAGTACATATGCGATCAACATCGCTGCGAGGGGCGGCGATGTATGTTAATACATCCCGCCCAGACTGAGCTGTTCTGGAGAAATCAGAGTAGGTGGTTGGTGCGTTTGCAAAGATCACCTACAACACCAACCTGTGTGCCTACATAAATTACCCCTTAATATTATCAAGATTCATCATCAAACAGCATATAAAGCTGGATATGACATTAACATGACTATAAGATTATATGTATTTTTTTATTTATATTCCTGTGCATAATCAAGTATACTGTATGCTATGCATGTCACTTGTGTAAAAAGAAGGGTTGAAAACTTGTATGTTCACTCTTCCAGTACTGTAGTTCCAAAGAATGGGGCTGATGCAGAGTTGAAATAATGCTACAGTAGTTAGTGGAGCGTGTTTTTCATGCTGCGGAAACAAGCATAGGGAAGTGGGTACAATGCTGGATAGGCAGTGCCGTAACTAGGTGTGTGCCGATGGTGCCTTGCCCACAGCGCACATGCACTGAAGGCGCACCATCGGCAGCACACCCCCTCCTGCCCGGATGGCCACAGCCACACTGGCAGCATTCGATAGCAGTCCCTCCAGCGCCGCCTCTCTGAACGGGTCCCTTAGCGCCACATCTCCCTCTCCTCCTCCTTCTCCCCCCCCCCCCCCCCCCGCACGACGCTCTGTCAGGTCTCCACCGGCGCCTGTCTCCTGCCTGCACCGCCGCCTCTGCAGGGGACTCGTGAGCGCAGCGGCAGCCGCCAGCTCCCGGGTCTCTACCTTCACAGTCTACCGCCTCTCTCTGCTGTGGATGCCGGATCGCCACCTCCGCAACTCGGGAGCCTATCCCGGCTTACTCGGTCTCCCTGCGCTGCGAGGAGCTGGCCTGCAGTAGCTTTGAGAGGAGGAGAACTCACTCAGCAGGCTGCAGTTTTCCATCCCCTGACTTGTGAGTAGCAGCACTGCAGTGCCAGTTTACGTTAAGGGGGAGGGGGTGCCAATGCTGTTTCTTGCACACAGCGCTAAAATGTCTAGTTACGGCACTGTGGATAGGCATAACTGGACAAAGCTCAGAGGGGGTATGTAGATGGAATTGCGCTCTATGCAGAGTTGGACAGAAGTGCTGGTTTTTAGGTATATCATTTGCACCTAGTGTAGGGCTGGTGTTAGTTTCCTTGATGATGATGATGATCGTTATCCAACCAAGTGTACAGGTATGGTTGGTCTGCCTGCAAAGATGCGTACAACTCTGCATACTGTCAGAAGTACATATGCAAATACATATGTAGTTCCATGCATCAGATCTGAATCACCCATAAGGCAATACAGATACAGTAGCTATAAAGGTTTTGCGTGCAGTGATTGCACTGCCAGGGCCTTGATGCATGTAGCAGTAGCATCGGCTGATACAAACATATAATGGGTTGGGGCGGTCAGGAGACAGGTGGTCAGCATACCGATGCCGGCATCCTGGAATGCCAGTGGGGGCGACCGCAACAAGCCCCTTGCGGGCTCGCTGCGTTCGCCACCCAGCGGGCTTGGTGGTTCGCTGCGCTCCCCACACGTTCTATTCCCACTGTATGAGTGTTGTGGACACCCATGAGTGGTAATAGTCATCGTTGCTGTTTCTCCGCCTAAAAGGAGGATTAGTCACACCTAAGCAATAGCTCAGGTTGTTCAGTTGTTGCACAGACAGGCGCGTTGAGGCATGACTACATACGCAGCATGCAATAAACATCTTCACCACTGGGTGGCTAATGCTCCACTAATCCAGTACTGTAGAGTGAATAGCGGCGGATTGATCTACAAGCTCTGGCAAATGGTCAGGGACGACTGTAATGTTACTGTATACTATACACAAAGACCAATGGTCAGATGAAGAGAGTCAATTTAAAAAAAAGAAACCAATAAATCAATCAATAAAATTAGTGTATACAGATGCAAGCGAATGTGTTAAAGCAATGGTCCATTGAATGGTTATGTAAGTATCCAAGTCCTGTAGACTAATTAATAAATAAAAAAACAGACACAAACGAACGTGTTAAAGCAATGGTCCATTGACGTTAGGCATACAGTACTGTATGTGAGCGTCCAAGTCTCGTAGCCAATACAGCAAACCACATGGGAAGGGATCACTGCTTACATCTACACATGAGCTTGTGGCTCTATCACCAGGCGTTGTGGCCATGCGGTGAAGTGTCCCGCACCCCATGCTCAGAGTCCCAGGTTCGATTCCCAAAGTGCGAATGCCTTTGTTTTTTTTTCTTCTTGACACTTTTTTATTTTATTTTTTTTTATAAAATTCATATATTTCAGAACCTTACATTCAATAGAATTATGCACACCAGAAAATACCTTTTTCCATAACTAACTGTCAGGGCATCTGACATGCAAATCTGTAGCACAGTACTGTACTGTTTAATGTACATTCACTCTGACCCTCTCTAGTCCTTTCCCCCAACCAAAGCGACTGTAATATCAGCCCTTCATTTACATACTGTGTTGGCCTCTTTGTCTGTAAAGATCAGTTTCTCAGGGGAGGGGGAAGGGTGAGGGGGGAGGTGGTGAGTTCAGAGACGCTGTCGAAAATATTCATTCTCTGTCTGGACTGAAAAAAAAGAAACCAATAAATCAATAAATAAAAATAGTGTATACATACAAAAACGAATGTGTTAAAGCAATGGTCTATTGACGTTAGATTTATGTGAGCTATTAAATTAAATTAAAATTGGCTTAAAGCGTAATATCTCCGGTTAAGGGGGTCCAATCAGCTCAGATCAGAGTTGGTATGGAAGGGGAGACGATTAGCTACCAGAGGATACTGACCCCAAGTTTCTATGACCCCCACAAGGCTAACAGCAAGCATCGGAACCCATGGTGGGTCTGAATGAATGGGCCCATTATAGGGAAAATGGGTCCTCTTTGCGCCCTGATACCCTATATCTCTGGTACTGAGTGTCTCAGAGACTTGAGACTGGTACCATATGAAAGAGGAGACTCTTGGCTTTCAGAGCAGACTAACCACTCGTTTATGTGACACTGCAAAGGGAAACGGTAAGCATCCGTATGTTGGGTCCCCTCCAAATGTCCGCCCAGCATGTACGGGGTGCGGGGATTCTGGCTAGTTTGAAAATACTGTACAGAGATGCTAAGCACAGTGTTTTGGCATACAGGAACTTAGGGAGGAGCTTTTATCTCTCCCCATTATACTAATAAAGATAACACTTGCTGCTGTAGCTTATGACACTATTTTTATTTATTGGTTTGTCTACGGGACATCATGCCACAGTGTATTTTAAATAGCGTAATGAGACGCGTGTACAGCATTGCCCATACAGTGTACAGTAAAGTAGTCTTGCGCTATAGTGTACTGTATTTCAATGGAGACCACACGCATGCGCAATGGTGATTTTAAAAAGCGATATCTGGTGGATGATTGCAGGTATTATACTCACTGGTAACGCCTAACGCCATGATAAGCTCTGTGACCCTCCCTACAACTAGGCACATCGCCTTGCACACAGGCACGCTGCAACTCCATGATCCTGACTAACGCCATAGACAGCATAGATGAGCAAGGCTCCATCTGTATTCTCTTTCTGTTCTTCTCCTACACCATGTCTGGACTAGCAACTTACAAGGCAGCAGTGGCACCGAGAGGGGTGGGGGTGGGGAGAGAGGACCGGGCGCTGCTGTAGCAGTCGCTCTCCCAGCCCAGCACGCGATTGCGTCCTCCCGCCGCTGCCCACCTGTTCTGACTCTGGCGCAGCAACACATAAGTAATATATTTTACTATTTAAACAGAGCTGTCTGTTCACACCACCTCCTCATTGGCCACGCCCCCTCTCATTACCGTGGCCCGGGAAAGCTGTTGGCGCCCCTGCAAGGCAGTAGCCAATGTCACAGTGCTGCTCTATAACTGTTTTCTGCAGCCACTGGAAACGTCTCCTATCAGGAGTTTGTGTCTGCACGTTGCATACTCTCCATGGCAGTCAGGGGTAACTGGACATTTTTGGAATCCATAGCAAAATTCTTTAATCACTTTCATATAATGTACATAGAGCAGAAAGTTTTACAATTTGTCCTACTTACTGAAGCTAAATTTACGTGTATAAATATATATAAAGATAAATAAAGCAAATGTAGATCACTGTTTGTATAGTAGATATAGTAGATATGTGAATACAGTAAAAATTTATAAATTACAATAAAGAGTGTACCAAGGGAAATACCGACGCCGGAATCCTGACACTGCTCGCAATGCCGGCGCGAGCATCCCGACTAGGATCGAGTGTTTGCTGGGCCGCTGGAGGGGTAAGGTTAGATTTACGCAGCGGGAAGGGAGGGTTAGGGTCAGGGAGGCATTGGGGTAAGGTAGTATACTTACCTACTTACCTTGCCCCTGTCGGGATTCTCACCATCGGGATGCTGCGGTCTTTATTCTGACCGCCGGCATCCAGACCGCCGGTATATCAGACCCAACCCATGCATCAAAAGTGAATAGTGATAGGCTTATTTGTAAATGCTCTTGAAGTCATCAGTTTTCATTTTTTCTTTTCATGGGATTGGTGATGATGCATAATCTCCTGAAATGATCTCTAAGGGGCCTATTTATCACCAACCGCATCCATGGATGCGGATGTGATGTGAGAAAATTGCCAAAGCCCTTAAGTGATACTAAAATAATGTGAAAAGGGTGAGAAAACACCCCTTTTCACATTATTTTAGTAAAAATAATGATAATAAATAGGCCTCTAAGTCTGAAATCATATTCTACATAAAGAGACGTACTGTATTTACAAAACACTTTTATGTTTTCCTTACACTGCCTCAAAATTATTATTATTATATTTTTTTCCATTGTTTAGCAGTGCCCCTTGCAGTAACTGTAGTAGAAGGTACTAAGGGGCCTATTTATCACCATCCGCATCCAGGATGCGGATGACAGGTGATAAAATCGCCCAAACTCGCACTGCGATAATTGATTACATCGCAGGGATGTATCAATTATTGCTTGCAGGGTTAGAGCTTGCAGTCAAGCTCTATCCCTGCGATGACACTCCGCAGCATCATCGGGGTATTTTTCGTAAAAAATACCCCGATGTCCTGCTGCGCATGCGCCGCCCCCACCGCCATCACTGCTATTGCCGTCGCCCGGTCGATACCCCCCTTCCCCGTTGCGGCTACCCCCGCATGCAGCGGACCCCCCCAGCAGATCAATATACTTACCAGTCCAGGGTGCCGGTCCACGCTGCTTCTGCTGGGCTGCCGGGTGCCGAATCCTGTGTGCTGCAGTGACCCCTGGTGCTGTAAAGTGCGCTGCCGCTTTGCAGCGTCACTTTACTGCACCGGGGTCACATTGCAGCATATGGGGGACCCAGCACTTTTTTTTTTTTCTTTTTACACAGTGATCAGCTTATGTGTCCATCGGACACACAAAGCTGATCACTGTGCTGGGTCCCGCTCAGCTTTTTCTGCCAGGGGCAGAGAAAGCTGGGCAAATGCCTCCCTATCGCAGTGCTGCCCTGTGATGGCTGGCGAGATTATCACAGGGCACACTGCAGTGTTTTTTTATTTCTTTTTCTTTTAGCAAATTCGAACGCGTCACATTTCCCATTATAAGTTTGGGGAATGCGATGTGGGTTACTAAAAAAAAAGTGATTTAAATGTTTTGGAGATCCAAATGCCCTTTAATACATTCAGGTGATACTAAAATAATGTGAAAAGGGTGTGTTCCATTTTTTTTTTAATTTCAGGAAGAGAATTAAATCACATTGACTAAGTATCCCCAGGTGACTCTGAAACACTTTGATAACAGTATATGTGCAAAGCTTTTGTAGCCCAAACTATTTATTTTATATTGGAGGACATAAAATTAAATTTGCTCCTTACTGATTCATTTTCTAATACAAGATACATTTTCAGTCCCAGGGTGATTGAGGAGAGAACTAATACCAAAACATAAAAACAAATATCCATCCAATGGGAAAGGAAGCCCATTTTTCCTCTGCCAAGACTGAACTGTCCAGCTGTCTGTCTTCTGTGAATATGTTTTTCCTCCATGGCCCTGGTCAGCATTGTGTTGGATGGTTTGTTTGGCTTCTAGATGATTTCCTTGATATTTAATGGGTGTCCATTAAACACGTATCAGACCTGCTGGCTTATTAACTGTCAGCTCTGGCATGCTGTTCTGTTACTAGAGAACACATGCACTTCTTTATGTGGTTGGGATGCATCCAAGAATGTTCTGTTTGTAATTCAAAATTCTTATGGAATACCTAACCAAATGATGTCAGGGCTGCGCTTCAGATGTGCTCTAAAGCAACTTTACGAGTTTTTGCAGTTTAAACAGACGACACATTCCAATTATTTGTAAGTGTATTGACAATAATTACTATTCCAATATTATTCATATGTATGGCAAGTATATTTTACTAATCATCATTGAATTTTATATTTTTATCTAAATGACTAATGTGAAGACTCGATGATATTAAGGTCCTGAATTGGAGTAGGACATATGCAAGTTTGCAAAGCGTAAAGTGTGTTATTTTTCCCTGTGCATGCTCAGAAATGGTCTAAAACAGATGTACAATATGTAAGATGCGGTAATTCAGAGTCAAACTGGTATGTCGCCGTTACAACCTCTTACGAATAGCGAGGGAAATAGAAGGAGCGAAAGCATCTTTCTATTTGTAGGAGTACTGTATGTATGTATTTGCAACTACGATCAATCCAGAGTTGAAGAACTGCATCGAGTTTCCTGTCTGCTATCTATGTTGTGACCCCTGCTGGATCCCTGATGAAACTGCTAGTGATGATGATACTAATGATGACCTATGGCTCAACTGGTTGCACGCTTTTGATTGGCTACTCGTGGATTCACCCCTCATATGGTTAACAGGAATACATTTTAATGGCTAACCAGTGATTGTCTTTTACCACCACCGCTGAGGACTTTTCACTCATTGTTGTTGGTTATATAAGTGCAATTATGTACCCGCTACTTTGTGTATTTGTGACTGTAGGTACATTTTCATGGTGTATTTTTCTTATGTGTGCAGTTGTATGTGTGTGATACTGCTGTCCCTTGTAGTAAACCCACACAACTTAATATTAATTTTATTATTCCCTCCAGACTAGATGGGTCAAGTGGTTCTTATCTGCCGTGAAATTCTATGTTTCTTCTCTTTCTTATGCCCTGATCTGCTCATTTGCACGCACCTTTGACTATACAATTTTTTGTATCCTGTTCTGAGTGTGCCAGCTCTGTAAAAGGGAGGAAAATATGCTAATTTTGCATGTGTTTTTCACACCTACTGTGCATTCATTTATAGATGCAATTCTGAGTTAGCAACTAAGGGCCTGATTCTGAGTCGCTCATATCCACAGAGCTGGATGTCTCTCCTAAATTTCAGCCAACCACACATGCACCAAAAAGCAAAAACGGCTCCCCTCATGCGCACTACAATGCATTCGCACTAACAAACAGTTCAGTGCGAGCAGTATCTCGAGCACACAGAGCCTAATGTAATATAGGCATTTCTGGGAGCTAACTGGGCAGCCATGCGATTGGATAGAAGTCTTCTGTCTCGTGAGAGTGCTGTGGGTGACATCCTTGATAGGATATAGCATGCAGACTGAGACGGGACGCCTGTTTCAGATGAATCTTTTACAATCAGCATGAGGTGGGTGCAAGTCCAGATACTAGGCTGTGGACTGGAAAACAGTGGGTGTGATAGACTTCTACATAGAGTCACACAGTATCAGTATAGCGGATTCTCACATTAGCATAAGGAAGAAAGTGCAAAAAATAAATATAAAAAAATGAACATTTATATAGGACTAAATGTTAAGTTAGTGAGTTATCATTTTTGCCATGCAGCAGGAAATTAACATTTGGATGTAATATTTGAATGAAAATGTAATATCTGGGCAAGAATCTTATGTCAGATATTTAACATATTACGGTTGTGTTCACCTTCTGCAAGTACTTTGCAGCTGTTCTGGTAAAACATTAATATTTTCCCAGTTACAAGAAAACAGTAACGTTCCCATGCTATTGGGCTCTGAGACTTCCAGCCTGCCTGTCTAGTTCTCAGGCAGAGTAAGAAAAGTTGCCAGGACAAAGGTGTGACGAGAAGAAAGAAGCCAACCAATAAGAGTAAAGCCTGAGTTATTAGCTGCTCTAATCGACGAAGGTTGGTAGAAGTATTGGTGGCCCACTGGGCACATGGATCTACCATAAAAGTAGAAGTAAAAGTGTCATGTAAATATCAGTTAGCTTTGTCTGCAGTTTAGATCAGCTCCATGCCCTACTGCACAGGTAATCCGCTTCACACAAATTAAACATGTATAAAGACTGTGGCAAATTTCAGGAGTGTCAGCACACCAAAGACAGTGTTGTTGTTAGGATTTATTGAAATATTATCTCAGATCATCAGCTATATCCAGACTATCATTTCTCCTGTCATTTCTACTACTCCTATGGGGATTGTGGCAGGCACCAGGCACCCTTCTATTCCAGGATGGGGGGCGCAGTTAACTTTCCGTACAACAGGATCCCCGTAGTCAAAATATCGATGCTGTAATCCCGACAACAGGGAAAATGCCGGCAGCTGGAATCCCAACCGAAGCCCGATATTCCCGCTCGGGTGATTATCCACGCCACCACCCAAGGGGGAATAGAATAGCTTGCCACTGGGCCTGAAGCGTGGTGAGCGCAGCGAGCCTGCGAGGTTACACGCTGCTGGCATTCTGGCATCGATGTCCTGAACGCCGGGTTCCCGACTGTCGGGATTTCATCCCGAACCACAACATAGAACATAACTATAAAACTATAGACATTATTTTGTATATTTTATAAATCAGTGAAATGAGTTGTAGTGCTTTTCCCAGTACACTAAACATGCTAAATTCACATCCAAATAAAATTGATGATTTCAGTTTAGGATATTAATCTATAGCTTTATCTATAGCATTAGTTAGTCTATAACAGTAGTTCATTGCATTAAAGTGCAGGTTTTTAGAAGTGGAGATGTTGCCAATAACAACCAATCAGATTTTAGCTATTATAGAAAGTGATAGATAGATGATAAGTGGAATCTGACTGGTAGTTATTGGTAACATCTCCACTTCTAAAAACCCACACATTAGTAAATATACCCCTTGGAGTGACAAACAAAGAGCAAGGCTGACCCACCACATAGCTCATCTACATCGCTCCAACTTTTTCAAGACATCACACACATCTGGTAAGCCCACTGCAGTCATGAATTTACACTCTGTACTCTGTTTCATTCTTATTCATGTTTCACATTCTGACAGTAGGGACCACCTTTATTTCAAGTCACAATCTATTTATTTTCCTTACTTCTTCTGCGAGCAGCCACTTACCTAAGAAAATTCCATCTAATACTCCTCTATTTTTGTAATATGCTTGGGCACGGTTACTCCAACATTACAGTCCAGGTTTTAAGAATGTAAATGCTTGAGTCCAGATGGTTAAATCAAATTGGCTGAGGTACTAATTAAGTCACCTGTGCTCAAACATGGATATCCTTAAAACCTGGACTGTAATAGCAGAGTTTGTTTGGGAAACACTGGGCTTGGGGACTCATGCTGAGCTATGATGTCACAGCCCTGCGTTACACTGCCAAGAATAGAGGACGTTGCCATAGTGGGTAACAGCCAGGGTGACCAGGACACCAAAAATCTGTTCTTCTCTCTATCTCAGGCTGAGATAAAGTGGCCGGAGATAATTGCCATGTCACAGGTTGTGTTTGAAAAATGACAGTTAGGAGGTGATAGGCTGGTACTTTATCTCCGTCCACTTTATCTCCACCTGAGGCTTAGTAAATAAACCCGTAAGTGCCCACCTTACGTGTCTGGGTATCCGGCAATCTCTCACTGGCCCTCTCCATCCTTGCCTGAATATCTAAAGGGGGGTACACACGGAGAGATCTGTTCTTAAAATATAAGTAATCTGACTAGATTGCTTAGATTTTAAGCATGGATCTCTCGTGTTATCTCTCGTGATAGCCGCGCATCGCTATTGCCGATACTAGATTGGCCTGCATGCAGGCACAATCTAGCACATCGCTCATTATACCCGATGGGTGAAATTAGCGCCCCCCCGTCCGTCCGTCCCCCTCGCTCAGCACACACTAATGTGTGCTGAGTGGTCTGTGACAGGTCGCTTAGCACACATCTCTCTAGTGTGTACTGGGCTTAGTTATCTTGTTATTAAAAAATATATTTTTTTCTTCATATTGCAGGAATAACTCAGCCAGGTGCAGTGTTTGTTTTGCACAGATAGACCACATTCAGCAGTTGTACATTTCACTGCTATCATCAGTTCCATAAAAAGAAGAGTATAGCTGATTATCAAACCTTTCTGACTCCCAAAATGTAACACTCGCTACTAGTTTGCAAATTACTATCTGGCTGACTGGGTCTCTGTGGAATCTTCATAAATTCAGAAATAGTCATAATAGTAAGTTAACATGTTATTACTGTAAATAAATCTATATCATTCCTCTCTCTCTCTCTCTCTCTCTCTCTCTCTCTCTCTCTCTCTCTCTCTCTCTCTCTCCTAAAAACAGTATCATTTTCATTAGCAGGATAATTTTATAAGAATGTGTGAAGTTCAGACAGCTATACTTTTTGTACAGTACGTTAAATTCAGTTACTTGCTTTTGCCTCAAATTGATTGTAAACATTGAGAAATATGTGTAATCCACAGAATTAAGCTTCAGGGCCCTTTTATCAGGATTTTCACTCAATAATTAAAATTTCTTATCATGCAGGAGTAAGAATTTTGTACCTCCGCCATGTATTAATAATCACATGCAGGAACAGGGGCTCTCATAGAAGCCTGTCATACTCGTGTGGCCATTACCGTGTGGGTAGAGATGAGCGCCTGAAATTTTTCGGGTTTTGTGTTTTGGTTTTGGGTTCGGTTCCGCGGCCGTGTTTTGGGTTCGAACGCGTTTTGGCAAAACCTCACCGAATTTTTTTTGTCGGATTCGGGTGTGTTTTGGATTCGGGTGTTTTTTTCAAAAAACACTAAAAAACAGCTTAAATCATAGAATTTGGGGGTCATTTTGATCCCAAAGTATTATTAACCTCAAAAACCATAATTTACACTCATTTTCAGTCTATTCTGAATACCTCACACCTCACAATATTATTTTTAGTCCTAAAATTTGCACCGAGGTCGCTGTGTGAGTAAGATAAGCGACCCTAGTGGCCGACACAAACACCGGGCCCATCTAGGAGTGGCACTGCAGTGTCACGCAGGATGTCCCTTCCAAAAAACCCTCCCCAAACAGCACATGACGCAAAGAAAAAAAGAGGCGCAATGAGGTAGCTGTGTGAGTAAGATTAGCGACCCTAGTGGCCGACACAAACACCGGGCCCATCTAGGAGTGGCACTGCAGTGTCACGCAGGATGGCCCTTCCAAAAAACCCTCCCCAAACAGCACATGACGCAAAGAAAAAAAGAGGCGCAATGAGGTAGCTGTGTGAGTAAGATTAGCGACCCTAGTGGCCGACACAAACACCGGGCCCATCTAGGAGTGGCACTGCAGTGTCACGCAGGATGTCCCTTCCAAAAAACCCTCCCCAAACAGCACATGACGCAAAGAAAAAAAGAGGCGCAATGAGGTAGCTGTGTGAGTAAGATTAGCGACCCTAGTGGCCGACACAAACACCGGGCCCATCTAGGAGTGGCACTGCAGTGTCACGCAGGATGTCCCTTCCAAAAAACCCTCCCCAAACAGCACATGACGCAAAGAAAAAAAGAGGCGCAATGAGGTAGCTGTGTGAGTAAGATTAGCGACCCTAGTGGCCGACACAAACACCGGGCCCATCTAGGAGTGGCACTGCAGTGTCACGCAGGATGTCCCTTCCAAAAAACCCTCCCCAAACAGCACATGACGCAAAGAAAAAAAGAGGCGCAATGAGGTAGCTGACTGTGTGAGTAAGATTAGCGACCCTAGTGGCCGACACAAACACCGGGCCCATCTAGGAGTGGCACTGCAGTGTCACGCAGGATGTCCCTTCCAAAAAAACCCTCCCCAATCAGCACATGATGCAAAGAAAAAGAAAAGAAAAAAGAGGTGCAAGATGGAATTGTCCTTGGGCCCTCCCACCCACCCTTATGTTGTATAAACAAAACAGGACATGCACACTTTAACCAACCCATCATTTCAGTGACAGGGTCTGCCACACGACTGTGACTGATATGACGGGTTGGTTTGGACCCCCCCCAAAAAAGAAGCAATTAATCTCTCCTTGCACAAACTGGCTCTACAGAGGCAAGATGTCCACCTCATCTTCACCCTCCGATATATCACCGTGTACATCCCCCTCCTCACAGATTATCAATTCGTCCCCACTGGAATCCACCATCTCAGCTCCCTGTGTACTTTGTGGAGGCAATTGCTGCTGGTCAATGTCTCCGCGGAGGAATTGATTATAATTCATTTTAATGAACACCATCTTCTCCACATTTTCTGGATGTAACCTCGTACGCCGATTGCTGACAAGGTGAGCGGCGGCACTAAACACTCTTTCGGAGTACACACTTGTGGGAGGGCAACTTAGGTAGAATAAAGCCAGTTTGTGCAAGGGCCTCCAAATTGCCTCTTTTTCCTGCCAGTATAAGTACGGACTGTGTGACGTGCCTACTTGGATGCGGTCACTCATATAATCCTCCACCATTCTATCAATGTTGAGAGAATCATATGCAGTGACAGTAGACGACATGTCCGTAATCGTTGTCAGGTCCTTCAGTCCGGACCAGATGTCAGCATCAGCAGTCGCTCCAGACTGCCCTGCATCACCGCCAGCGGGTGGGCTCGGAATTCTGAGCCTTTTCCTCGCACCCCCAGTTGCGGGAGAATGTGAAGGAGGAGATGTTGACAGGTCGCGTTCCGCTTGACTTGACAATTTTGTCACCAGCAGGTCTTTCAACCCCAGCAGACCTGTGTCTGCCGGAAAGAGAGATCCAAGGTAGGCTTTAAATCTAGGATCGAGCACGGTGGCCAAAATGTAGTGCTCTGATTTCAACAGATTGACCACCCGTGAATCCTTGTTAAGCGAATTAAGGGCTGCATCCACAAGTCCCACATGCCTAGCGGAATCGCTCCCTTTTAGCTCCTTCTTCAATGCCTCCAGCTTCTTCTGCAAAAGCCTGATGAGGGGAATGACCTGACTCAGGCTGGCAGTGTCTGAACTGACTTCACGTGTGGCAAGTTCAAAGGGCATCAGAACCTTGCACAACGTTGAAATCATTCTCCACTGCACTTGAGACAGGTGCATTCCATCTCCTATATCGTGCTCAATTGTATAGGCTTGAATGGCCTTTTGCTGCTCCTCCAACCTCTGAAGCATATAGAGGGTTGAATTCCACCTCGTTACCACTTCTTGCTTCAGATGATGGCAGGGCAGGTTCAGTAGTTTTTGGTGGTGCTCCAGTCTTCTGTACGTGGTGCCTGTACGCCGAAAGTGTCCCGCAATTTTTCTGGCCACCGACAGCATCTCTTGCACGCCCCTGTCGTTTTTTAAAAAATTCTGCACCACCAAATTCAAGGTATGTGCAATACATGGGACGTGCTGGAATTTGCCCATATTTAATGCACACACAATATTGCTGGCGTTGTCCGATGCCACAAATCCACAGGAGAGTCCAATTGGGGTAAGCCATTCCGCGATGATCTTCCTCAGTTGCCGTAAGAGGTTTTCAGCTGTGTGCGTATTCTGGAAAGCGGTGATACAAAGCGTAGCCTGCCTAGGAAAGAGTTGGCGTTTGCGAGATGCTGCTACTGGTGCCGCCGCTGCTGTTCTTGCGGCGGGAGTCCATACATCTACCCAGTGGGCTGTCACAGTCATATAGTCCTGACCCTGCCCTGCTCCACTTGTCCACATGTCCGTGGTTAAGTGGACATTGGGTACAACTGCATTTTTTAGGACACTGGTGAGTCTTTTTCTGACGTCCGTGTACATTCTCGGTATCGCCTGCCTAGAGAAGTGGAACCTAGATGGTATTTGGTAACGGGGGCACACTGCCTCAATAAATTGTCTAGTTCCCTGTGAACTAACGGCGGATACCGGACGCACGTCTAACACCAACATAGTTGTCAAGGACTCAGTTATCCGCTTTGCAGTAGGATGACTGCTGTGATATTTCATCTTCCTCGCAAAGGACTGTTGAACAGTCAATTGCTTACTGGAAGTAGTACAAGTGGGCTTACGACTTCCCCTCTGGGATGACCATCGACTCCCAGCGGCAACAGCAGCGCCAGCAGCAGTAGGCGTTACACGCAAGGATGCATCGGAGGAATCCCAGGCAGGAGAGGACTCGTCAGACTTGCCAGTGACATGGCCTGCAGGACTATTGGCATTCCTGGGGAAGGAGGAAATTGACACTGAGGGAGTTGGTGGGGTGGTTTGCGTGAGCTTGGTTACAAGAGGAAGGGATTTACTGGTCAGTGGACTGCTTCCGCTGTCACCCAAAGTTTTTGAACTTGTCACTGACTTATTATGAATGCGCTGCAGGTGACGTATAAGGGAGGATGTTCCGAGGTGGTTAACGTCCTTACCCCTACTTATTACAGCTTGACAAAGGGAACACACGGCTTGACACCTGTTGTCCGCATTTCTGGTGAAATACCTCCACACCGAAGAGCTGATTTTTTTGGTATTTTCACCTGGCATGTCAACGGCCATATTCCTCCCACGGACAACAGGTGTCTCCCCGGGTGCCTGACTTAAACAAACCACCTCACCATCAGAATCCTCCTGGTCAATTTCCTCCCCAGCGCCAGCAACACCCATATCCTCCTCATCCTGGTGTACTTCAACACTGACATCTTCAATCTGACTATCAGGAACTGGACTGCGGGTGCTCCTTCCAGCACTTGCAGGGGGCGTGCAAATGGTGGAAGGCGCATGCTCTTCACGTCCAGTGTTGGGAAGGTCAGGCATCGCAACCGACACAATTGGACTCTCCTTGTGGATTTGGGATTTCAAAGAACGCACAGTTCTTTGCGGTGCTTTTGCCAGCTTGAGTCTTTTCAGTTTTCTAGCGAGAGGCTGAGTGCTTCCATCCTCATGTGAAGCTGAACCACTAGCCATGAACATAGGCCAGGGCCTCAGCCGTTCCTTGCCACTCCGTGTGGTAAATGGCATATTGGCAAGTTTACGCTTCTCCTCCGACAATTTTATTTTAGGTTTTGGAGTCCTTTTTTTACTGATATTTGGTGTTTTGGTTTTGACATGCTCTGTACTATGCCATTGGGCATCGGCCTTGGCAGACGACGTTGCTGGCATTTCATCGTCTCGGCCATGACTAGTGGCAGCAGCTTCAGCACGAGGTGGAAGTGGATCTTGATCTTTCCCTAATTTTGGAACCTCAACATTTTTGTTCTCCATATTTTAATAGGCACAACTAAAAGGCACCTCAGGTAAACAATGGAGATGGATGGATTGGATACTAGTATACAATTATGGACGGGCTGCCGAGTGCCGACACAGAGGTAGCCACAGCCGTGAACTACCGCACTGTACTGTGTCTGCTGCTAATATATAGACTGGTTGATAAAGAGATAGTATACTCGTAACTAGTATGTATGTATAAAGAAAGAAAAAAAAACCACGGTTAGGTGGTATATACAATTATGGACGGGCTGCCGAGTGCCGACACAGAGGTAGCCACAGCCGTGAACTACCGCACTGTACTGTGTCTGCTGCTAATATATAGACTGGTTGATAAAGAGATAGTATACTCGTAACTAGTATGTATGTATAAAGAAAGAAAAAAAAACCACGGTTAGGTGGTATATACAATTATGGACGGGCTGCCGAGTGCCGACACAGAGGTAGCCACAGCCGTGAACTACCGCACTGTACTGTGTCTGCTGCTAATATATAGACTGGTTGATAAAGAGATAGTATACTCGTAACTAGTATGTATGTATAAAGAAAGAAAAAAAAACCACGGTTAGGTGGTATATACAATTATGGACGGGCTGCCGAGTGCCGACACAGAGGTAGCCACAGCCGTGAACTACCGCACTGTACTGTGTCTGCTGCTAATATATAGACTGGTTGATAAAGAGATAGTATACTCGTAACTAGTATGTATGTATAAAGAAAGAAAAAAAAACCACGGTTAGGTGGTATATACAATTATGGACGGGCTGCCGAGTGCCGACACAGAGGTAGCCACAGCCGTGAACTACCGCACTGTACTGTGTCTGCTGCTAATATATAGACTGGTTGATAAAGAGATAGTATACTCGTAACTAGTATGTATGTATAAAGAAAGAAAAAAAAACCACGGTTAGGTGGGATATACAATTATGGACGGGCTGCCGAGTGCCGACACAGAGGTAGCCACAGCCGTGAACTACCGCACTGTACTGTGTCTGCTGCTAATATATAGACTGGTTGATAAAGAGATAGTATACTCGTAACTAGTATGTATGTATAAAGAAAGAAAAAAAAACCACGGTTAGGTGGTATATACAATTATGGACGGGCTGCCGAGTGCCGACACAGAGGTAGCCACAGCCGTGAACTACCGCACTGTACTGTGTCTGCTGCTAATATATAGACTGGTTGATAAAGAGATAGTATACTCGTAACTAGTATGTATGTATAAAGAAAGAAAAAAAAACCACGGTTAGGTGGGATATACAATTATGGACGGGCTGCCGAGTGCCGACACAGAGGTAGCCACAGCCGTGAACTACCGCACTGTACTGTGTCTGCTGCTAATATATAGACTGGTTGATAAAGAGATAGTATACTCGTAACTAGTATGTATGTATAAAGAAAGAAAAAAAAACCACGGTTAGGTGGTATATACAATTATGGACGGGCTGCCGAGTGCCGACACAGAGGTAGCCACAGCCGTGAACTACCGCACTGTACTGTGTCTGCTGCTAATATATAGACTGGTTGATAAAGAGATAGTATACTCGTAACTAGTATGTATGTATAAAGAAAGAAAAAAAAACCACGGTTAGGTGGTATATACAATTATGGACGGGCTGCCGAGTGCCGACACAGAGGTAGCCACAGCCGTGAACTACCGCACTGTACTGTGTCTGCTGCTAATATAGACTGGTTGATAAAGAGATAGTATACTCGTAACTAGTATGTATGTATAAAGAAAGAAAAAAAAACCACGGTTAGGTGGTATATACAATTATGGACGGGCTGCCGAGTGCCGACACAGAGGTAGCCACAGCCATGAACTACCGCACTGTACTGTGTCTGCTGCTAATATATAGACTGGTTGATAAAGAGATAGTATACTCGTAACTAGTATGTATGTATAAAGAAAGAAAAAAAAACCACGGTTAGGTGGTATATACAATTATGGACGGGCTGCCGAGTGCCGACACAGAGGTAGCCACAGCCGTGAACTACCGCACTGTACTGTGTCTGCTGCTAATATAGACTGGTTGATAAAGAGATAGTATACTACTAATATTATATACTGGTGGTCAGGTCACTGGTCACTAGTCACACTGGCAGTGGCACTCCTGCAGCAAAAGTGTGCACTGTTTAATTTTAATATAATATTATGTACTCCTGGCTCCTGCTATAACCTATAACTGGCACTGCAGTAGTGCTCCCCAGTCTCCCCCACAATTATAAGCTGTGTGAGCTGAGCAGTCAGACAGATATATAATATATATAGATGATGCAGCACACTGGCCTGAGCCTGAGCAGTGCACACAGATATGGTATGTGACTGACTGAGTCACTGTGTGTATCGCTTTTTTCAGGCAGAGAACGGATATATTAAATAAACTGCACTGTGTGTCTGGTGGTCACTCACTATATAATATATTATGTACTCCTGGCTCCTGCTATAACCTATAACTGGCACTGCAGTAGTGCTCCCCAGTCTCCCCCACAATTATAAGCTGTGTGAGCTGAGCAGTCAGACAGATATATAATATTATATATAGATAATAGATGATGCAGCACACTGGCCTGAGCCTGAGCAGTGCACACAGATATGGTATGTGACTGAGTCACTGTGTGCTGTGTATCGCTTTTTTCAGGCAGAGAACGGATTATAAATAAAAGTGGTGGTCACTGGTCACTATCAGCAAAACTCTGCACTGTACACTACTGAGTACTCCTAATGCTCCCCAAAATTAGTAAATCAAGTGTCTAAACGGAGAGGACGCCAGCCACGTCCTCTCCCTATCAATCTCAATGCACGTGTGAAAATGGCGGCGACGCGCGGCTCCTTATATAGAATCCGAGTCTCGCGATAGAATCCGAGCCTCGCGAGAATCCGACAGCGTCATGATGACGTTCGGGCGCGCTCGGGTTAACCGAGCAAGGCGGGAAGATCCGAGTCGCTCGGACCCGTGAAAAAAAACATGAAGTTCTGGCGGGTTCGGATTCAGAGAAACCGAACCCGCTCATCTCTACGTGTGGGATCCAGTAACTTTAGCAGTAAGTAGCGTATAGGCTACAATGGCTAATGCCATCTTAAAATACATCTAAAGATGACATTAGCTACCAGGACCAAGCCCCGGAATGCTTTGCATCAGAGATATCTGCTGCAGTCCCCCATAGATATATCCAGGAGACACTGTAATTTTGTAGCTATCCCCCCAAAATGGTTGTTTTCGGGGGACATCCCTAAAATTTGCTTTGGTAAATAGGCCCCTTAGAGTGATCATGTTGTATTTTAATAATGGAGTCTTATACATCTTCAGTACTTTCCTCCAAATATTGTAATCACTAGTATTTATGAGCATATAACATGGAGTATTCATAAAGACCATTGCATCATTCAGTCTCCCAGCAACTCAGCCCTCTGTACATGTTGCCCCCTCAATTCTACACTCCCCTCTTATTAGCACTCATGAGCTTTTCACTTCCCTATACTCATTGACAGTAACATCTACAACCTCTCACCATAAAAAACTTTCACAAACCTCTGATACTCACATTTATCTCTCACTTCTGCTTCTGATAGCTGGTGACATTTCACCAAATCGAGGGCCCAGCCACTTGCATCACTCACATTCACCTGATTTACAGCAACATAGAAATCCAGCTAACCTCATAAACATCACATGTCTTCCATCACCCTCCAGATTACTAAAATGTGCCTTATGGAATGCACGCTCTGTTTGTAACAAATTAACATCCATCCATAACCTCTTCATATCCAACAACATCAATCTGCTGGCTATAACAGAAACCTGGCTCACACAATCTGACACAGCCTCCCCTGCAGCACTGGTACATGGTGGTCTCCACTTTACACACACCTCCAGGCCTGGTAACCTTAAAGGAGGAGGAGTTGGACTTTTACTTTCCCAATCTTTCACATACACTGTTCTACCACAGGTTCCATCACTCACATTTACATCATTTGAAGTACATTCCATTAGGGTGTACTCTCCTTTCTCTCTGCATGTTGCAGCTATCTACCGCCCACCTGGGCATCCAAAACTATTTTTGGAAGATTCTTCTGCCTGGCTCCCTCACTTCCTATCCTCTGACATCTCCACCATTATCATGGGTGATTTCAATATTGCTACTGATTGTCCAAAATCTACTGCTCACGCCTCCAAACTACTCTCTCTAACCTCCTCTCTTGGCCTCTGCCAATGGACTGACTCCGCTACTCATCAGGAGGGCCACTGCCTTGATCTAGCATTCACCAGACTATGCTCCATCTCACTAACACTCCTTTCCCCCTCTCAGATCACAATCTTATCACCTGCATGCTCTCCTCCGTTAATTCAAACCCTGTGTTGCTGAAGTCCTCCAATCTTCCTCAAACCCGCAGAAATATTAACACAATTAATCTTCAAGAACTTTCCACTTCACTCCAACACTTCACTTCCACTTTCACCTATTTCTGCATTCACCTCTCCTGAGATGGCTGTATCACACCTTAATGAGACTATCGAACTAGCCCTTGATGAATTGGCTCCAGCTACCCATCACACTCCACGTAGGCCTAGATGTCAACCATGGCACTCCAAATTAACAAGACAACTACAAAAACTCACATGAAAACTTGAACGTCAGTGGCGTAAATCTCGTATTTCAAGTGACTTCCTCACATATAAGACTGTCTACCATTCTTATAAAAATGCCCTAGACACTGCCAAACAAACATATTTCCAAACTCTTATCTCTGCTCAAGCCTCTAACCCAAAACGACTCTTTTATACATTTAAATCACTTCTGAATCCTCTCACACCTACCCCACCAGCCACTATCAAGGCACAGGATCTTGCTTCCTACTTCAAGGAGAAGATTGATAAGATCCGAGATGAAATGGTATGCTCTTCGGCAGCCAGTGACCTGCTCCGTTCTTTACCTGAACCCTCTGGCACCCTTTCTTCATTTGATCCCACAAATGAAGATGAAGTATCATCACTCTTCTCATCCTGCTTCTCTACTACCTCTCCTCTTGATCCTTTACCCTCACAAATAAGTAAAGCTCTGTCTCTGGTGCTCATCCCTACCTTAACTAACATCTGTAATCTCTCTCTCTCTACTGGTATTTTTCCTTCACTATTCAAGCATGCAGTGATTACTCCCATTTAAAAAAAAAAAAAATCTGATCCTAATGCTCTCTCAAACTACCTCCCTATCTCTCAGCTCTCTTGTCTCTCTAAGCTACTTGAGAGACTTGCCTACACTCGACTCACACACTTTCTTAACTCATACACTTTGTTGGACCCACTTCAGTCAGGCTTCCGTTCCCAAAATTCCACAGAGACGGCACTGACTAAAATGGTTAATGATTTGGTCACTACGAAGTCTAAAGGCCACTACTCACTACTTATTCTTCTAGATCTATCTGCTGCATTTGACACTGTAGACCACTCTCTTCTCATACAGACACTACAATCCCTAGGTCTTAAAGACACAGCCCTTTCTTGGTTCCTATCCTACCTATCTAATCGCTCCTTCAGTGTTCGCTTCTCTGAATCTACCTCCTCTTCGCTACCTATTTCAGTTGGAGTACCGCAAGGCTCAGTCTTGGGTCCTCTGCTTTTCTCTATCTATACCTCATCTCTTGGTAAACTAATCAGCTCTTTTGGTTTTCAGTATCATCTGTACGCAGATGATACTCAAATCTATCTATCCTCCCCTGACTTGTCCCTATCTGTACTGGACCGTGTCACTAAATGCCTTTCTGCCATTTCATCCTGGATGACATCTCGCCACCTCAAACTGAATATTTCAAAGACAGAGTTAATTATATTTCCACCGGCCAATAGTAGGTACCAACCTGATATCTCTATCACTGTTGAAAACTTGACTATCTATCCTACCCCACAAGCTCGCTGCCTAGGTGTCATCCTTGACTCTGCTCTTTCCTTTGTTCCCCACATTCAATCTGTCTCAAGATCATGTTACATGCATCTAAAAAACATATCCAAAATACGACCATACCTTACACAAGACACTGCTAAAACTCTAATCCACGCTCTCATTATCTCCCGCATTGATTATTGCAATAGTCTCCTAACTGGTCTTCCCAAAACGAGACTCTCACCACTACAATCCATTCTGAATGCAGCGGCGAGGCTTATCGTCCTCGCTAGACGTTCATCGTCTGCAGATCCACTCTGTCAGTCCCTCCATTGGTTACCTGTACTCTACCGCATTCAATATAAAATACTTTTACTCACACACAAGGCCATTAACCAAACTACCCCAACGTACATCACTTCACATATCTCAAAATATCTCCCAACCCGACCTCTTCGCTCTTCACAAGACCTGCGTCTCTCATCCACACTCATTACTGGCTCCCACTCACAATTGCAGGACTTTCATCGGGCTGCACCCACTCTGTGGAATGCCCTACCATGCACAATAAGACTCTCCTCTAGTCTCCAAACCTTCAAGTGTTCCCTGAAAACTTACCTCTTTAGGCAAGCATATCAAATTCCAGAACCTCCCACATAACTTTCATAAAATTTCCTATCAAATTGCATCCACGCTGTACAGTCCACACATATCCTCACGTCTTCTCATTCTATGCAATAGATAGCACCTTTCCTTGTGTACACATGCCTATTTCCCTATAGATTGTAAGCTTGCGAGCAGGGCCTTCCTACCTCTATGACTGTTTGTTATCACCCAGTTTGTTAATGTTATTTCAAATTGTAAAGCGCAACGGAATTTGCTGCGCTATATAAGAAACTGTTAATAAATAAAATAATAATAAATATATAAATGAGTGGAGGTATTTCCTGTTCATTGGTGCATGATCATGTGAGGTGTACCTTTACTCATTCAGGAGCATATGCTCACAATATTTAGTCTCCTTTTATTCTTAATATTGAGCTGAGAATTTCAGCTAAATTATTTAACAGTCTTTCAAGCATGTCAAAAACTTGTCAGCATGCTTATCTAGCCGATTAGGTTGTTGATTGGGCACCTTATAACCTAGATACCCTTTGTCTGTGCTTGCACACTATGGTGGGTGTGGTAGACTGCTTTAAGGGGACATCCTGTACCTGGTACTGGTCAGCATTTACCAAATACACTACAAATAGTAAATAGCATTTGTTGGAACTATATATTAAGGCAAACATTCCTTCAAAATGTAGCTAGAAGTAATTGTTATTTTAGTGTATTTTGTTGCTATGAAATGCACTCCACTATTATTTTTGTGAATTTAATTTTTCGTGGTATTTGACCACTGGGTGGACGATTAAACTTACATCAGCTCAAGCAATATGATCATTGTTACCTATATCTGTAAATGTAAGTTCATAATGGTTCATTTTATATTACATTCCAGTCTAGAAAGGTAGTAGATTGAATGAAAGTTGTTTCTTAGGGGTTTATTTAAGATTGTGTTTATGCATGATATTTTACTAGCAAGACCTAGCTGTGTTAAAGCATTGCCCTTTTAAATACTATTCATAAACACAATCACAATCGCCAGGTATTAAAACCCGACACTTTGTAAATATACCCCTAGTCTCAAACTATACTGACCTTCCATATGTATCCAGATTTGACTAAACCCCAGTGACATTTAAAGAAACCACAGAGCAGTGGTGGCAAGCATCAGCTGAGGTTGTAAACCAACCATAACATATCACAGTAACTCTTAAGTGACTAATGGAGTGTGATCAGAGTCAGATTGTGCCTATAAAATAGCTTAGATTACTGCCAGTGTGTACTAGAAATAAAATGTAATGCGTGGGGTGAGAATAAATTGGCCACACCTGTGTACAATACTCAATCCTTTTTTTTTTATTGATTAGTAAATAGAAAGTATCACTGCAATACGACCACAGCAATTAATGAGCGATAGGCTTTTATCCGTCTAGAACAAGTTATACAATGAAAGGTAAAGTCTGATTGGCAGCTATGATTTTAGTTTTTGGTACAATTCCCACCTTTGATGAATATTAGTAAATAACCCTTTTTTGTTTTGTAACTATATAGAATATGGTTCAGGATTTTTAACAATCATGAACAGTACTCACACTTACATTGGATTAACATTTTGAAAATTGAATCTCTCTCGATTACAGACCTGTACGTGATTCTAGTAGAAGTAAAAAAATTAGTAGAAATGGGCACTCATGTATTACACTAACTGCCCAGGCACTGGTAAAATGTTGTCAGCCATCCATACACAAGACAAAGATTGAAAATAGCGCACCTGATACTTATTCTAGATAGTAAGATTCAGGTTATTCTATATATATCTTTTATAAGTTATATACAGATGTGGACAAATTTGCAACCCTTTACAGATCATTGAAACATTGCTTCATTCCTCCTAAAAAATTATGAAATAAAAAGCTATATGCCTTCGTTATGTCATAGAATAAAAAGAGATAAATGATTGCTTATTTTCCAAATATAGTCTAACATGGCCTAGACAGATTTGCTGGTATTCCTAACAAAAGATAATAAACAATTGAAATCTCCTGATATTTTAAATTAATGTATTCCTTTAATTAGCATCAGACAGATGTTCAATCTTTATATCAGTCATTCAGCCTATTAAATGGAGAAAAGTTGTTTGGTATCATTGTGTGCACCACACTGAACATGGACCAGAGAAAGCAAAGGAGAGAGTTGTCAGAGGAGATCAGAAAGAAAATGATTGACAAGAACATTAAAGGTAAAGGCTAGAAGACCATGTCCAAGCAGATTGATGTTCCTGTGACTACAGTTGCTAATATTATTAAGAAGTTTAAAGTCCACGGGACTGTAGCCTTCCTCACTAGATGCAGGCGCAAGTGAAAAATAGACCTTAAATTAAACAGGACAGTGAGATAGGTAAAAACAGATACAAGCTGAACTTCAAAGTCAAGGTATGTCAGTGTTTGATCACACTGTCTGATGCTTTTTGAGTGACAGTAAGTTCCATGGAAGAAAACCCAGGAGGAGTTTTTCAAATTTTTTTACATTTTTGAACCTTTTCATACTTTACGAACCACGTGGTCTACAATTGGGAATGGTAACCTGTGTCGAGCGCTGCGAGAGAAGCGAGCCATGCGAGGGGACACAGTGCACTAATTGAGGTTCCCCGTCACTTTACAAAGAAAACTACACCAAAACAGTAAAAAAAACTCATGTCGACCTTTTGACCTGTCGACCTAATGACCATGTTGACCTAGTGGCACTGTCGACCTAATGCGTGTCCACCAATATTGGTCAACCTACTGACTGTCGACCTAAGTTATATCGACCCAACGACCCATACCCTGCAGGAAAAATTGCTAATTTCTCCTGCAACAGTAAAGAAAACAAAAAGAAAAACAAGTAATAATGAACATCATCTCCGGACCATGTAAAAGTAGTGGCTACCGATTTTGGTCGCTTTTTGATCCATTTTGTGTTTAAGGGTCCAAATCACATTTACCAACAGATGATTTTTGACATTGTTTAAAATATCATCAGGTTTTTTTTTTAGTAAATATACCACTAAATCCCACATTTAGTAACCGATGATTTTTTACATATTTTTTTCAAAAGGTTGTAAAAAATCATCTCTTGGTAAATGTGTGATTTAAACCCTGAAACACAAAAGCAATCAAAAATCAATCAATATTGACCAAAATCGACTTTTAGTAAATATACCCCCATGTGCGGCTAGGAGTAACCCCCTTGCGTGCCTTTGATGCGTGCATATGAAAAAAAGGGCATGGCCTCAAAGAAAGTGCATAGCCTTGCAAAGACCCCGCTGTTGTCATGGACGGGCTGTGGTCTAGCAGGAAGTCCCCCCAGTTACCTCACTCCGGTGGTTTGCCCAGCATCCCTGAAGATGCTGGGCTGCCAACAGAGACTTGTGCCTGCAGGAATGGCTCCTTCTCAGTGACATGAGCCAGTTGCCAAAGGAGAATGTCACACTGCAGCACCCTGCTCCTATCACTGCAGAGAAGACAACATTTTGGTGTCATCCCCTCTGATGGTGTCACGCGGGTGCGGCCTGCACCCCAATGTGACGACACTGCCAAATAACCCTAATGTAATGGTGAAGTACAGTATTCAAAATGAATCTGAAAATCTTTGTTTTTTTCCAGAGGTTGATAACGCCATTACAGTGGAGATCAGGGGTGCTGAGAGGGGGAGGTACTTATTGTTTGAGGGACCTGGTGGCAGCAGAGCCGGCTCTAGACATAGGCAAACTATGCAAATTCCCAGGGCATTTGGAAAGCCAAGGGGCATAAGCAGCTTCCGCTGATTAAGTGATATGAGGCATGCCTATATTCTGTGTGCGACTGCTGCTTTATCTGCATACGAAATGCTGTGTTACAGTGTATTCCTGGAAATCACTGTAACATAGCATTTCGTATGCAGATACAGCCGTATTTACACACAGAATATAGGCATGCCACATATCATTTTAGTCAGCAGAAGCTACTTGTGCATCCTAGCCACAAAGCCTAGCAATGCAAATAAGATGCATTTTTGGCAAAAAAGGCACCCAACATTAGCAGAGCTGCCAGCTGACTCACTCCAGGAATCACCTGCTGCATGGTGTATTGAGGCAAAATGTATGAGGACTCATCTGTATCCAAGCAGGGGCAGAGGTCACAGTGTTAGCAGCCATGTGAGTGCTGTGTGCGGGTGGGTTGGTTGTACAATAGTATTTGGCATAAGGGGCATTATGTGTGTCAGGGGGCATTATGTATGTCATGCATATAGAAACATAGAAATACAGAATTTGACAGATAAGAACCACTTGGCCCATCTAGACTTCTCCTTTTTTTTACCGTATTTTTTTTTATCTCAAACCTTATTTGATCCTTATTTCTTTGTAAGGATATCCTTATGTCTATCCCATGCATGTTTAGATTACTCTGTGTTAGCCTCTACCACCTCTGATTGGAGGCTATTCCACTTGTTTACTACCCATTCTGTGAAGTAATTTTTCCTCAAATTTCCCCTGAACCTCCCCACCTCCAGTCTCAGTGCATGTCCTCGTATCCTATTGCTTCTCTTCATTCGGTGAATGTTTCCCTCCTGGATTTTGTTAAAACCCTTGATATATTTAAAGGTTTCTATTATGTCCCCCCCTTTCACTTCTCTGCTCCAAACTATACATATTGAGATCTTTTAGTCTTTCTGGGTATGTTTTGTGATGTAGGCCATGCACCATTCTAGTTGCCCTTCTTTGTACAGTCTCTAATGTAATTTAATATCCTTTCTCCTGCATCCTAGAGGATGCTGGGGACACTTCAAGAACCATGGGGTATAGACGGGATCCGCAGGAGACATGGGCACTTTAAGACTATAAAAGAGGTGTGAACTGGCTCCTCCCTCTATGCCCCTCCTACAGACTCCAGTTAGATTCTGTGCCCAGTGAGACTGGATGCACTCTGAGGAGCTCTCCTGAGTTTCTCTGAAAAAAGACTTTTGTTAGGTTTATTATTTTCAGGGAGAACTGCTGGCAACAGTCTCCCTGCTTCGTGGGACTTAGGGGAGAGAAGTCAGACCTACTTCTGTGAGTTCCAAGGCTCTGCTTCTTTGGCTACAGGACACCATTAGCTCCTGAGGGTCTGAACGCTAGGTATGCCAAGGTGCTCGTTCCCAGAGCCCGCCGTCACCCCCCTTACAGAGCCAGAAGTCAGAAGACGGGTGAGTAGACGAAGATCTGAAGACTTCAGTGACGGCTTTGAGGTACCGCACAGTGGCCGCGCTGCGCGCCACACACAGACGGCACTACAGGGTGCAAAGCGTGGGGGGGCGCCCTGGGCAGCATAAAAATCCTGGCAATGTGGTTTTTAAGTGCCTAGGCACTAAATCCGAACCCCCGCCAGTATAAATATTTTTAAAAATAGCGGGGCTTAAGCGCACCATTAAGGGGGCGGGGCTTAGCCCTCACAGCTCTCATCAGCACCATTTTCTCTCCACAGAGCTGCAGATACGCTGGTCCTTCCTCTACACTGCTGTACAAGTAACAGGATTCAAAACGGAGGGGGGTGCACAGTTATTTTGGTGCTGTATATGTAATTATAAAGGCACTAACGGGTCTGAGGCTTCATATAAGGGATTTCAGAACCGGGATAAGCACTGGGTTGTGAGCTGGCACACTCCCTCTGTGTTTCTCCTACAGGCTTTACTGTGGGTCTGTCCCCTATATGCCCAGTGTGTTTGTGGGTGTCGGTATACGTGTGTCGGCATGTCTGAGGCTGAGTGCTCTTCCCAGGAGGAGACTGGATTAGGGAAAGAAACGGCTGTGGGAGTGACCCTGTCGGCACCGCCGACTCCTGATTGGGTAAATGTTTTTGGTGCTTTGAATGCAAATGTGGCTTTGTTAAATAAGAGATTAGATAAATCTGAGTCTCAGAGCCAGGCATGGAAAAAATCTGTGGAGGATGTGTTCATTTACCCAGTTAGCAGATACGGATACCGACACGGACTCTGACTCCAGTGTCGACTATAGTGATGCCAGATTAAATCCAAAATTGGCTAAAAGCATTCAGTACATGATTGTGGCGATAAAAGACGTGTTACATATCATGGAGGATCCTGCTGTTCCTGATGCAAGGGTCTGTATGTTTAAAGGAAAGAAACCTGAGGTAACGTTTCCTCCCTCTCATGAACTGAACGCTCTTTTTGAAAAGGTTTGGGAAAATCCTGACAAGAAGTTTCAGATTCCCAAGAGAATTCCGGTGGCAGATCCGTTCCCCTCTGGGGATAGGGAAAAGTGGGAGTCACCCCCCACTGTGGACAAAGCCCTATCACGGCTGTCCAAAAAGGTGGCGCTTCCGTCCCCTGACACGGCAGCCCTAAAGGAACCTGCGGATCGTAAGCAGGAAAATACAGTACATTGAAATCCATTTATGTCACTACAGATACGCTGCTCAGACCTGCCGTTGCATCGGCGTTGGTGAGTAGCGCTATTGAAAAATGGGCAGATAACTTGTCATCTGAGATAGATACCCTGAATAGGGATAGCATTCTTTTGACGCTGGGTTATATCAGGGACGCTGCAGCCTACCTAAAGGAAGCTGCGAGGGATATTGGCCTTTTGGGATCAAGGGCCAATGCCATGGCAGTCTCAGCTAGGAGAGCATTGTGGATTCATCAATGGAATGCTGATGCTGACTCTAAGAAGGCGATGGAGTCTCTGCCGTATATAAAGGTGGTGTCTTGTTTGGTGACGGCCTCGCTGACCTGGTATCTACGGCTACCGCGGGTAAGTCATCCTTTTTACCTTATGTTCCTGCACAACAAAAGAAAATGCACCACTATCAGATGCAGTCCTTTTGGCCCAATAAATACAAAAAGGACGAGGGTCTTCCTTCCTTGCTTCTAGAGGAAGAGGAAAGGGAAAGAGGTCACCGGCTGTGGCAAGTTCCCAAGAGCAGAAGTCCTCTCCAGCTTCTACCAAATCCACCGCATGACGCTGGGGCTCCTCTGCGGGAGTCCGCACCGGTGGGGGCACGTCTCAAACTCTTCAGTCACAACAGGGAGAAGGCTTCTATTCTAGCCTGTTCGTGGTCCCGAAGCCAGACGGCTCAGTCAGACCGATCCTGAACCTCAAATCCCTCACTTTCTACCTACGGAAATTCAAATTCAAGATGGAATCTCTCCGGGCAGTGATATCCAGTCTAGAGAAGGGGGATTTTATGGTGTCGGTAGACATAAAGGATGCCTACTTACATGTGCCCATTTTTCCTCCACATCAGGCTTACCTGAGGTTTGCAGTGCAGGATTGCCATTATCAGTTTCAGACGTTGCCGTTTGGTCTGTCCACGGCTCCGATAATTTTCACCAAAGTAATGGTGGAAATGATGATTCTCCTGCGCAAGCAAGGAGTCACAATTATCCCGTACTTGGACGATCTCCTGATAAAAGCAAGGTCGAAGGAACAATTACTGCAGAACATTACGCTCTCCCTGACAATTCTGCAACAACATGGTTGGCTCCTAAACTTGCCAAAATCGCAGTTGGTTCCGACGACACGTCTGTCGTTCTTGGGTATGATTCTGGACACGGAATTACAGAGTTTTTTCTTCCAGTGGAAAAGGCTCTAGAAATTCAGAACCTAGTCAAACAGATTCTGAAACCAGCAAGAGTGTCGATTCATCAATGCACTCGGTTGCTGGAGAAGATGGTGGTGGCCTACGAGGCAATTCAGTTTGGCAGATTCCATGCCAGAGTGTTTCAGTAGGACCTGTTGGACAAGTGGTCCGGGTACCATCTGCACATGCACCAACAGATAATCCTGTCTTCCAAGACCAGAATCTCACTCCTGTGGTGGCTGCACAGCTCTCACCTCCTAGAGCGACGCAGGTTCGGGATCCAGGACTGGATCCTGGTGACCACGGATGCGAGTCTCCGGGGCTGGGGTGCAGTCACACAGGGGGAAAATTTCCAGGGAAAATGGTCAAGCCAGGAAGCTTGTCTACACATAAACATTCTGGAATTAAGGGCCATTTACAACGGCCTTCTACAAGCGGAACATCTTCTTCGCGATCTGCCCTTCCTGATTCAGTCGGACAACATGGCGTACATAAACCGCCAGGGCGGAACGAAGAGCAGAGCGGCAATGGCAGAGGCCACAAAAGTTTTCTGCTGGGCGGAAAGGCATGTAAGCGCTCTGTCAGCAGTCTTCATTCCAGGTGTGGACAACTGGGAAGCAGACTTCCTCAGCAGACACGATCTCCATCCAGGAGAGTGGGGTCTTCATCAAGAGGTCTTTGCAGAAGTGACAAGTCGTTGGGGAATTCCTCAAATAGACATGATGGCGTCTCGCCTCAACAAGAAACTTCCGAGATATTGTTCCAGGTCGAAGGACCCTCAAGCAATAGCGGGGAACACCCTAGTGACACTGTGGGTGTTTCAGTCGGTATATGTGTTCCCTCCGATTCCACTCATTCCAAAAGTGATAAAGATCATAAGAAGAACAAGGGTTCATGCAATTCTCATTGTTCCAGACTGGCCAAGGAGGGCCTGGTATCCAGATCTTCAGGAATTGCTCGTAGGAGATCCCTGGCCTCTTCCTCTACGAGAGGATCTGTTACAGCAGGGGCCGTGCGTGTACCAGGGCTTACCGCGGCTTCGTTTGACGGCTTGGAGGTTGAACGCTGGATCCTAGCCCGAAAAGGGTATTCCCAGTGAAGTCATTCCCACACTTCTTCAGGCTAGAAAAGAAGTAACGGCGAAACATTATCACCGTATTTGGAGAAAATATGTGTCTTGGTGTGAATCCAAGAAGGCTCCTACGGAAGAATTTCAGCTGGGCCGTTTTCTCCATTTTCTGCAAGCAGGTGTGGATGCGGGCTTAAAATTAGGCTCAATTAAAGTACAAATTTCGGCCATTTTCTTTCAAAAAGAATTGGCCTCCCTTCCGGAAGTTCAGACTTTCGTGAAAGGCGTGCTGCACATCCAACCTCCCTTTGTGCCCCCGGTGGCACCATGGGATCTTAACGTGGTGTTGCAGTTCCTGCAATCTCATTGGTTTGAACCTTTACGTAAGGTAGAGTTGAAATTCGTCACTTGGAAAGTGATCATGCTGTTGGCCTTGGCTTCTGCAAGGCGGGTGTCTGAATTAGCGGCTTTGTCTCACAAAAGCCCCTATTTGGCTTCCATGAAGATAGAGTAGAGTTGAGAACTCGTCAGCAATTTCTGCCGAAAGTGGTGTCATCGTTTCACATGAACCAACCTATTGTGGTGCCAGTGGCTACTGACACCTTGGCGGAATTGAAGTCTCTAGATGTGGTCAGAGCTTTGAAAATTAATGTAGCCAGAACGGCTCAGATTAGGAAAACGGAGGCTCTGTTTGTCATGTATGATCCCAACAAGATTGGGGCTCCTGCTTCCAAGCAGACTATTGCACGCTGGATCTGTAATACGATTCAGCAAGCTCATTCTACGGCTGGATTGCCGTTACCGAAAGCAGTGAAGGCCCATTCTACCAGAAAGGTGGGCTCATCCTGGGCGGCTGCCAGGGGGGTCTCGGCATTACAGCTTTGCCGAGCAGCTACTTGGTTGGGTTCAAACACTTTTGCCATGTTTTACAAGTTTGATACCCTGGCTTAGGAGGACCTCTTGTTTGGTTAATCGGTGCTGCAGAGTCATCCGCACTCTCCCGCCCGTTCTTGAGCTTTGGTATAAACCCCATGGTTCTTGAAGTGTCCCCAGCATCCTCTAGGACATAGGAGAAAATAGGATTTTTATACCTACCGGTAAATCCTTTTCTCTTAGTCCATAGAGGATGCTGGGCCGTCCCAGTGCGTACTGTATCTGCAGTTATTGGTTATGGTTACACACGTGTTGTGTTGCGTTTATAGTCAGCCTGTTGCTGTCGTTATTCATGCCGTTGCATGCGTTGGGTTAAATGCCATGTTGTACGGCATGCTTGAGGTGTGAGCTGGTATGTATCTCAACCTTAGTTTAAATCAAAATAAATCCTTTTTCCTCGAAATGTCCGTCTCCCTGGGCACAGTTCCTATAACTGGAGTCTGGAGGAGGGGCATAGAGGGAGGAGCCAGTTCACACCCCTTTTAAAGTCTTAAAGTGCCCATGTCTCCTGCGGATCCCGTCTATACCCCATGGTTCTTGAAGTGTCCCCAGCATCCTCTACGGACTAAGAGAAAAGGATTTACCGGTAGGTATTAAAATCCTATTTTTTGAAGATATGGCCTCCAGAATTGAACACAGTATTCTATATGAGGCCGTACCAATGACCGATACAGTGACATTATTACTTCTTTCTTTCTGCTGTGGATTCCTCTCCCAATGCAGCCAAGCATCTGACTGGCCTTCCTCATTGCTTTCTTACATTGCTTACCTGCCTTTAAGTCACCTGAAATAGTAACTCCTAGATCCCTTTCCTCCTCAGTAGTTTCTAGTTTAGTGCCATTAATACTATATTTAGCTTTTGGATTTTTGAGACCCAAGTTCATGATTTTGCATTTTTTGGCATTAAACTGTAATTGCCATACTCTTGACCGTTCCTCTAGTATAAATGCATTAATAATGTGCATTGTGTAAGGGGCATTACTGTGTGGTATTATGTGTATAAAGGCATTACTAATGTGTGTATAAGGTGCTCTACTGTGTGGCGAAACGTATAGAAAGGGCACTACTGTGTTGTCTAATGTGTATAAAGAGCAATGTAGTGTAATGTGATTACGGAGCAATTGAGTGTGATATAATGTGAATAAGGGGCCCCTTTTACACACTGTACCAGGTAGAGCTCCCTTTTACACACTGCGCCAGGTAGATCACTTTTTTACACATTGCACCAGGTAGTGCCCCCTTTTACACATTGCATCAGTTAGAGACCTTTTACACACTGCACCTGGTAGTCTCCCTTTTACACATTGCACCAGGTAGAGCCCCCTTTTACACATTGCACCAGGTGTGTCTGTGTTTGTTATACTTATGTCCTCCGCCGGAGCTCCTGCTTCTACCTTCTGGCCTTTCACCCGCGCTCTGTTCTCCTGCTGCGAGTGGGCACACAAGAGGATGTCATGACTTGGGAGGGGCGGAGCGTAGGAGGTACAGGGTGCTGCTGGCTACCGGGATATTACGACCGGGATAGTATGACAGCGGCGGGAGCGCGGTTGTGTGGGTGCTGTTGGCAGTTCTGTACCCACAGTGCATTTGTGCTGTGGGCAAGGCACTGCTAGCACACCGCTAGTTACGGCCATGCACTATCTATATAGCATCTATCTGCGATTCATCATCAATAGATTTTATTAATACATTCTATTATATGTTACTTGATATATCCCTCAGAGCACATTTTCCACAATACTTCTTAAATCTCACAAAATATCTCCACACACAGGTGAGCACTAGGTATCTCTTGTATGCTGGATCGGACTGCGCAAAAAGGTCACAGGGGACCCCCCGGTGGGCCCATGCCTTGGGGCCCAACCCCTCCTCTAGGAAACAGCTTCCAGACTGTGCACTTGAATTATACATTATACATATGTTACATTATACTGCACAGGACTATGGTGTATTTTCTACCATGCATTGCTGTATTAATATTAGAGATGAGCAATAGGAATTTGGACCACTTCGAAAATTAGTTATCCGATTCCACCCAAGCCACGTACATCTATACGTCTTGTGATCCACACAGTTCAAACCCAGCTGCAATTTAAAAAAACAGAAAAATAAAAATAAAATATAGATTTCTATTGTTTCTACTGTCTGCTGCGCTTTGTTCATATGCATCTATAAGCCCTGTGATCCACGCAATTTTAACCGAGCTGCAAGTTAAAAAGCAGAAAAAAATATATATACAGCACTGTTTGTACTGTTTGGTGCACTTCACCCTAGTGAGCTTTGTTCACATGCATTTATAAGCCCTGTTACTCCACGCAGTTTTAACCAAGCTGCAAGTTAAAAACAAAAAGGGAAAAAAAATATAGATCTATTGTTTGTACTGTTTGGTGCGCTTTACTCTAGTCCCCATTGTTCAAAGCTCTGTGATTCCATGCAGTTTGAACCGAACTCTGAGTTCAAAGAAGAAAAAAAAATATATAAAGATCTTTGCGCTGTTCTATGCACTGTACCCCAGTACGCTGTGGCAATGTTTCATAGATGTGCTATAAACTGACATGAGTTGCGTCACTTTGTAACCAGCCAGCTCGCTGCAGCCTTTGGCCAATATTGGAGAAAACAATATTTTGATAATACTCTAGGAAGTAGGAACAAAAATAGACCCAAATTATGTGATTTTAGCTTTTTTTTATCAGTTTAAAAAAAATTCCAATTACAACACCACTCACTCTGGTTTGGCAAATCCAAAGCCAGATGATGAATCAGAGCCAAATCCAAATCCAGCAAAAATGTTCTAGCGCACAGCTCTAATTATTATGGTACATTATCATGTGTGCACTAACAGTATTTATTATATATTGTATCTAAAGGCCCAGACCATGCATTGACTAAATAGTTAGCCAAGCTTCTAAGCATGGGCCTCTACCACTGCATCTCGCCGGAGGGCTCTTCATGCCCCAATCCAACACTGTATGTATAAACCTATGAGAGCACGTACCAGTATTCAGAAAATATTAATTTATAATTTATTACATCACCTGCAGTAATGCCATTAACCTTTCAGTCAAAACCTGGACTTTTCTCAGACACCAAAACATAATCAGGACAAGTAGAATATTCTGTACAGTATATGTGACTGAACTATCCATATATAGGTGAATATGCCATTCTACAATTTTGTGCTGCGTTCACCATTTATTATTGTTTATTGGAGTTTTGTCAGTTTTTTACAATATACAGTACATATGAAAGAAAAGACAATGACAAAGTACAATAGCAGTTAGGTTGTGATCAATAGCAATAAAAAAACAACAACAGGTAACGAGAATATCAGTAGGGAACAGTCTGGCTAGTACAAATGGAGTAGGTAACAAATGATAACAGGCCATCTGTTAAGGAAGACCAAAATACAAGTAAATCAGGAGAGTGCTAAAATGGGTATAAAAGAAAGAAATTAAGAGTCAAGGGGGTGAGAAGATGAAAGAGGGAAGAAAAACATGGGGGGGGCTAGGGAAACAGACGGAGTGTGTCGCTACGGTAATTGTGTTAAAAATTGTGAGTAGAGGTGGTTCGACCTCGAAGTGGTTCATCCAAGGGGTCCAAACTTTAATAAAGTTGCCTAGGGTGTCATGCATGCACAAGGTTATTCTTTTGCAGTCTATTTGTAGACCAGACCTACAGGTGGTCTGCATTAAACCACAAGGTTAATTGAGGTCAACCTCAAGATTGTCCTCATTTAATCTTGTGGTCTACCACAGAACACTGGTTTCCAACTTTCCACCATAGACTTAAATGGCGATTATTTTTCTCCATAGAAGTGTATGGGCTCCGCTTGAGTGGCAACTCAGCAGCCCTCAGCCAATCAGGAGTTCGCTACTACGTGGCGCTCCATGATTGGCTCGCAGGTCTCCAAGTGACAGATGTCATGTGGAGGCCCACCATTTGGGACAGAGAGTCCATGTGTAAAAACATGGATTCCTTTATGTCCGCTGGATCAGGTTTTTAATTTTTATTTTTAACCCCCGGGATGACTACATGGAAAGAAGACCTATGGATTACTACTGGAGATTTTTCCCCTGTATCTTTAGAACCAGGACTGCTCAACGAGCGCAGGGCTGTTTTTTAAGTTTTAGCACTTTTTTCCACACAGAGAAGCCCTGCACGGATCTCACTAATCCGTATGGACTTCATGTTCAGCAGTGTTTGGCTGCCGGCAGTCCCGGCAGCCAAACATGAATGCATACATCATCAGAAAACACGAATCCGGCAAACATGGGGGCTTAGTAAATTACCAGATTTTTTTTAAGTTCGTAACCAGCATAGTTTAAACTCTGCAAAAACAAAAATCTTAGTAAATTTACCCCCTAGTGTGTGTATGCCTAATTTTCATTTAGCAGGGGTTAATGTATTGTTGTGGTCTTCGGTGTTATGGCCATTTAGAAGATAGACAATCCATTGTTTAGGGGTTTGTTTGTGTATGTAGCTTGTGGAGTTACGCTGGTTGTTTCTAGGTAGATATGGTCTCTTGTTTTCTGGACAATCTCCCCCACCCGTCCCGTTTTTTGTATTGGTTATTATCTGGGGGGGTTTCAGGAAAGAACAGTAGCAGTGGCTGTCTTGGTAGTAGATCTTGAGGTGCTCTCCCTGCCAATACGCGTGTTTTCTAATTTTACCCTACTGGGGTCAGAGGCACCATTCTGTTATTGGGAGTGGAGTTTGGATACTTTAAGTGTGTGCATGATGGGCTGTCAGAAGGCTCCCCCATTTACACCTGATTGGGGTAGTGAGCGGATAGAGTACCACTGCTGTGTAGGGCCATTCTTTCTTTGCCATCATTATTTGACTACTCCTATCCTATTTAAATAAAGCTGAGTCTTTTTGACTGAGGTAATTTAACAGTAGTATTACATTTTAATACATGAGTTAAACTTTTTTATTTTTAATGAAGAATAGCATCCTATCAAATATAAAATAAAAAATGTTGAGGTTTAATGCTGTCTTTAATTTACTGTGCTAAGTAGTGCTGTCATTTTCATAATTAGTGATCTATATTTAAAAAACACATAAGATTAATAGTTGTCTTTTGCGTGACTGCTACCATATGTTACATGGCAATGTTACCTACTGCTATCAAACTTGTATAGTGTTCTATGCATGAGAAAGAACAGAGGCAATTGTCCATTAAAGAAATAAATGAAAACATATTTACCACCTTGTTTAAAACAGTAATAGATGACGCAAATTGTGTAGATATATAGGGGTACATGTACTAAGCAGTGATAAAAGTAAAGAATGAGCTGGTGGAGAAGTTGCCCATGGCAACCAATCAACTGCTCTGTATGTGTTTATAGTATGTAAATTTTAAATGTTATGTCAATACTGATTGGTTACCATGGGCAACTTCTCCACTGGCTCACTTCTTTACTTTTATCACTGCTTAGTACATGTACCCCTTAGTCTTATATTTACATTTTTGGGATTCAGAAAAGTCTCCCCACTTCACTTCTCTCAGATTGCATTTGGTAGACAATTTGCAGACAACCGCCGCGAGTACTGCCAATAGGCATTTATAATTGAACCAGGGAATTTTCGAGAGCTCGCATTTGTGCGAAGTGTGCAAGTTCCATGAAACAAACTCTTGTTCACAAATTCGCACCTAATTGGATTGACCCCCAAGGGCAGATTGGTCATAGGGCTCAGGCTCACCAGTAAGATTCCATGTAGGCCAACATGGCTACACGGTATGTTATACCTCTTGTGCTGCCCATGTCTGGCCACTTCTACAAGATTTTACAGAGCCACTTTTAGTTTCCTTTCTGCCCCTGGTCTTAGACACAGCTGCAACAAAAGATGCAATGGAGGCCGCAACTGTGTGCAAACAGGCCCAATGAAGAGCGATGCCGTCCCCCTCAACATACCCGACCCCCTCATCAGACCGCACTTCCATTAGGGCTGCTTCCATAAATTTCCCGGTCTGGTTTTTCAGTCCAGTCTGCCTCTGATTGACCCAATAGTATACTTGGTATTTAAGATGAGGGTTTTTTTGTTGCAAAGTAATGATATGAAGTCACAGATTAAGCATAAGGATGAATGACACAGGTCACTCGTGTTGGACTTGTCTTTTGCCTTTTTATCCTAGATTGTTTACTTTTTCCTCACTTTTGCATCTAAAGGTGCATACACACTGGGCATTGTGGCCCAGCGTGTATGCACAGCGATGATGTGAACATCACTGGCAGGAAACTAGCTCAGTGCATACACACTGAGCGATTTTCCCTGTGCCCAGCAATGTTCACTGGGGGTGAAGCACTTTCCACAGTGGGAGACTATAGAAAGTGCTTCACTCGGCTGTTCAAACAGCCCGACGGACGGCGGCGGGCAACGATGATGCGGGAGCCCGGCCATACACACTGGGTGAGTTTGAGCTCAAAGTAGCTCAAAATGCCAAAAGTGAGCTACTTTGAGCTCAAAATCGGCTAGTGTGTGTGAGCCTTTAGTTGGATTATATTATACTGGGTATTTAGGATTAATGTTTTGGCAAGGCGTAATCACTAATTCTGTACTTGTATTTGAACTGCATTCATATGTACAGAAAGCTATGAAACATGAACAGAATTTCTACAGCTGTGGCATATGGGATAATTTCAGTGAGTTGACAGATGGCTATCTGATACTTAAGAAAATAGGTGGGTGCATGCATTAGATCAGCTTTACATAGTTGCATCTGTTTTATCATTAAATGGATTCTTACGGACAAAGTCAGAATTCTAAAATAATTTTTTTTCGTGTGAGTATACAAAGATTTTCTCTAGGTTAAAAACTCCATCATTATCAAGAAAAGCAAATATCAGTAAAATGCACTCATACAGTAACTAAGGGGGTCATTCTGACCCGTTCGCACGCTGCAATTTCTCACAGCTGTGCGAACGGGTCTGAACTGCGCATGTGCAGCAATGCGCAGGCGCGTCAGCAGCCAGCGACGGCTGGCACAACGGAGTGACGGATCTTACGAAGAAACCTTTCGCAGCGGCGAATGCAAGAAGATTGACAGGCAGAAGTCAGACCTGGGCGGCAACTCACCGTTTTCGAGGAGTGTCCGGAAAAACGCAGACGTGCCCAGTCGTTGATGAGGAGGGTTCCTGACGTTAGCTCCAAGCCGGATCATCGCAGCGGGTGAGTAAGTCCTGAGCTGTGCAGAGAAAGTTTGTGCAGCTCTCTGCACAAGCGATTGCAGCCCTGCACAGCCCTAACCCCCTCCCCTATGGGCAGCGATTACCTGGTCGCAGCAGTGCAGAAAACAGCCTGCGTGCGACCAGGTCAGAATGACCCCCTAAGTCCATGCCATCATTCCAGCAAACCATAAAAGCAAAGAAAACCAAATTTTTATGTACTTACTGTAGTTTTGTCTTCCAAAAACAAGTACAGTACTCATAAATATGTACCACTCTATAGACTACCACTATAGAGAGCGGTACTCTAAAAAATAAAAGGGCCACTAATAGGTTTTAATGAGTACAAGAGGGTGGACTCATTACTGCTTCCTAGATTATAGAGCATTCCTGTATGACTAAATCTTGCTGCTCTACTGGAATTTAATAATCATTTCTCTCTTGGGAGATCCAAAACTACTTATGAGTGGCAATAGCTAGTCCCATTGACCCTTCGCTGCCTAATATGTAAGAGGGCTTATGGCGGATATCGGGCTGTATATTAACGGAGCCCTACCTTCATACCTTTTTTTCAAATACTGTAGTAAATCGAGGAAGACTTTTTACTGGTTGTATGTCCCGTAACAAGGGATCAGCATTTATTATGGTCAGCATGCTGAAATATTAACTTCATATATGCCTTTAATATCTTTACCATAGTTGATAACTAGAAAACACAGCCCTAACTTATATTGAATACTTTCTCTACTCCACTGTACTCTCATTGGTATTTTGATGAATATATACCTACAGTCATACCACACTGGTAATGCCCAATTCCGCCTGATCTTGGAAGCGAAGCAGTGTGGGGCTTAGTTAGTACCTGGACGGGAGACCACTTGGGAATATGAAGTACTGTAGGTCACATCATAACCAAAAGTAGATGCAGCTTATCTAGGTATATATTAGTACAAATCCTAAACGGCAGTCTCATTGATCGCGCGATGTCCTCAGGATAGACGTTCAACAGTAGAAGCCAGATTTGTACAATATATACGCTTCCCTCGGACTTTCTATTTTTACATTGTGGTTGTTTCTGATCTCCATCTTTATGATAATGATAAGTTTTAATGTCTGTCGGAACTGAGTGCATACTTCACACCGGATAAATAGTCGTAAGTCCTGAGTGATTGACGAGGATACAGTACTAATACTTTTAGAGCTGGTGCAACATTTAGGGTGAACATATTAGTGTGCCCTATTATTGTTTGACCGCACCGCATGTCAATCTGATGTCTCCTCTTCCTCCTTCCCTCCGCTGCTGTGATGGAGGGACACCGAGGGCACAGCGCGCGCCTCTCCTGTGTCCCTCCTGTGTCTCCGGCGGGTCTATTGAATGAAGTGCCCGTTCGTGAGCTCTGATTGGCTCACGAACCGGCACTTCATTTAACAGACCCACCAGAGACGCAGGAGGGACACAGGAGAGGCGAGCGCTGTGCCCTCCGTGTCCCTCCATCACAAAACAGCGGGGGAGTGGGGGGAAGGATGGGGGAATTTAACTTGCACTGGGGGAGCATATTCGGCACTGGGGGGGTATATGTGTACCTGGCACATGGGGGGGCTATATTTTGCACTGGGGGCATGTGAGTACCTGGCACTGTGGGGGAATATCTGGCACTGGGGGCATATGTGGCACTGGGGGGTATATGTGTACCTGGCACATGGAAGGGCTATATTGGCACTGGTGGCATATGAGTACCTGGCACTATGGGGGAATATCTGGCACTGGGGGCATATGTGGCACTGGGAGCACAGCCCTAGCAACAAGCACTACCCCCTAGCAATGAGCATGACACCCAGTGCATGAAACCCCTGGCCACGAGCATGACACCAAGAGCATGAAAACCCTGGCAACGAGCATGACACCCAGTGCATGAAACCCCTGGCAATGTGCATGGAACCAAGAGCATGAAACCCCTGGCAACGAGCAGGTAATTTAAAAGTAATTAGAAGCCTTACTGTAGGACTTAATGTGTGTGGCATAATGTATCATGGACATTGCGGTGTGTGTCATAATGTGTCAGGCATGACGGTGTGTGGTATACTATATCACGGGCATTGTGGTATGTGGTATAATGTCTCAGGGTCATTGCAGTGTGTGGCATAATGTATCATGGACATTGCGGTGTGTGTCATAATGTGTCAGGCATTACGGTGTGTGGTATACTATATCACGGGCATTGTGGTATGTGGTATAATGTCTCAGGGTCATTGCAGTGTGTGGCATAATGTATCATGGACATTGCGGTGTGTGTCATAATGTGTCAGGCATTACGGTGTGTGGTATACTATATCACGGGCATTGTGGTATGTGGTATAATTTTTTGGCTTGGGGGAGAAAAATTTCTAGTTACGCCACAGGATGAACGGGAATCCGGCAAAGAGAGTTTACTTCAGAGGAAGGGAATAAAGAGAGTGAGTGATGTGAGCCTCCTCCTCTCATCAGTGCTAGGCCTGCATTGCTTACTAAGACCTGACTGAGGGGAAACAATAATGTCAAGGGATAGAGGGCCTATATCAGACTGGATCGCTGCAGTGGCAGCGATCGCAGTCTGATACCCTATGGGGAGTGCGCACATGCATACCAGGAGGCCCAGTGAGGTTCTAAAAGCATCTCAATGATGCGATTGCCTCTGACCCGGGATCTACTCAGCGATGCTTTTGCACCCATGAAGGCAAAGGAGGGGGGGAGGGGGGGGGAGGGTCTGACATGCGGGACGGACTAGCCCTGTGCTGGGCACCCTTCCGCATGTCAGAGTAACTGATCGTAGATGTGATGTGATCAGATCTGAATTACCCCCAGGGTATCACTGCACAAGGACATGTAGATCAGCTGCACAGAAAAGACTGTTGTTTAAATTGAGAACATATGGATACTTAGCAGACTTGGATGAGCAACAAGGTAGACATAGACTTTGAAATTGAACATATAAAAAAAAGACTGTCCAACAGAAGAATTCTACACAGGATGATGAATTCAGAACGTTCAGCTGAAAACAAAAACAAAGATAACTTGGTAGATTAAAAAGATAGCCATATTTTGCTTGCAGGGACGTGCAGTCAGGGGAGGCAGTGCCTCTCCTGTCATTAATAATTAAAATAATACAAAGAAGATATTTATGACACATATTCTGTGTCATAAGTATCTCCTTTATATTAATTTAATCATTAGTACTGTCTAAATCGGGTTGGGAGGCACCGATCGGAATGGGAAAGGTGTGGGAGTGGGGGGCAGGGTCAAGCCACGGGCTGTAAAAGCCCATTCAAAATCTATTACAAAGCGGTATCCACTAAAGTGCTGCTTTGCTACAGGGACGTGCTTTCAACCCATGAAAGCATGCCCCTGTCAGTGAGGCCACAGTGATTGACCAGCGGATCCGTCACTAGATCCGCTGTCATCACTGTGGGCGCTGCGGGACGCGGTGGAGGTGCAGGCCCCAGAGGCGGCGTGATGCGGTGGGATGTAGCGGAGGTACGGTCGACACTGGCGGCGGGACGCGGCAGAGTGGGACGCCGCGGAAGTAGCCATAGTGGCAGGCAGGGATCCGAGACCCGTGAAGACGCCGGAAGCCCTGAGGAGGCGGCGGCCATACAAAAGAGCTTAAAGGCCGCCGCCCCCAGTTGAAGACCTTGTCTAATAAAAAAATTTTGGAGACAGTGTGGTGTTTTATTTTAATATTTTCCTTGCAGGTGCCAGCGGGCCCATTATGTCAGGGCATTGCTTACTAAGACCTGACTGAGGGGAAACAATAATGTCAAGGGATAGAGGGCCTATATCAGACTGGATCGCTGTAGTGGCAGCGATCGCAGTCTGATACCCTATGGGGAGTGCGCATATGCATACCAGGAGGCCCAGTGAGGTTCTAAAAGCATCTCAATGATGCGATTGCCTCTGCCTGATTGACAGGCAGAGGCGGTCGCAGTGCGTTCCAGCAGCGTTAGAATGCCGTTGGTGGAGCGCGTTCCGGACAATGCAGGCGTGTCTGCTGTGACCCGGGATCTACTCAGCGATGCTTTTGCACCCATGAAGGGAAAGGAGGGGGGGAGGGGGGGGAGGGTCTGACATGCGGGACGGACTAGCCCTGTGCTGGGCATCCTTCCGCATGTCAGAGTAACTGATCGTAGATGTGATGTGATCAGATCTGAATTACCCCCAGGGTATCACTGCACAAGGACATGTAGATCAGCTGCACAGAAAAGACTGTTGTTTAAATTGAGAACATATGGATACTTAGCAGACTTGGATGAGCAACAAGGTAGACATAGACTTTGAAATTGAACATATAAAAAAAAGACTGTCCAACAGAAGAATTCTACACAGGATGATGAATTCAGAACGTTCAGCTGGAAACAAAAACAAAGATAACTTGGTAGATTAAAAAGATAGCCATATTTTGCTTGCAGGGACGTGCAGTCAGGGGAGGCAGTGCCTCTCCTGTCATTAATAATTAAAATAATACAAAGAAGATATTTATGACACATATTCTGTGTCATAAGTATCTCCTTTATATTAATTTAATCATTAGTACTGTCTAAATCGGGTTGGGAGGCACCGATCGGAATGGGAAAGGTGTGGGAGTGGGGGGCAGGGTCAAGCCACGGGCTGTAAAAGCCCATTCAAAATCTATTACAAAGCGGTATCCACTAAAGTGCTGCTTTGCTACAGGGACGTGCTTTCAACCCATGAAAGCATGCCCCTGTCAGTGAGGCCACAGTGATTGACCAGCGGATCCGTCACTAGATCCGCTGTCATCACTGTGGGCGCTGCGGGACGCGGTGGAGGTGCAGGCCCCAGAGGCGGCGTGATGCGGTGAGATGTAGCGGAGGTACGGTCGACACTGGCGGCGGGACGCGGCAGAGTGGGACGCCGCGGAAGTAGCCATAGTGGCAGGCAGGGATCCGAGACCCGTGAAGACGCCGGAAGCCCTGAGGAGGCGGCGGCCATACAAAAGAGCTTAAAGGCCGCTGCCCCCAGTTGAAGACCTTGTCTAATAAAAAAATTTTGGAGACAGTGTGGTGTTTTATTTTAATATTTTCCTTACAGGTGCCAGCGGGCCCATTATGTCAGGGCATGCTGGCACTTGTGGTTCTCCAAGTACCAGCATGCTGGGGCAGGCTTGCTGGGACCTGTAGGCCACCTGTAAAGAACAATATTAGCATACAATGAACCCTGCACCCACCGCCACCAGGGGTGCGGGGCATAGCACTGGGCTATCAGCCCAGTGCTGGTTGTTGCTCGGGAAGGGGGGAACCCCCTTTTTATTTTCTGGGGGCCCCACTTTCTGAGGATTATGTACAGGCTGGCCTTCCAGCTCCTGCTACCATTAAGGCCCATACTACTCGGTCTGTTGGACCTTCTTGGGCGGCCCGCAGTGGTGCGACCCTTGAACAATTGTGCAAGGTGGCTACGTGGTCCCCAGTGAACATGTTCATAAGGTTCTATGCCTTCGATACTTCCGCCTCCCAGGATACTTCCTTTGGACGCCGGGTTCTTGTGCCCGCTACAGTGCGTCCCCTCCCATAAGGAACTGCTTTAGGACATTCCCAATGTCATTCCCTGTGGAGCCCAGTGTACCCCGCAGCAGAAAACGAGATTTATGGTAAGAACTTACTGTTGTTAAATCTCTTTCTGCGAGGTACACTGGGCTCCACAGGGTGCCCACCCTGACGCACTTAGCTTCTTTGGGTTGGTATTGGCATTAGCCGCTGACACCTTCTCCTGAGAATGTGGTGTATGTGGCTACTAACTTTTGTCGTCTCTTTTGCCTGCTACTGCATTGGACTCGTTAACAAAAACTGAGCTCCTGTGCACGGAGGTGGGGTTATAGAGGAGGCGGCGCATTGCATTCTGGGAACAGTCAAATCTTTTAGCCTGTTGGTGCCTCGGATCAAGATCCTACTCTACACCCCAATGTCATTCCCTGTGGAGCCCAGTGTACCTCGCAGCAAGAGATTTAACAACGGTAAGTTCTTACCATAAATCTCATTTTTTTTTATTGCTAGGTGAACGCAGGTTGATTGACAGGAAACGGTCATTTGAGGGTGGGAACTGGCCGTTTTCTGGAAGTGTCAGGAAAAATGCAGGCATTCCCATGCATTTTTAGGAAGGGTGTGTGACGTCAGCTCCTGCCCAATCAACCTGTTTCTTTCGCACTGTAGTAGTAAGTCCTTAGCTACGCACATACTGTAAAAAAACATTTGATAGTGAGTTGCGAACGGATTTGCAGCTGGCCGGTGTTTGCAGAGCTTTTTGCACAGCGTACCCAGACTTGCGCAAGGCGGAATTTCACTCTGTCTGGATGGCGACTATCCGATTGCAAACCTCTGCAAATCGCGGAGGAGTGATCAGGTCTGAATTAGGCCCTAGTCAGAACAATTGGGAGGTATGCAATGATTACAAGTCAGCATCCTGTTGGGACAGTGGTATCCAGATTCTTTTTGCATTGGACCTATCTGTCTGTTAATCTAGCCACTCCTTTATTGTATATAAAGGGCGGTGTCCTGTTAGCGTACTTTACCGCTGCTAATAGGATTGCCGGTGGCTATCCTATTAGCCCTGATGCTGGCACTTATCGAGGATTATGCTTCAGGTGCCTCAAGCACCCGAAGCATAATACCCAATAAGTAGCGTGCCAGAGGCACGATAGCACATGGGATTGGGGATTTATCCCTGATCCCACGTGTTTTCGCGCGATCGCTTGTCCTTGGCTGTTAAAAACGGCCTCTAATTGGATACTGCAACACTGACCATCTGGGCTAATTACCATGGCAGCTGCAGTATTATATTTTCACACATCAAATCCAAAAAGGACTACAGCAAGATATTCCAAGGGCACAGACACCAAAATGCATCTACATTGTCTCTATATACAGTACATTCATTGATCTCATCTTACTTTAGGATTTACTATCAATGAATACACAATGAAACAAACAGCCATTTCTTATAGTGTACAAATAAAAAAAGCTAAAAGAGAGAGTGAATTTTTTTTTTCTACCTATTCCACATTATTTTGTAATATAACTTTGCAGTAACAAATGTCATAATACTCCCTACTATTACCAATGTAATGTTTTCCAGCATATTTGCTTCAGTTGTACTGTACAAGTACAGTTCTATCTGTATTAAAGTGGTGCAGCAAGTCACACTGTGCTGGATTTTACATAGACTTATGTTGTCATATGAGTATCAGATAAACTGAGTATATTACAATAACGATAAAAAATTATTTATTTGACCCTTTTAAATACAGTAATTTACACAGAAGTGTGATCACAACCAAATAATTAATGATCACATAGTGTGGGCATTTGGATGCTGTGCTCTCCTGAGCCGTCAGCATACAAATTCTGGCTGCTATTGAAGGAATCCACTGTCTCTCTGCAGACAGATCACACAGCAGAAACCACTAGGGTCTTTCTTTTTTTTTTTGCTTCATTCTGAACCATGAATGGGGAGCTTCCACCGAATTCAAATGTGGGACAACTGGCAATTGTATATACTTTAGGCCACCAACCTCTTTGATGTAAGCGGCACCTGTCAACATAGATGCTTAATGTTCCGCAAATCACCATTGTTAAAATATTGTAGCAAATAGCACCAAATTCTTGAATACTATATATGTATGTTTGAAAATGAGTGAATTAGTAAATTTGGTCCTAGTCCAGTTAAACTTTTGTTTATATATAATGCTCATTCATATCTTCAGTTTATCTAATACTGTAAGTTATTTTTCCACATTGTGACACATTCTGCCTGGCATTGTGACACTTTTCACATTGGTTGGGAATCATACAGTAGCTGCAGGTTATGTAAAGCCTGTTCAACCTTTTGTCATTCTGGATAATAGGTCCACAACTGGTTATGGGCTTGTCCATAGATTGCATGTTTATTTTGCCATTTTAAGTATCATTGCTCAACAAATTTATAAAAAATAAAATAAAATAAAAGACGTCTTAACACAAATTGTCTACATTCTTTGAACAGTAATGCAATTAGTGGTGAAGACTTCAGAGAAAAATCTAAATGTATTTGCTCCTCTTGGATGGCAACATGGTTTGTTCCATACACAAAGTTACTTGTTGTTTTTTTCTTTGCTTTACTTATAAACATGAATCAGGCCCAATATTTATATACTCAGCTATTTAAAACCTGGGACTGTATCTACAATTGGGAAGAGTTGACTGTGAAGCTTAAGTAAAGTTTTTGGTTTGAATGAAACGTGTCCGTGGAAGATAGGCAGCAGGCTTTATCTTGGCTTGCTGGTGTTGGGCCACATCTACGTTTCATCACAGCTCTGCAATAAAACAGAGATCCCCATAGAAATAAGCAGCAATTTCGAAGGAAGCGGCTCAGGACTGATTCAGTCAGCATTAGATGACAGATATACAGACGCCAGCGCTCAGCTCAGCAGCTGAGAAATACTACTAGAAAGCAGAACAGGTTACATGGAGACACAGGAGGCCCTGAATGCAGGCAAACCGGTTATTGTTATTGTCTTCACTTTCAGCTCCTTATGAATAAAAGTGTATAATATGCAGTGCATGTCTTTTGTTCCCTGTACTTTTATTTATTTTGTACCACACCCTTTAACCCTTGCATTACCCAGTCCTTTAATTTTTTTCTCTCCTTCTCATTTGATTTTTTTTTTAATGTAACTCCGAAGCTTATAAAAACAAGTTCCGGATAGCTGATACAATATATAATGAGGAATTAGATTCCATTACACGCGGGCTTAACCTTCACCAAGTGCATTCAGCTCTTGCCAGGAGTCATCAATATTTAACAGCTGTTGTTATTATGAAATTCCTTGCCGGGTAATGTGGCTTCATCGCTTGCACGCAATGGTCTGGAGCAGTGCCAGGGCTATGTCAGGCAGAAGAGGAGACTGACAGAGGGCTGGGTTTGCGTGACAGTGAGGGTTTGGTCAGCCAGCAGTCTGTTCTCCCTCTGGTGTTTCTCTGTAAATGGGATTCCACTGCTAGAAAAGGAGGCAGTGGCTGTGTGTGAGAGAGAGAGAGAGAGAGGAGGGGGAATGAGAGAGGCAGGATTATAGCAGTGCTGCCATGGCTCTATGCCAGCTCCCGCCCACATGTACAGGAGATAGCTGTGCTCACATCACGCGAACATGTCAGGAAGGAGGGGGAGAGGGGAAGATGCGCTGGAAACTGCCTAAAGGATAAATGCACCAGGTCCAGCAGCATACTGATGTGTATAAGCTGGTTACCCTCAGCGATACACTCATATATGGGAAACACATTAAGCTGAGGAAATAAGATTCTTTTTTTAACCCTCGTGATGCCAGGGTTCTATCTCACAGCTATCTGAAGCATTAGAAAAAAGATGGTAATGACAGAACAATGCAGAAAGTATGCTTAGATTCTTTAACTCCTTCAGTGCTTCATACGCCTGTCACACTGGTTTTGTTTGCACATCTATCTCACAACTTCCATACTTGACAGCAGTCCCTAGTTTCCATATACGGAGCCAAGTTTTAACGCTTTGTCTCTAGTTCAGCATTGTGATTGCAATTTGTACTATTGTTTCTCTCCACTTTAAAAGTTAGTTACAGGTGTCCTACAGGTCCCAGCAAGCCTGCCCCAGCATGCCGGCACTTGAGAACCACAAGTGCCAGCATGCTCAGATATTAAGGGCCTGCTGGCACCTGTAGTCCTCCTGTAAAGAAAATATTAAAATAAATACAATACACCTGAGGTGCGGCGGCCTTTAAGCTCTTTTTCGTGGCCGCTACCTCCCCAAGGCTTCTGGCGTCTTCACCTGGGGGGCGGCAGCCTTTAAACTCTTTTTCATAGCCACCGCCTCTCCAGGGCTTCCGGCGTCTTCACCTGGGAGGCAGTGGCCTTTAAGCTCTTTTTCATAGCCACCGCCTCCCCAGGGCTTCCGGCATCTTCACCTGGGGGGCAGCGGCCTTTAAGCTCTTTTTCATGGCCGCCGCCCATCCAGGACTTCCATTGGATCTTCTCTCTTCAGGAGCTCTTGATTGCTAGTCCTCCACCGCCGATCTGACAACTGCTCTCTCGCGCTGAGTTATATAAATCAGCAAGAGGGGGCGGCGTGATGATTGGATCACGGCGGGCATCTTGAATTTAAAAAATGATGCTGAGGCGCCATTTTTTAAATTGGTACCGCTTCCAAACTCTGCAGAATGGCAGGCAGGGTTCGTGGATTCCTGCCTACCGCTAATGCCAGCACCTCTGCGGCATCACGCCGCCTCTGACACCTGCACCTTCACCACTGACGTCCGCTACCCACCCAGTGATGACAGCGAATCCAGTGACGGATCCGCTGGCCAATCACATCTGGCCTCACTGATAGAGGCGTGCTTTCAGCCTTTCATGGGTTGAAAGCACGTTCCTATGTCAACGCGGCACTTCTAGAAGTGCCGCTTTACCATGGATTTTTAATGGGCTTTTACAGCCCGCTGCAGGGCTCCGCCCCCCACTTCAGCCCCTTTCCCTTTGACAACGGAAGGCAGCACTATCGGTGCCTCCCAAACCCAAATTAATTGCAAAAATGATTAAAACAATATAAGAGATACTTATGACACAGAATATGTGTCATAAGTATCTTATTTGTATTATTTTAATCATTAATGATAATAAATGTTAGGTTTAGGCTGCGGGGTAGGGGGAGTTATGTTTAAGCACCACCGCAGGAAGGTTAGGGTTATGCTGCAGGTAGAGAGGGTTAGGGGAGAGGGGAGAACAGCCCCAACTCACCCCTGCCGGCTTTCCAAACTTCGGGATCCCGGAATCGTTCTTCTGACCATACCGGCATTTCCTACTGAATCATTAGCCAGTGTTCAAATGAAAAGAGAGAAAATATGTGAGAATATGTGTGAACTGTACAGTGGGGATGTAAGTTGACAGGAACGTTTATGAAGGTTATGTGGACAGTTCTGGAATTTGATAATCTAGCCTGAGTTTGCAGGGAACGCTTGAATGTTTAGAGACTAGAGGAGAGTCTTTTTGTGCTTGGGAGGGCATTCCACAGAGTGGGTGCAGCCCAAAGAAAGTTGGGCTGCACCCTGACTTTCTTCAAATGGGAGCGAATGATGAGTAGGGATGAGAGACATAGATCATGCGAAGAGCAAAGATATTTTGAGCTAAGTAATGAGATGTACGTTATAGCCTTGTGTGTGAGTAATAGTATTTTATTTTGAATACGATAGAATACAGGTAACCAATGGAGGGACTGACAGAGCGAGTCCGCTGATGATAAACATCTAAGCAAGGAAGATTAGCCTCACAGCTGCATTCAGAATGGATTGTAGTGGTTGAGAGTCTTGTTTTGTTAAGACCAGTATGAAGACTATTGCATGGATTACTGTTATGTGTAAGATATGGTCGTATTTTGGATATGTTTTTTAAATGCATGTAATATGATTTTCATGCAGATTAAATGTGTGCAACAAAGGACAGTTCAGACTCAAGGATGACACCTAGGGGGTCATTCCAAGTTGATCGCTAGCTGAGGTTGTTCGAAGCGCAGCGATCAGGCTAAAAATCGTCATTTCTGCGCATACATATGGACCGCAATGCGCACGCGCAACGTACGGGTATAAAGGCCTTTGTGGTTTTGCACAGGTTCTAGCGACGTTTTCATTTGCACTGGCGGCCGCAAGAAGATTGACAGGAAAGGGGCGTTTCTGGGTGTCAACTGACCGTTTTCAGGGAGTGCTAAGAAAAACGCAGGCGTGCCAGGGAAAACGCAGGCGTGGCTGGGCGAACACTGGGCGGGTGTATGACGTCAAAAGCCAACCCACCAACGTTAGTCCAAGGCTGGTCTTTTTTTGCACAAAATGATTTTGCAGGCGCTCTGCTGCGCAGGCGTTCGCACTTCTGCAAAGCGAAAATACACTTCCCGGTGGGCGGCGACAATGCGTTTGCACGGCTGCTAAAAACTGCTAGCGAGCGATCAACTCGGAATGACCCCCTTAGGCAGCAGGCTTGTGAGGTAGGATTGATTATCGAGTTATCAACAGTGATAGAAATATCAAGTTGGTACTGTAACTATTTTGTCAACCACGATTACAGTATCTCTGCTCTATCCTAAATGTAACTCGTAAGGACAGCCGTAGCAATCAGTAGTGTCACAAAGGGGGTGCGGGCTGCACCTGGGTGTCACCCTGGGGGGAAGGAGGGGGAAGCACCTGGGTGTCACCCAGGGGTGAAGGAGGTGACACCAAAATGCAGTGTAAAGGTTCATACACAACGGGCGTTTTTGTCCAGCGTGTATGCACAACGATGATCGTTGACATCGCTGGGCTGAAAAGCACTCAGTGCATACTCACTGAGCGCTTTTCCCCACTGCCCAGCGATGTCAGTGGGGGTGAATGGCTTTCCATAGCAGGACACTATGGAAAGCCACTCACCCCGCCGTTCATCTACTGCTCATCGCTTGTGCATACACACTAGGCGGCTTTGAGCTGAAAGCAGCTCAAAATCGTCCAGTGTGTGTATGGGCCTTAACATTGCACTGCAGCATCTGGCTCCTGTCATTGAGTAGGAGCCAGCAATGCAGTAAGAGTCTTCAGGAGTGGCCCAGCATCTCCGAGGATACTGGGCCACGACTCCGATGAGGCTACACCAATTTTCTTCATCGCCACACCTCCTTTTCAGATGTAGTGAGGCTATTGGCTGCCCCTGGTGTCACTGACCCCCGTGCCGAAACTGGTAGCAATATCCACTGTCCCTGCTAATTACATAAAGCCACATCAAAGGAGTCTCATATGTTTTTTAAAGACTCCTGGAAAACTGGTACTAAGCATCTGGACAGTGTCAGGTTCTGGAGCCGTACAGAGGCTGCATGAGAGGGATTGCAAGATCCCTCTTCAATGAGAGTGCCTCCATAGGCATAAAGACGTTTAGGCCATGGACTCCAAAAAGCTTTGGTTCATAGCATATTTGCTAAAGGTAAATGCTGCGTGGGGGGTGCAAGTGTCTAGGGGGAAATTGCAAGCAGCTGGATGCTGGTGCGAAAGACTTTCCTGGGGACCAGGAGCGCCACTCGAATTTTTGTGAGCCTCCGGCCATTCCGGGAGAGTAGGCAAGCATGGTTCATAGTGGTCAGACCATAGTCCTGTTTGATAATAATGGAGTCTGTGCTTTACAGAGGTATTTAGTACCTTGCTAAGGTTGTTAATGCATATACCCGATGCATAAAATTCTGCATAAGATGTAGTTTATGCATAATTTCATGAAAAAACAGATTGATAAATGTGACCCATAATTTCATAATAACACATTTCACTACGAAATTTAGGTGTTGCTACAATGGTGCTATTTGCACAGGGACAAAAGCTTCAACCTAGTGCCCCCTAATCTCAAAACTTGCACCACCTCCCGCAGTGGAGATGCAGGTGGCCGCTACGTGGGCTGGGGTGAATAGTAGTGTGCATACGAGATCTCTTGGAGGGGAGGAGCTAGATCAGGAAGGAAGGAGCAGAGCAGCACAGCACACATAGGGGGTAATTCAGACCTGATCGCTGCTGTGCGTTTTCGTAACAGCGGGCGATCAGATCTGACTGTGCATGCTTATGCACCGCAATGTGCCGGCACGTTGGGCGACAGCATCGGGCATTGATGCCTTGCGACGGGATGGTGCAAAAAAAGCAATCACACGGGCGATCACAAGGTGATTGACAGGAAGGGGCCATTTGTGGGTGGCAACTGACCGTTTTACAGGAGTGTCCGGAAAAACGCAGGCGGGCTCAAGTGTTTGGAGGGAGGATGTCTGACGTCAGCTCCGGTCCTGATCACCAGGATTACTTCGCAGCGGCTACGTAAGTCCTGAGCTGAGCAGAGACTGCACAAACTGATGTTTGTGCAGCTCTGCTACAAATGCGATCACACACCTGCACAGCACTTTTCCCCACCCCCTGTAGGCAGTGACTATTTGATCGCAGGGCTGCAAAAAAAGCACCCTAGCCATCAGGTCTGAATTACCCCCATAGTTTGAGAGGGACTGACCTTGCAAGTGTCACTGAAAACATTCTTGACACTTGTGTCATGGGTTGCCTAATTCATCCACTTACATGGTGTCTTAAAATAAACTGTGTTGCAATCTAATTATGGAGCACTATATCAATCATTAATTGCTAGGGCAGAAGTTACTACTAGAATGAGCCGCAGACGTGGTCCCTCTCCTGCAGTTACTGCCTGCAGTGGACAAGGGTGGAGCTAGGGTTTGTAGACATAGGGATAGATGCAGAGCGGCCCTAGCCCATTTGATGCCCTATGCAAAATTTTGGCTGGTGCCCCCTAGCACCTCCGCTAGTTCTGCATCTGACCCAGCAACACTCAGGCAGTGGGGATCACAAGGGGTTTACCCTGTGCCCCTGTGGGCAAGTTCAACCAGTGACGTGCGGTGAGGTCAATGATTGGGGAGGCACTGGCTAATAACAGAACTTGATTTACACCAACATACAGCTAGGGGGTATTATCCCCTCTCCCCAACCCCCTAATCCTCCCTTTCCAATCCCATAGCCTAACCTTAACCTCCCCCTATAGTGCCTAACCCTAACATCTGTGCAGCATTGCCTAATCTCCCCCGGAACCTAACCCTAACCCTCTCCGTGGGTGCCTAACCCCCCCTCCCTGCAGCCTAACCCTAACCCTCTCCGTGGGTGCCTAACGCTCCTCCACGCAGCCTAACCCTAACCTGCCCCTATAGTGCCCAACCCTAACATCCCTACAGCATTGCCTAAACCTAACCCCCCTCCCCGTTGACTAAACTTAACTCTCCCTCCCCCGCAGCGCTACCCTAACCCTCTCCGTGGGTGCTTAACCCCCCTCCCGGCAGCCTAACCCTAACCTCCCTGGGGGGAGGGGAGGCTAAACTAACCCTGCTGACCCTAAAACTATCGGTGGCACTATACTTACATAGGTCGGGACGCCAACTGTCGGGGTTTGGACGTCTGTATCATGACCAAATCGGATTTCTGGCAACGGCATTGTGGCGGGGGGCAGGATCCCGACTGTCAGTAAACTAACCGCATTCCCTACCAGTGAGCTTGACATACAGTACAGTAGGTGACCAGGCCAAATCAGGCCATATTGCAGCATTTATATTTAACTCTTATAATATACTGTACCATCCGTTTTTACAACATCTTCACAACAACACTTAAGGGCCTTACTGTTAGGATCTCCTGCTCTGTGCTGCCACGTCGCCATGGCAACCGGGAGGCAAGTGTTAGCGAAGTAACCTGAGCGCAGCTGATACTCCGGTCCGGGTTTTTACTGTGTAGTGGTTACAGGCTCTGTGCACGGCAGGGAATCCGGCGCTGGTTTTGTGCTCACAGTCTGTGAGGTCTGAGTGGGGCGTGGACAGCACCTGCTATATAAACCATCCTCTCAGGCTAGGCAAATGCTGCTGAATCTTTGTTTGTTAGTCAGTTCCAGAGAGTTAGCTAGTACTGTGTGACTTTGTATTTACTTGTTGCTTACTGCGAATAGGCCTTGGGATTCGGTACTTCATTCTGCCAATCCGGACCTAGCAGTAAGACTGGAGTCAGTTGTTTGACCTGCTGGGGTTCTTTTGCTATTCTGTGAAGCCAGCAGGTTTGCGGCTGTACTCTCAGACCTGCTTTCTTAATCCTCCCTCACTGTGCAGGGCGTCCAGGTGTCAGTTTAGTGGCAGTAAACTGAACCTGTGCCCTGCAAGTGGGGGTTAGGATTGTGGATACTCTCCTTGTGTCTATATTTCTATCTCTGACCAAGGAGTTTATTCCCACACCCGTTGGTAACCCTTTGGGGTTTTTTCTGTCGCTCTTAGCAACATCATTTCAGGTGCTCCACATGTTAAATCACTACACCTCGCTTCATTGTCCGCTCTATTCCATCTGAGCATTCCTGACACTAGGGAGACACCCAATTCCTGAGCCTTTGGGCTTCTCCGTTCACTTTGTGTTTATTAGTTATTCCATCACCTCCTGTGTATGTTATGTTATACTGTCTGTGAGTTCGTTTGCTTCGCTGCCCTCTCTGTTCATACACCGGTATACTCCTGTTAGCACTGGTGTGCGTAACATATTCAGCAGCCCTACTCCTGTTGAAATTTTGTGGGTATATGGAGCATACCCCTCAAAATACTTTGCAACAGGTGGTCGATCAGGTGCAGGTCCTGACTCGACAATTTAATGAGATGTCCATTAAAATGAACACCCCGCAGGCCGCTAGCGGAGCTCCCGCAGCAGCAGCGGCAAGTTCAGCGGTTAAGGAGCCGAAAGTAAATCTCCCGGATCGTTTTTCTGGAGATCGCTCGCAGTTCTTTTGTTTCAAGGAGAGCTGTAAGCTATATTTCAGGCTTAGGCCCCAGTCTTCTGGGTCGGAGATTCAGCGGGTGGGCATGGTGATTTCCTTGCTACAAGGAGACCCACAGGTCTGGGCATATGGGTTACAGCCTGACTGTCCGTCGCTTAAAAGTGTTGATGCTTTTTTTACGGCACTGGGCATTTTGTATGATGACCCTGACAAGATGGCTTCAGCCGAGGCTCAGATTACGGTTTTTAAGCAAGGGCGACGGCCAGCTGAGGTTTATAGTACGGAGTTTCGGAGGTTGGCTCATGATACCCAGTGGAATGACCCAGCCCTGAGAAACCAGTACCGAAGGGGCCTTTCTGACCAGATAGAGGACCAACTGGTACAATATCCCTCGCCTGATAAGCTTAGATCAGCTCATGCAGTTATCCATTCGGGTGGATAGACGGCTGAGAGAGCGTAGGCTTGAAAGGGAGACCGCAGTTTCCTTTTTTCCCAAGGGAACCTCAGACTCTGAGGAATATTCCGAGGAGCCTATGCAGATTGGGGCTACCCGCCTCTCCTCGCGTGAGAAGATGCGGAGGAGACAGCAGGGTTTGTGTTTGTACTGTGGGAATAAAGGTCATGTTGTAGTATCATGCCCAGAAAAACCGGAAAACTTCAGGGCCTGAGGGTGATGGGAAATATCCTGTCAGGCCAGAAGTCAGAATTTCCCAAAAAGACTTTTCTCATTCCGGTGACTTTGGAGATCCTCGGTCAAACCGTCAAGACTGAGGCCTTTGTTGACAGTGGGGCAGATGGGGTTTTCAAGGACCGTCAATTCGCCCTGGAACACTCTGTTCCCTCAGTACCTTTGGCATCAGAGATTGAGATCTGTGGGTTAAACGGGGAACCATTGTCCCAGGGTAAAATTACCTCCTGCACCAGCCAAATTCCTTTGTTTATTGGAGCCACACACTCTAAAAAATTGTCTTTTTATGTGACTGTCTGTTCTTTTGCCCCATTGGTTTTGGGGTTACCCTGGTTAAGGGCCCATAACCCTCAATTTGACTGGGTCTCTGGGGAGATTCTTAGTTGGGGTAGTGATTGTTTCAGGAGTTGCTTGAGCCTTCCAGTCAGGCTCTCGCAGCTAAGTTTGCCAGGATTGCCAGGATGTTATGCAGATTTTGCGGATGTGTTCTCCAAAAAAGTTGCGGAGGTACTACCTCTCCATCGCCCCTATGACTGTGCCATTGATTTATTGCCGGATGCTAAGCTTCCCAAGAGCAGGTTGTACTCCCTGTCACGTCCTGAGACTCAGGCTATGGCAGAGTACATTCAGGAGAACTTGGCTAAGGGATTTATCAGACACTCACAGTCCCCAGTTGGGTCGGGGTTCTTCTTCGTGGGTAAAAAGGACGGTTCGTTGCGACCCTGCATCGACTTCAGGGAATTGAACCGTATCACGATTAAAAACTCGTACCCACTGCCTCTCATTTCGGTTTTGTTTGACCAGCTTCGTACTGCCACCATTTTTTCTAAGATTGACCTACGCGGTGTTTACAATCTAATCCGAATAAGAGAGGGGGATGAATGGAAGACTGCCTTTAATACCCACTCAGGGCATTATGAATATTTGGTGATGCCTTTTGGGCTCTCTAATGCCCCGGCAGTCTTCCAGAAATTCATGAACGATGTGCTCAGGGAATATTTGGATAGATTCTTAGTTGTTTATCTAGATGACATCCTAATCTTCTCTCATTCCCTGGAGGAACATCGGAAGCATGTACGCTTAGTCCTCCAGAAACTCAGAGACCACCAGCTTGGGGCGAAGCTGGAGAAGTGCGAGTTTGAAGTCCAGCAAATCGCATTTCTAGGGTATATTATCTCCTCAGAAGGTTTCCAAATGGAGGGTTCTAAGGTACAGGCAGTCCTGGATTGGGTGCAGCCCACTAGTTTGAAGGCGCTTCAGCGTTTTCTGGGCTTTGCGATTTTTTATAGACGGTTTATCGCTGGATTTTCGTCTATAGTGGCCCCCTTGGTGGCACTCACTAAGAAAGGGGCGGATGTTGCTCACTGGTCTTGTGAGGCCAAAGCGGCCTTTGCCCGTCTCAAAAGGGCATTTGTCTCGGCCAAGGTGCTGCGACACCCAGATCCAGAGCGTCCTTTTGTGGTAGAAGTGGATGCCTCTGAGATAGGTATTGGGGCAGTGCTCTCTCAATAATCGCCTTCATCCCTGTGCTTACTTTTCCCGTAAATTTTCGTCTGCCGAGATGAATTATGATGTGGGTAACCGGGAATTGTTGGCTATAAAGGATGCACTCGGGGAGTGGAGACACTGGCTTGAGGGGGCTAAGTTTGTGGTCTCAATTCTCACCGACCATAAGAATCTGGCATATTTAGAGTCAGCGAAGCGGCTCAATGCCAGGCAGGCACGATGGGCTTTGTTTTTTGCTCGCTTTAATTTTGTGATAACATATCGCCCTGGGTCAAATAACATCAAGGCTGATGCGCTCTCGCGGAGTTTTGCTCCAGTTCAAGAGACCACCGAGGAGCCATTGCCCATTGCGTCCCCATCATGTATTAAAGTGAGCATTACCCAGGACCTCTTGTCATTAGTCCTTAGAGCACAGGAGCAGGCTCCTCTAGACCTTCCGGTAGGTCTCTTGTTTGTGCCTCCTAGGTTAAGACAGTGAGTGTTCCTGGAATTCCATGCCAAGAGGTCGGCAGGGCATCCGGGTATTGCCAGAACTCGGGAGTTGCTGTCTAGGGCGGTGTGGTGGCCCTCGGTGGCTAGGGATGTGGATCAGTGGGTTCGAGCATGTGACGTTTTTGCCCGAAATAAAACTCCTAGAGGGGTTCCTGTCGGCCCATTACATCCACTCTCTATTCCGTCTAAGCCATGGACCCACATTTCCATGGATTTTGTGGTGGACTTGCCCAAATCCTCGGGGATGACAGCCATTTGGGTTGTCGTTGACAGGTTTTCGAAGATGGCGCATTTCGTTCCACTGGTTGGGTTGCCATCGGCCAGACGCCTGTCTGAGTTATTTATGCAGCATGTTGTGCGCCTCCACGGGTTGCCACTTGATGTGGTCTCTGACCGTGGATCCCAGTTTGTGGCCAAATTCTGGAGGGCATTTTGTTCTGATCTCCAGATTTCTGTGAGCTTGTCGTCAGGCTACCATCCACAGTCTAATGGGCAGACTGAGAGGGTGAACCAGTCCTTGGAGCAGTTCCTCAGGTGTTATGTCTCCAAGTGTCATACTGACTGGGTTGCTCATCTGTCCATGGTGGAGTTTGCCTATAACAACGCTACTCACTCTGCTACAGGGATCTCTCCCTTCCTTTGTGTGTATGGGCATCATCCTAAAGCCAATTCTTTTGACCCCCTGGATTCCACGCCTGGTGGTTCCTCTGTTGTTTCGGTCCTTAGGGGTATTTGGAGGAAAGTGAAGAAAGCCCTTGTGTCTGTGTCATTAGTGACCAAAAGGGTTTTTGATAAGCGGAGAAGACCCTGCAGCTTCAAATTAGGAGACTTCGTCTGGTTGTCCACCAAGAATTTGAAGTTGAGACAGCCATCTCATAAGTTAGGCCCCCGGTTCATCGGCCCTTATAAGATCACCAGGGTTATCATTTCAGTTAGATCTGCCCCGTTCATTGGGTATCAATAAAACATTTCATTGTTCCCTTTTGAAACTGGCGGTTAGTAATCCTTCTTCCAGTGGAAGACCTTCTCCTCTTCTGATACGGGGTCAGAGGGAGTTTGTGGTTGAAAGGGTTCTTGACTCCAAGATGGTTCGGGGTCTGCTGTCATTTTTGGTGCACTGGAAGGGGTATGGCCCGGAGGAGCGGTCGTGGGTACGCAGTTGTGATCTTCATGCCCCCAGACTGATACGCTCTTTCTTCTCACAGTTCCCCAATAAACCCGGTGGTAGGGGTTCTTTGACCCCTCGTCAGAGGGGGGGTACTGTTAGGATCTCCTGCTCTGTGCTGCCATGTCGCCATGGCAACCGGGAGGCAAGTGTTAGCGAAGTAACCTGAGCGCAGCTGATACTCCGGTCCGGGTTTTTACTGTGTAGTGGTTACAGGCTCTGTGCACGGCAGGGAATCCGGCGCTGGTTTTGTGCTCACAGTCTGTGAGGTCTGAGTGGGGCGTGGACAGCACCTGCTATATAAACCATCCTCTCAGGCTAGGCAAATGCTGCTGAATCTTTGTTTGTTAGTCAGTTCCAGAGAGCTAGTACTGTGTGACTTTGTATTTACTTGTTGCTTACTGCGAATAGGCCTTGGGATTCGGTACTTCATTCTGCCAATCCGGACCTAGCAGTAAGACTGGAGTCAGTTGTTTGACCTGCTGGGGTTCTTTTGCTATTCTGTGAAGCCAGCAGATTTGCGGCTGTACCTGCTTTCTTAATCCTCCCTCACTGTGCAGGGCGTCCAGGTGTCAGTTTAGTGGCAGTAAGCTGAACCTGTGCCCTGCAAGTGGGGGTTAGGATTGTGGATACTCTCCTTGTGTCTATATTTCTATCTCTGACCAAGGAGTTTATTCCCACACCCGTTGGTAACCCTTTGGGGTTTTTTCTGTTGCTCTTAGCAACATCATTTCAGGTGCTCCACATGTTAAATCACTACACCGCTCTATTCCATCTGAGCATTCCTGACACTAGGGAGACACCCAATTCCTGAGCCTTTGGGCTTCTCCGTTCACTTTGTGTTTATTAGTTATTCCATCACCTCCTGTGATAATGTTATACTGTCTGTTATACTGTCTGTTATACTGTCTGTTATACTGTCTGTGAGTTCGTTTGCTTCGCTTCCCTCTCTGTTCATACACCGGTATACTCCTGTTAGCACTGGTGTGCGTAACACTTACACACTGGACGATTTTCAGCCGAGGTGCCTGAGCGCCGATACGGCCGACGGATGCCCCGGCGGCAAGGGGGGGGTGACGGGGGAGTGACGTTCCTTCACTCCCTCGTCACCCGGCCCCATAGCCCTGCATGCTAATATGGACGATATTGTCCACGAACCCAGTGTACCTCGCAGAAAGAGATTTAACAACGGTAAGTTCTTACCATCAATCTCGTTTTCTGCAGTGGGGTACACTGGGTTCCACAGGGAATAACATTGGGGATGTCCAAAAGCAGTTCCTCAAGACAAGGGACGCACTGTAGTGGGCACAAGAACCAGGCGTCCAAAGGAAACATCCTGGGAGGCGGATGTATTGAAGGCATAGAACCTTATGAACGTGTTCACTGAGGACCACATAGCCGCCATGCACAATTGTTCAAGGGTCGCACCACGGCGGTCCGCCCAAGGAGGTCCAACAGACCGAGTAGAATGGGCCTTGATAGTAGCAGGAACTGGACGACCAGCCTGTACATAAGCATGTGCAATCACCATTCTGATCCATCTGGCCAGGGTCTGCTTGTGAGCAGAGCCAGCCACGTTTGTGAAAGCCAAACAGTACAAAGAGGGAATCAGACTTCCTAATGGGAACTGTCCTCTCTACATAGATACGGAGAGCCCGTACCACATCCAAAGACTGCTATCTGGAAGACAATTCAGGAGAGACAAAGGCCAGAACCACAATCTCCTGAATAAGGTGGAAAGAAGACACCACCTTAGGTAGGTACCCGGGATGTGTCCTAAGAACCGTCCGGTCACGGTGAAAAATCAGATAGGGGGCCCTACAGGCAATAGCCAGTAGAAACAATACCTTAAGGTCTGCTGATTCAAGAGGCTCAAATGGAGACCCTTGTATTGCCTCCAGAACCACCAACAAATCCCAAGGAGCCATAGGTGGGACGTAAGGAGGTTGAATCCGTAACACAACCTGAGTGAATGTATGAACATCAGGTAAAGTCGCAAATTTTCTCTGAAACCAAACCGACAAGGCAGAAATATGAACCTTGATGGAGGCCAGACGAAGGCCCAAGTTTAGGCCCTGTTGCAGAAAGGCCAGAAGTTTGACCGTACTAAGGTGGTCATTCCGAGTTGATCGCTAGCTGCATTCGTTCGCTGTGCAGCGATGAGGCAAAAAAAACTGTACTTCTGCCATGCGTATGCGGCGCAATGCGCACGCGCAACGTACTATTACAATGAACGATGTAGTTTCACATAGGGTCTATGAAGCTTTTCAGTCGCACTGCTGGCCGCAGAGTGATTGACATGAAGTGGGCATTTCTGGGTGTCAACTGACCGTTTCAGGGAGTGTGCGGAAAAACGCAGGCGTTCCAGGGAAAATGCAGGCATGGCTGGCCGAACGCAGGGCGTGTTTGTGAAGTCAAAACAGAAATTGAACGGTCTGAAGTGATCGCAACCGCTGAGTAGGACTGAAGCTACTCAGAAACTGCACAAAATAATTATGTAGCCGCTCTGCGATCCTTTCGTTCACACTTCTGCTAAGCAATAATACACTCCCAGTGGGCGGCGGCATAGCGTTTGTACTGCTTCTAAAAACTACTAGCGAGCAAACAACTCGGAATGACCCCCCTAGGCAGCGGGATTGTGAGGTAGGATTGATTGTCGAGTTATCAACAGTGATAGAAACATCAGGTTGGTACTGTAACTATTTTGTCAACCATGATTACAGTATCTCTGCTCTATCCTAAATGTAACTCGCAAGGACAACCCCTAAACTTGTAAGCGTCATGATTGTTATATGCGCACCAAGCAAAGTAAGAATTCCAGACCCTATGATAAATCCGGGCAGAAGCCGGTTTCCGGGCCTTCAACATAGTTTGAATGACCACCTCAGAAAAACCTTTGGCCTTCAGGAACGAAGCTTCAAGAGCCACGTCGTCAAAGCCAACCGGGCCAAATCCTGATATACACAAGGGCCCTGAACGAGGAGATCTGGGCGCTGCGGAAGTAGAAGGGGATGCTCTATCGAGAGACCTTGAAGGTCTGAGAACCAAAGCCGTCTGGGCCACACTGGGGCAATCAGAAGCAGAAGTCCTCCTTCTTGCTTGAACTTCCATATTACCCTGGGCAGAAGTGACAGGGCAGCCGAAAGTTCCATGGAATTGCCAGTGCATCCACGAATGCTGCTTGAGGGTCCTTTGTTCTTGCTCCGAAGATCAGAACCTTGTGATTGTGTCGAGACGGCATCAGGTCTATATCTGGTAGGCCCCACTTGTCCACTAGGAGTTGAAATACTTCTGGATGGAGGCTCCACTCTCTGGCGTGTACGTCCTGACGACTGAGGAAAACTGCTTCCCAGTTTAGGACCCCCGGAATGAACACTGCCGATATGGCCGGTAGATGGCGTTCTGCAAACTGAAGAATCCTTGATACTTCCCTCATTGCCATGCGGCTTCAGGTGCCGCCTTGATGATTTATGTACGCCACTGTGGTGGCGTTGTCCGACTGTACTTGAACAGGTCTGTTCTGTACTAAATGCTGGGCCAAGTTCAGTGTATTGAACACTGCCTGCAGTTCCAGAATGTTTATCGGGAGGAGAGACTCCTCCCTGGTCCACCGACCCTGAAGGGAGTGTTGCTCCAACACCGCACCCCAACCTCTCAGACTGACATCCGTCATCAGAAGGACCCAGCTGGAGATTTGCTCAAATGTTGGTCCTGCAGCCACCAACTCAGTGACAGACAGACCTCCAGAGATAAGGAGATCATGTGAGACCTGATCCGGTGAGGCAGGTCGTCCCACTTGGCATGAATCAGTTTCTGCAGATGGCGGGAATGGAATTCAGCGTACTCCACCATGTCGAAAGCCGACACCATGAGACCTAGCACCTGCATTGCCGAGTGTATCGACACTTGCGGATGAGATAGGAAGCATCGAATCCTGTCCTGAAGTTTCAGGTCCTTCTCCTGAGACAAGAACAACCGCTGGTTGTGAGTGTCCAACAACGCCCCCAGGTGCACCATGCTCTGAGCAGGGTCCAGGGGAGATTTCTTCCAGTTGATGAGCCACCCGTGGGCTTGCAGAAACCGGATAGTCAAATCCAGATGACCAAGGAGAATTTCTGGGGAATTTGCCAGGATCAACAAGTCGTCCAGATACGGGAGTATCCTGACCCCTTGACAGCTGAGTACAGCCGTCATTACCGGCATGACCTTCGCGAAGACTCGCAAAGCCGTGGTCAAACCAAAAGGTAAAGCTCAAAATTGATAATGGAGGTTGCCCACAGCAAACCTCAGGTACTGCTGATGCGACATTGCAATAGAAATATGCAGGTAAGCATCCTGTATGTCCAGGGAGACCATATAGTCCCCTGGCTTCAAGACCAGAACAGTAGAGCGAAGAGTTTCCATACGAGACTCTCACAGATTTGTTCAAGGACTTGAGGTTGAGAATGGGCCGAGAGGACCCATTCGGTTTTGGGACTAGGAAAAGTGGTGAATAGTACCCCTTGCCTTTCTGAGCCAAAGGCACCTGTACTACCACTCCTGTGTCCAGGAGGGACTATATCACCGAATGAAGAGTTTTTGCCTTCACCTGATCCGAAGGGATGTCTGTCAGGCAAAATCGATGAGGGGGACGATTCTTGAAGGTTATGGGGTATCGTCGAGTGACGACTTCCTGTACCCAGGCGTCGGAAGTGGTCTTCAACCATTCCTGGGTAAACCCTAGAAGTCGGCCTCCCACCCTGGGATCCCCCAGAGGGAGGCCTGCCTCGTCATTCAGCAGGCTTGTCAGTTTTGGAAGCTGGCTGACGGGCATCCCAGGCACGTTTAGGTTTGGGCTTAGTGGTTTTGGAAGTGCGAGTCTGTTTCGGGTATGCCTGACCTTTTGCTTTACCTGAAGGACGAATGGAGTGAAAGGAAGTACTCTTAACCTTCTGCACCGAAGGAGCAGAACTAGGTAGACACGCTGTTTTAGCAGAAGCTAAGTCAGCCACTATTTTGTTGAGGTCCTCTCCAAAAATAATGTCTCCCTTAAAAGGGAGCACCTCCAGGGTTTTCTTAGAATCGAGATCCACAGACCAGGACCGTAACCATAGAATCCGGCGAGCCAAAATGGACGTAGTAGAAGCCTTGTCCGCCAGAATACCGGCGTCAGAAGCCGCCTCCTTAATGTAATGAGAGGCTGTAACAATATACGAGAAACGTTGTCTAGCATTATCAGAAAAGTTGGAAGGCACCTCCCGAGCCCACGCTTCAATAGCTTCGGCAGCCCAAGTAGCTGCAATAGTGGGCCGATGCACAGCTCCTGCTAGGGTGTAAATCACCTTTAAACAACCCTCCACACGCTTAACCGTCGGCTCTTTCAGAGAAGTGATGGTAGTTACAGTTAGAGCTGAGGAAACCACCAGCCGAGCCACTTGCGAATCCACAGACGGGGGTGTTTCCCAATTTTTACTTAGCTCCGCAGCGAGGGGATAGCGAGCCAGCATCTTCTTGTGAGGTGTGAATTTCTTTCCTGTATTTTCCCAGGATTCCTGACGTATGTCAACTAAATGGTCAGAGTGGGTCAAAACTTGTTTAACAACCTTCTGACATTTAAATCTGTCCGGTTTCTTAGGGGCAGCATCAGGCTCTGAGTCATCAGTAATTTGAAGAATTAGTCTGATAGCCTCCTGTAAGTCAGGAACATCCACCTGTGAGACAGATTCCCCATCAGAAGTATCTGGATCAGTATCTGTGGGATCAGTATACACGCCATCCTCATCAGACGAGGTGTCTGGGACGTGGGTGGATTGTGAGGAAGTAATGGCCCGCTTAGAGGACCCCTTGGTCTTAGGTGGGCGAGAGTTAGATTTTTGTTTTGTCAGTGAGAGGTTCAATTGCTGTAACTGAGAGGACTGGTGATCTGCCCATGGCGGATTAACCACTGGGACAATATGCGGTTGTACCGGCATGTGAGGTCCCATAGGGGGCGTAAGTCTAGTTACCAGCATACTTAATAACGTGGAGAAAGTAGCCCAAGGTGGGTCATTATGAACCCCCGTTGCTACGGTCCCACTGGGGGGGGGGGGGGGGGGGGGGTAGGGAACTCCCAGACCCTGAACCCTCTGCTGCTATGTTTTCCTCTAACGTGTCCGCAGCATCACCACCACACAATGTGGGATCAGCCACAGCTCCATCGCCCCTTGTAGCTGACATACCTGTAAGCTCAAATCACGGGCAACACAGTACAATATCAGCAGTCTAATACCTTGTCAAGAACCCCCTGTGCAGTGTATTAGCACAAACAGAGAACTCAAGAGGTATATGGTGACTGAAAACACAGAGAAAAATACTCAAGTATATCCTGTGAAACTCCTATATTAAATAATAGCCCTGACGCACTGAGCCCCATCAGGGTACAGAATATAGGGATAGCAATCTGAGTGAGATACACGGAATGGAAGTCACGCAGCAGCTATATATGCACACACACAGTCACATGCACAATGCAGAAATTATGACATGCACTAAAACTGCACTGGACTAGCAATACAAAGTAAAACTAAGCACAGCTATACAATCAACAGATATATCAATGCACAGTAAATACTGGATGTATATCACAGAGTACTTGTACTACATAACTCTGACTAATTGCACTGTTTCTTAACTAACACTCTCAACAGACATGTAGAATACTTAAGTGTCCTGTAAAATGCACAGCGCTGACATGCAGGCGGCTTTACAGAAGAAGATTTACCCAAGCAGTCCCAGTATCAGCTCAGTATGTGAAAATGGTGCCCAAACTCTGACAGAGAGTGAGGGGGTGAGAGAGATGAAGCTCCAGGGCGGGAACATTTACTCTAAATGGCGCCCTGGGGCTGGGGGAGGGGTTACAGGTCAAAGCCTTATCCCCTTGCTGGACTTCACCACTGGGTACTGTGGGCCATATAACAAACGTTTTTTGCCAAAACCGACCTGTGCCCTTGCCCTGGTGGTCTAGTGGAGTCCCTGTACTGCCACAGTGTCCACGCCAGCGCGCGCGGCCCACCTCCCACCGGCCGCGCTGGATCGCGATTTCCAGCGGGTCCCGCCTGGGGGACCCTCTTACCTCCTCCCTGAGTGCGGCCACGCGATCCTGGAGACTGCGGTGGTGTGTGTGTGCCAGTATGTTGAAACCGGAGCTTCCGCTGTAAGTACCTGGCAACTAGGGCGTGGGAATATACAGCACCGCTGGGGGAGATGATGGAGCTGCAGTAGGAGATGTCTGACTGACATCTAACACCCACAGTGTCTCTGCTGCAGCCCTTGAAGTCTTCAATTTTCACTTAAAAAAGCTCTTCTGAGGGCTACTTGGAGCAGCCCTGCCTGTTGTCTGCCTGCACTGCAGGCACCAACTACAAAACCGAGCTCCTGTGCACGGAGGCGGGGTTATAGAGGAGGCGGCGCTATGCATTCTGGGAACAGTCAAAGCTTTTTGCCTGTTGGTGCCTCGGATCAAGATCCTACTCTACACCCCAATGTTATTCCCTGTGGAACCCAGTGTACCCCGCTGCAGAAAGAGAGCTATCACGTCAAGTCCATGAATGCTGTACAGGTATTAGCGACAAAAGGTGTGTGGGTAGGAGACAAGGGCGGTCAGGAGATGCTGGGCTTCAAAAAGTAGGGAAGCTTCAAGTGAAAGTAATTAGACAATTGACAAATGCTACCAACAGCGCCCCCTACCCTACAGCGCTATATGCGGAGAACACTCCGCATATACCTAGTTATGGCCCTGTCTCCCATCATCACAGCAATGTGATGCCTATAAGCTCCTCCTCCTTCCAGCCACTGCATACAACACACACACACACACACACACACACACACACACAATGGCCCTCATTTCGAGTTGATCGCTCGCTGGCTAATTTTAGCAGCCGCGCAAACGCTATGCCGCTGCCCACTGGGGAGTGTATTTTAGCTTAGCAGAAGTGTGAACGCATCTGCATCCGAGCTCTGCAAAAACAGTTTGTGCAGTTTCTGAGTAGCTCTGAACCTTCTCAGCGCTTGCAATCACTTCAGCCTATTCGTGTCCGGATTTGACGTCATACACCTGCCCAGCGAACACCCAGCCACGCCTGCGTTTTTGCACACACTCCCTGATAATTGTCAGTTGACACCAAGAAACGCCCCCTTCCTGTCAATCTTCTTGCGGCCGTCAGTGCGACTGAAAACTTTGCTATAACCTGTGCACAACCACAACGGGCTTTGTACCCGTACGTCGCGCGTGCACATTGCGGGGCATACGCATGCTCAGAAATGCCGATTTTTAGCCTGATCGCTGCTTCAACTGAACAACTGCAGCTAGTGATCAACTCGGAATGACCCTCTATATTCTTTAGTGCAAAGTGGGATGAGGGCATTAAATGAGCCATATCTTCCACATCCTTCTTCAGTAAACTAAGAGGCACCATCATTTAAAAGAGGACAAGTCAAATTAGAAGTTACTGTCTGGTGATCAGTATGATCATGAACTAGAGATGTGCGGCACTTTTCGTGTTTTGTGTTTTTTTGGTTCTAATTCCACTTTCGTGTTTTGGTTTTGGCTTGGTTTTGCCAAAACCCTCCTTTCATGTTTTGGTTTTGGATCTGGATGATTTTTGGGAAAAAAACATAAAAATAGCTAAAATCACAGAATTTGGGTGTAATTTTGCTCCTACGGTATTATTAACCTCAATAACTATCATTTCCAGTCTATTCTGAACACCGCACACCTCACAATATTGTTTTTAGGCCAAAAGGTTGCACCGAGGTTGCTGAATGACTAAGCTAAGCGACACAAGTGGACAACACAAACACCTGGCCCATCTTCAGAGTGGCACGTGTCAGACAGGAGGGCAGATATAAAAAAAAAAGGCCCCTAACAGTACATGATGCAGAGAAGAAAAAAAGGTGCACCGACATTGCTGTATGACTAAGCCAATCGACACAAACAATTGGCCCATCTAGGCGTGGTACTGCAGTGGCAGACAGGAGGGCAGATATAAAAAAAAGGCCCCTAACAGCACATGATGCAAAGAAGAAAAAAAGGTGCACCGAGGTTGCTGTATGACTAAGCTAAGCAACACAACCACCTGGCCAATCTAGTAATGTCACGCAGTGGCTGAATGTCGAGAGTGGGCCACAATTGTTCGGTCTACTGACAGCATCTCCAGCACGCTCCAGTCACTTTTAAAAAGATCTGCTATTGGTGGACTTATACGGCAGTACCCCAGGACTAATACAGCAATACCCCTGGACTCATACGGCAGTGTCAGACAGGATGGCACTTTTCAAAACCTAGGCCCCAAACAGCACCTCATTCAAAGATGTCAAAGAGGTGCAATGGGGTAGCTGTATGACTTAGCCAAGCGACATAAACAATTCCAACTGGAATTATACATCCAAATCACTGGAATTAATTGGCAAGATCACTGTAATTATACGTCCAAATCACTGGAATTAATTGGCAAAATCACTGTAATTATAAGTCCAAATCATTGGAATTAATTGGCAAAATCACTGTAATTATACATCCAAATCACTGGAATTAATTGGTAAAATCACTGTAATTATACGTCCAAATCACTGGAATTAATTGGCAAAATCTCGCTATCGCCTGCCTAGTGAAGTGGAATCTAGATGGGATTTGTTACCGGGGACACGTATTGTCTAAATCCCACTGCACTAATGTTGGATACCGGACGCACATAAGGTCTCAGTTATGAGGGCTTCCACTGTCATGTGAAGTTGAACCACTAGTCATGAACATAGGCCAGGACCTCAGCCGTTCCTTGCCACTCCGTGTCGTAAATGGCATATTGACAAGTTTACATTTCTCCTCAGACGATTTAAATTTCTTTTTTTGGTTCTTTTTACTGAACTTTGGCTTTATGGATTTTACATGCCCTTTACTATCACATTGGGCAGCGGCCTTGGCAGACGACGTTGATGGCATTTCATCGTCTATGTCATGGCTCGTGGCAGCAGCTTCAGCACTAGAAGGAAGTGGTTCTTGATCTTTCCCTATTTTATCCTCCAAATTTTTGTTCTCCATTTTTTTTTGTGAGTTATATAAGACAATATGCGGCACAGGAATGACTGATGGACAGGACACTTCCACTGGTCTGATGCAACACAACAACACTGTAACAGATTTGTGGTTGTTAGAATTATTATAATACTGTAGCAGTGGACATATAGCAGCAGCGTATACCACTGTGACTGCCTCGTCACTGGAATGACTGATGGACAGGACACTACTACTGGTCTGATGCAGCACAACACAACAACACTGTAAGGGACTTGTTGTTGTTGTTGTTATTTTACGGCAGCAGTGGACATATAGCAGCAGCGTATACCACTGTAACTGCCTCGTCACTGGAATGACTGATGGACAGGACACTACCACTGGTCTGATGCAACACAACACAACAACACTGTAAGAGAATTGTGGTTGTTGTTATAATTATTATAATACTGTAGCAGTAGACATATAGCATCAGTGTATACCACTGTGACTGCCTCGTCATTGGAATGACTGATGGACAGGACACTACCACTGGTCTGATGCATCACAACACAACAACACTTTAAGGGACTTGTTGTTGTTGTTGTTGTTGTTGTTGTTATTATTATTATACGGCAGCAGTGGACATATAGCAGCAGCGTATACCACTGTGACTGCCTCGTCACTGGAATTACTGATGGACAGGACATTACCACTGGTCTGATGCAGCACAACACAGCACCACTGAAAGGGACTTATACAGCTACACTGGATATATGACAGCAGAGGACACCACCATTGTGACTGGTCACTGGACTGATGCTGCACAAGACACTACTCCTGGTCTGATGCAAGACAACACAGCACCACTGAAAGGGACTTATACAGCTACACTGGATATATGGCAGCAGAGGACACCACCACTGTGACCGGTCACTGGACTGACGCACAAGAGACTTCCCCTGGTCTAATGCAGGACAACACAGCAAAAATGCAAGCCAGCAACCCTGGGGACATATAGCAGCAGAGGACACCAACACTGTGACTGGCTGGACTGATGCAGCACAATACACTGACTACACTGGACTGGACAGCACAACACAGCACAAGACTCGCCACCCCACTTTTCCGCCCCCACCGACACTGAACACTGAGGACACGTCCTCTCAATACACTCTTCGAGACTGGAGTGAAAATGGCCGCGACGCGCGGCTCTTTATATGGAATCCAAATCCCGCGAGAATCCGACAGTGGGATGATGACGTTTTTCCTCGTTCGGGTTTCCGAGTCAGGCGGGAAAACCCGAGCCTGGCTTGGAACTGGGCTCGGAAGGCAAGGTCCGGTTCGGTTTTCTGAGAACCGAACCCGCTCATCTCTATCATGAACTGAGACAATAATTCCCTTTACTACAAAAATCACTGTAATGTCCAGGTATTGGGTGGATCACCCCAATCCTGGCTTATCTAAACTCAGGGATAGCCTAATTTGAATATTTGTAGGTGGTCATTCCGAGTTGTTCGCTCGTTGCCGATTTTCGCTATGCTGCGATTTGTTGCAAAATGCGCATGCGCAAGGCACGCAGGGCGCATGCGCTTAGTTATTTAACTAGAAACTTAGTAGATTTGCTGTGGATCCTGCGGCGCTTTTCAGTCGCACTGCTGATCGGTGAGTGATTGACAGGAAAGGGGTGTTTCTGGGTGGTAACTGAGCGTTTTCCAGGAGTATGCTAAAAAACGCAGACGTGCCAGGGAAAAACGCGGGAGTGTCTGGAGAAACGGGGGAGTGGCTGGCCAAACGCAGGGCGTGTTTGTGACGTCAAACAAGGAACTAAACGGACCGAGCTGATCGCAATCTAGGAGTAGGTCTGGAGCTGCTCAGAAACTGCAAAAAATTATTTAGTAGCAATTCTGCTAATCTTTCGTTCGCTATTCTGCTATGCTAACATACACTCCCAGAGGGAGGCGGCCTAGCGTGTGTAATGCTGCTAAAAGCAGCTAGCGAGCGAACAACTCGGAATGAGGGCCATTGCCTGCACTACAGAAACACTATGTGGTAGGTTTACTAAAGTGCATGTTTTCAGAATTGGAGATGTTACCATAGCAACCAATCAGATTCTACTTATCATTTATCTAGCACCTTCTTCAAGATAATATCTAGAATCCACTTGGCTACTACGGGCAACTAGAGATGAGCGGGTTCGGTTTCTCTGAATCCGAACCCGCCAGAACTTCATGTTTTTTTTTACGGGTCCGAGCGACTCGGATCTTCCCGCCTTGCTCGGTTAACCCGAGCGCGCCCGAACGTCATCATGACGCTGTCGGATTCTCGCGAGGCTCGGATTCTATCGCGAGACTCGGATTCTATATAAGGAGCCGCGCGTCGCCGCCATTTTCACACGTGCATTGAGATTGATAGGGAGAGGACGTGGCTGGCGTCCTCTCCGTTTAGAATTAGAATAGATTAGAGAGACACTTGATTTACTAATTTTGGGGAGCATTAGGAGTACTCAGTAGTGTACAGTGCAGAGTTTTGCTGATAGTGACCAGTGACCACCACTTTTATTTATAATCCGTTCTCTGCCTGAAAAAAGCGATACACAGCACACAGTGACTCAGTCACATACCATATCTGTGTGCACTGCTCAGGCTCAGGCCAGTGTGCTGCATCATCTATATATATTATATATCTGTCTGACTGCTCAGCTCACACAGCTTATAATTGTGGGGGAGACTGGGGAGCACTACTGCAGTGCCAGTTATAGGTTATAGCAGGAGCCAGGAGTACATAATATTATATTAAAATTAAACAGTGCACACTTTTGCTGCAGGAGTGCCACTGCCAGTGTGACTAGTGACCAGTGACCTGACCACCAGTATATAATATTAGTAGTATACTATCTCTTTATCAACCAGTCTATATTAGCAGCAGACACAGTACAGTGCGGTAGTTCACGGCTGTGGCTACCTCTGTGTCGGCACTCGGCAGCCCGTCCATAATTGTATATACCAGTGACCTAACCGTGGTTTTTTTTTCTTTCTTTATACATACATACTAGTTACGAGTATACTATCTCTTTATCAACCAGTCTATATATTAGCAGCAGACACAGTACAGTGCGGTAGTTCACGGCTGTGGCTACCTCTGTGTCGGCACTCGGCAGCCCGTCCATAATTGTATATACCACCTAACCGTGATTTTTTTTTCTTTCTTTATACATACATACTAGTTACGAGTATACTATCTCTTTATCAACCAGTCTATATATTAGCAGCAGACACAGTACAGTGCGGTAGTTCACGGCTGTGGCTACCTCTGTGTCGGCACTCGGCAGCCCGTCCATAATTGTATATACCACCTAACCGTGGTTTTTTTTTCTTTCTTTATACATACATACTAGTTACGAGTATACTATCTCTTTATCAACCAGTCTATATATTAGCAGCAGACACAGTACAGTGCGGTAGTTCACGGCTGTGGCTACCTCTGTGTCGGCACTCGGCAGCCCGTCCATAATTGTATATACCACCTAACCGTGGTTTTTTTTTCTTTCTTTATACATACATACTAGTTACGAGTATACTATCTCTTTATCAACCAGTCTATATATTAGCAGCAGACACAGTACAGTGCGGTAGTTCACGGCTGTGGCTACCTCTGTGTCGGCACTCGGCAGCCCGTCCATAATTGTATATACCACCTAACCGTGGTTTTTTTTTCTTTCTTTATACATACATACTAGTTACGAGTATACTATCTCTTTATCAACCAGTCTATATATTAGCAGCAGACACAGTACAGTGCGGTAGTTCACGGCTGTGGCTACCTCTGTGTCGGCACTCGGCAGCCCGTCCATAATTGTATATACCACCTAACCGTGGTTTTTTTTTCTTTCTTTATACATACATACTAGTTACGAGTATACTATCTCTTTATCAACCAGTCTATATATTAGCAGCAGACACAGTACAGTGCGGTAGTTCACGGCTGTGGCTACCTCTGTGTCGGCACTCGGCAGCCCGTCCATAATTGTATATACCACCTAACCGTGATTTTTTTTTCTTTCTTTATACATACATACTAGTTACGAGTATACTATCTCTTTATCAACCAGTCTATATATTAGCAGCAGACACAGTACAGTGCGGTAGTTCACGGCTGTGGCTACCTCTGTGTCGGCACTCGGCAGCCCGTCCATAATTGTATATACCACCTAACCGTGGTTTTTTTTTCTTTCTTTATACATACATACTAGTTACGAGTATACTATCTCTTTATCAACCAGTCTATATATTAGCAGCAGACACAGTACAGTGCGGTAGTTCACGGCTGTGGCTACCTCTGTGTCGGCACTCGGCAGCCCGTCCATAATTGTATATACCACCTAACCGTGGTTTTTTTTTCTTTCTTTATACATACATACTAGTTACGAGTATACTATCTCTTTATCAACCAGTCTATATATTAGCAGCAGACACAGTACAGTGCGGTAGTTCACGGCTGTGGCTACCTCTGTGTCGGCACTCGGCAGCCCGTCCATAATTGTATATACCACCTAACCGTGGTTTTTTTTCTTTCTTTATACATACATACTAGTTACGAGTATACTATCTCTTTATCAACCAGTCTATATATTAGCAGCAGACACAGTACAGTGCGGTAGTTCACGGCTGTGGCTACCTCTGTGTCGGCACTCGGCAGCCCGTCCATAATTGTATACTAGTATCCAATCCATCCATCTCCATTGTTTACCTGAGGTGCCTTTTAGTTGTGCCTATTAAAATATGGAGAACAAAAATGTTGAGGTTCCAAAATTAGGGAAAGATCAAGATCCACTTCCACCTCGTGCTGAAGCTGCTGCCACTAGTCATGGCCGAGACGATGAAATGCCAGCAACGTCGTCTGCCAAGGCCGATGCCCAATGGCATAGTACAGAGCATGTCAAAACCAAAACACCAAATATCAGTAAAAAAAGGACTCCAAAACCTAAAATAAAATTGTCGGAGGAGAAGCGTAAACTTGCCAATATGCCATTTACCACACGGAGTGGCAAGGAACGGCTGAGGCCCTGGCCTATGTTCATGGCTAGTGGTTCAGCTTCACATGAGGATGGAAGCACTCAGCCTCTCGCTAGAAAACTGAAAAGACTCAAGCTGGCAAAAGCACCGCAAAGAACTGTGCGTTCTTTGAAATCCCAAATCCACAAGGAGAGTCCAATTGTGTCGGTTGCGATGCCTGACCTTCCCAACACTGGACGTGAAGAGCATGCGCCTTCCACCATTTGCACGCCCCCTGCAAGTGCTGGAAGGAGCACCCGCAGTCCAGTTCCTGATAGTCAGATTGAAGATGTCAGTGTTGAAGTACACCAGGATGAGGAGGATATGGGTGTTGCTGGCGCTGGGGAGGAAATTGACCAGGAGGATTCTGATGGTGAGGTGGTTTGTTTAAGTCAGGCACCCGGGGAGACACCTGTTGTCCGTGGGAGGAATATGGCCGTTGACATGCCAGGTGAAAATACCAAAAAAATCAGCTCTTCGGTGTGGAGGTATTTCACCAGAAATGCGGACAACAGGTGTCAAGCCGTGTGTTCCCTTTGTCAAGCTGTAATAAGTAGGGGTAAGGACGTTAACCACCTCGGAACATCCTCCCTTATACGTCACCTGCAGCGCATTCATAATAAGTCAGTGACAAGTTCAAAAACTTTGGGTGACAGCGGAAGCAGTCCACTGACCAGTAAATCCCTTCCTCTTGTAACCAAGCTCACGCAAACCACCCCACCAACTCCCTCAGTGTCAATTTCCTCCTTCCCCAGGAATGCCAATAGTCCTGCAGGCCATGTCACTGGCAATTCTGACGAGTCCTCTCCTGCCTGGGATTCCTCCGATGCATCCTTGCGTGTAACGCCTACTGCTGCTGGCGCTGCTGTTGTTGCCGCTGGGAGTCGATGGTCATCCCAGAGGGGAAGTCGTAAGCCCACTTGTACTACTTCCAGTAAGCAATTGACTGTTCAACAGTCCTTTGCGAGGAAGATGAAATATCACAGCAGTCATCCTACTGCAAAGCGGATAACTGAGTCCTTGACAACTATGTTGGTGTTAGACGTGCGTCCGGTATCCGCCGTTAGTTCACAGGGAACTAGACAATTTATTGAGGCAGTGTGCCCCCGTTACCAAATACCATCTAGGTTCCACTTCTCTAGGCAGGCGATACCGAGAATGTACACGGACGTCAGAAAAAGACTCACCAGTGTCCTAAAAAATGCAGTTGTACCCAATGTCCACTTAACCACGGACATGTGGACAAGTGGAGCAGGGCAGGGTCAGGACTATATGACTGTGACAGCCCACTGGGTAGATGTATGGACTCCCGCCGCAAGAACAGCAGCGGCGGCACCAGTAGCAGCATCTCGCAAACGCCAACTCTTTCCTAGGCAGGCTACGCTTTGTATCACCGCTTTCCAGAATACGCACACAGCTGAAAACCTCTTACGGCAACTGAGGAAGATCATCGCGGAATGGCTTACCCCAATTGGACTCTCCTGTGGATTTGTGGCATCGGACAACGCCAGCAATATTGTGTGTGCATTAAATATGGGCAAATTCCAGCACGTCCCATGTTTTGCACATACCTTGAATTTGGTGGTGCAGAATTTTTTAAAAAACGACAGGGGCGTGCAAGAGATGCTGTCGGTGGCCAGAAAAATTGCGGGACACTTTCGGCGTACAGGCACCACGTACAGAAGACTGGAGCACCACCAAAAACTACTGAACCTGCCCTGCCATCATCTGAAGCAAGAAGTGGTAACGAGGTGGAATTCAACCCTCTATATGCTTCAGAGGTTGGAGGAGCAGCAAAAGGCCATTCAAGCCTATACAATTGAGCACGATATAGTAGGTGGAATGCACCTGTCTCAAGTGCAGTGGAGAATGATTTCAACGTTGTGCAAGGTTCTGATGCCCTTTGAACTTGCCACACGTGAAGTCAGTTCAGACACTGCCAGCCTGAGTCAGGTCATTCCCCTCATCAGGCTTTTGCAGAAGAAGCTGGAGGCATTGAAGAAGGAGCTAAAAGGGAGCGATTCCGCTAGGCATGAGGGACTTGTGGATGCAGCCCTTAATTCGCTTAACAAGGATTCACGGGTGGTCAATCTGTTGAAATCAGAGCACTACATTTTGGCCACCGTGCTCGATCCTAGATTTAAAGCCTACCTTGGATCTCTCTTTCCGGCAGACACAGGTCTGCTGGGGTTGAAAGACCTGCTGGTGACAAAATTGTCAAGTCAAGCGGAACGCGACCTGTCAACATCTCCTCCTTCACATTCTCCCGCAACTGGGGGTGCGAGGAAAAGGCTCAGAATTCCGAGCCCACCCGCTGGCGGTGATGCAGGGCAGTCTGGAGCGACTGCTGATGCTGACATCTGGTCCGGACTGAAGGACCTGACAACGATTACGGACATGTCGTCTACTGTCACTGCATATGATTCTCTCAACATTGATAGAATGGTGGAGGATTATATGAGTGACCGCATCCAAGTAGGCACGTCACACAGTCCGTACTTATACTGGCAGGAAAAAGAGGCAATTTGGAGGCCCTTGCACAAACTGGCTTTATTCTACCTAAGTTGCCCTCCCACAAGTGTGTACTCCGAAAGAGTGTTTAGTGCCGCCGCTCACCTTGTCAGCAATCGGCGTACGAGGTTACATCCAGAAAATGTGGAGAAGATGATGTTCATTAAAATGAATTATAATCAATTCCTCCGCGGAGACATTGACCAGCAGCAATTGCCTCCACAAAGTACACAGGGAGCTGAGATGGTGGATTCCAGTGGGGACGAATTGATAATCTGTGAGGAGGGGGATGTACACGGTGATATATCGGAGGGTGAAGATGAGGTGGACATCTTGCCTCTGTAGAGCCAGTTTGTGCAAGGAGAGATTAATTGCTTCTTTTTTGGGGGGGGTCCAAACCAACCCGTCATATCAGTCACAGTCGTGTGGCAGACCCTGTCACTGAAATGATGGGTTGGTTAAAGTGTGCATGTCCTGTTTTGTTTATACAACATAAGGGTGGGTGGGAGGGCCCAAGGACAATTCCATCTTGCACCTCTTTTTTCTTTTCTTTTTCTTTGCATCATGTGCTGATTGGGGAGGGTTTTTTGGAAGGGACATCCTGCGTGACACTGCAGTGCCACTCCTAGATGGGCCCGGTGTTTGTGTCGGCCACTAGGGTCGCTAATCTTACTCACACAGTCAGCTACCTCATTGCGCCTCTTTTTTTCTTTGCGTCATGTGCTGTTTGGGGAGGGTTTTTTGGAAGGGACATCCTGCGTGACACTGCAGTGCCACTCCTAGATGGGCCCGGTGTTTGTGTCGGCCACTAGGGTCGCTAATCTTACTCACACAGCCAGCTACCTCATTGCGCCTCTTTTTTTCTTTGCGTCATGTGCTGTTTGGGGAGGGTTTTTTGGAAGGGACATCCTGCGTGACACTGCAGTGCCACTCCTAGATGGGCCCGGTGTTTGTGTCGGCCACTAGGGTCGCTAATCTTACTCACACAGCTACCTCATTGCGCCTCTTTTTTTCTTTGCGTCATGTGCTGTTTGGGGAGGGTTTTTTGGAAGGGCCATCCTGCGTGACACTGCAGTGCCACTCCTATATGGGCCCGGTGTTTGTGTCGGCCACTAGGGTCGCTAATCTTACTCACACAGCTACCTCATTGCGCCTCTTTTTTTCTTTGCGTCATGTGCTGTTTGGGGAGGGTTTTTTGGAAGGGACATCCTGCGTGACACTGCAGTGCCACTCCTAGATGGGCCCGGTGTTTGTGTCGGCCACTAGGGTCGCTAATCTTACTCACACAGTCAGCTACCTCATTGCGCCTCTTTTTTTCTTTGCGTCATGTGCTGTTTGGGGAGGGTTTTTTGGAAGGGCCATCCTGCGTGACACTGCAGTGCCACTCCTAGATGGGCCCGGTGTTTGTGTCGGCCACTAGGGTCGCTAATCTTACTCACACAGCTACCTCATTGCGCCTCTTTTTTTCTTTGCGTCATGTGCTGTTTGGGGAGGGTTTTTTGGAAGGGCCATCCTGCGTGACACTGCAGTGCCACTCCTAGATGGGCCCGGTGTTTGTGTCGGCCACTAGGGTCGCTAATCTTACTCACACAGCTACCTCATTGCGCCTCTTTTTTTCTTTGCGTCATGTGCTGTTTGGGGAGGGTTTTTTGGAAGGGACATCCTGCGTGACACTGCAGTGCCACTCCTAGATGGGCCCGGTGTTTGTGTCGGCCACTAGGGTCGCTTATCTTACTCACACAGCGACCTCGGTGCAAATTTTAGGACTAAAAATAATATTGTGAGGTGTGAGGTATTCAGAATAGACTGAAAATGAGTGTAAATTATGGTTTTTGAGGTTAATAATACTTTGGGATCAAAATGACCCCCAAATTCTATGATTTAAGCTGTTTTTTAGTGTTTTTGGAAAAAAACACCCGAATCCAAAACACACCCGAATCCGACAAAAAAAATTCGGTGAGGTTTTGCCAAAACGCGTTCGAACCCAAAACACGGCCGCGGAACCGAACCCAAAACCAAAACACAAAACCCGAAAAATTTCAGGCGCTCATCTCTACGGGCAACATCAACAATTCTGAAAACCCACATTTTAGTAAATATACGCCTAGTAGAGGCAGGGGATAGGGAACTAAATGTGCCACATTTTCCCCATCCTGGCTTCAGTAAATTCAGAGGTACCTTCATTTCATTTTAGGTTACTTACTTTTGATAATAGTAAGCCTTGTTGGTCTACCTAATTATCCCTACATGATTTCTGTTTCTCAGTCAAGTAAGTTAAAAAAGAAGAAGCATTATCATTTTCAAGAGCATATTTTATTGTGAAACCCACGTGTTAAATGAAGTTTTTGATGTTTTGGAAAGCAAATGACAATTTAAGTATGATCATGTACAGTATTTCTTTGCAGTGTTTGTAGGAAAAAATAAATAATAACACACTTTTTTTGCAATTTCAATACAAACAAACAAAACATTTTTTCACCATTTTTGGATACATTTTGGGGCTCATTTATCAACGAGTGATAAAACTCGCTGTGAATGATAAAACCCAAGTGTTATCAATCATTAATAAATGGGCACATTTGTTTGGTGTTTTAGGAGGAATAAACAGACTAATGGTATTTTATGAAAATTCTAAAAGTGCCAAGACAGGCTTTGCACAGTGGTGAAGGGATTATGGACATAAACATCTAATGCAGGGGTGGCCAACCAGTCAGAGACACAGAGCCAAAAAATCTTGTTAGGTACGTCAAAAACCCGACATCAAGCCGAAGGCACGTGTGCAAAAATGGGGTGTGGCCTTGTGCCTGCTAGGCCATGCACCTGGTATAAAAGACAATGAAAATGCCAGATCCACATACAATAAATTTTAAAGCCAGAATCAAAATAACATACATTGAAAAAGACACTTCCACATAAAATAATTGAAAAATCCAGATCCACATAAAATATATTGAAAAAGCCATATTCACATAATACACTTCAGCTCCTTCATGTGTCACTCCAGCCAGCACCCTCCTGTGTCACTCCAGCCAGCTCCCCCATGTGTCAATGTGCCACTCCAGTCAGCACCCTCCTGTGTCACTCCTGTCAGCTCCCCATTGTGTCTCTCCTGCCAGGATTCTCCTTTGTCACACCAGCCAGCTCCCCCATGTGTCAATGTGCCACTCCAGTCAGCACCCTCCTGTGTCACTCCTGTCAGCTCCCCATTGTGTCTCTCCTGCCAGGATTCTCCTTTGTCACACCAGCCAGCTCCCCCATGTGTCAATGTGCCACTCCAGTCAGCACCCTCCTGTGTCACTCCAGTCAGCTCCCCATTGTGTCTCTCCTGCCAGGATTCTCCTTTGTCTCTACAGCCATGTATCTGTCTCCCTCAGTTTTCAGTCACCGTAGTGCTGCTGTGTGTCTGGTTGGAGTGCACCAGTTTCTAGGATCTGTTGTGGTCAGGTGACTGAGTGTTGGGAGCCACATTTGAATAAAGAAAGAGCCGCATGCGGCTCAAGAGCCACAGGTTGGCCACGGCTGATCTAATGCATTGAAAATACAGCATGCTGTTCCAGTGTGTTGAACTTTAACATACATTTTAAATGATAATTAAGATGCATCCTTGCCATAAGAACAAATGGTGTTTGGTATAAAGTACACTGACATTGCTTGTTATGAAAACAAAAACACTAATTTGAACAGAACCTTAATTGAAAATTTTTTAAAAAAAGTAGTTCTCTTGTTAACAAAACTAATTTATTAAGTTTTGAATAAATCACTTCCGTTGTCAGATGCAGGACGTATCATTTCTGCAGATGTGGGAAGTAGAATTATAAATAAAAGAAATTCCTGGAAATTATCTGTTTTATAATTTATAATTTGTCATGAAAGCTTTATTTTTAAAGAGAAAAATAGTTCCAGTTAAATGTATACTTCATTGATGTACAGATGTACACTGGGACAGCAGTCACACCAAATAGCCCCTCTAAGCACCCTAGGTCCCCAGCAACTTGGCCACGCCAAGCGTCTTTCTTGCTCAAAATGTCTTAATAGCATAAATTAGACAATTGGGAGTGACAAAACTACATTGCTAGATTCAGGGCCGTAACTAGGTGTGTGCCAGCGGTGTCTGGCACACAGCGCATCTGCTCTGTGGGCGCAGAACCACCGCCGGCAACACCCGCAGTTCGGCGCCGCAATGTGTGTCTGACTGTCCATGGTAGTAGAGGTAGCGCCCAGCTACTTGTTTCAGGGGACATCGCTGTAGTCTGTCTGCAGCAGGAAGTGCTCCTCCTGGCTTCCTGTAGTTGCAACTTGCAGAGTACTCAGTACAGGAAACTGAGTTACCGCTGTGACAGAGGCTGAGTGAACTGGAGCTGAGGGAAGCCACTCACTGGTCAGCACAGCCTCATAGCAAGGCACAGATCACCGGCTCCCATGCTCTATTCCCGCAGCTGCTCTCTCACTTTGCCGCTCATTGAGGAATCCCACTCAGCCTAGCATACCTCTTGCTGGGACCCGCAGCTTACATCTCACCGATAGGCTCATCAGCAAGGTGGGTGAAGGGGGTTGCTAGGTGATGCTTCTCCACTCCCAGGCAGTGCACACTGCTCTTCCAGTCAGCACAAATCTCCTTAGCCTCCCAGTCAATGGCTTCCCTTAGCACCAGTTCCCTCAGCCTCTATACCAGCAGTAATAGCACACACATTACACAACTAATGGGGTCCAGGGGTGGCAGTCCTCATCAGGGTTCTAGTGGGACACCACAACACACACACTCACTCACTCTCTCCAACCCACCCCCCACCCCCTTTCTACCTAGCAAAATAGGGGCTTTACCTGGTATAATTTGTATCAGGGTCTATACCTAACATAATGCATATGAGTGGTCTCTACTTGACATAATGTGGACTCTACCTGTTGTAATGCATGTTAGGGGCTCTGCCAGGCATAATGTGGGCTCTACCTGGTTTAATGTGTATCAGGGGCGCTACTTGGTATAATGTGTATCAGGGGCTATACCTGGCATAATGCATATCAGGGGTCTCTACCTGACATAATGTGGGCTCTACCTGTTGTAATGCATATTAGGGGCTCTAGCTGGCATAATGTGGGCAATGCCTGGCATAACGGAGGCTTTACCTGGCATAATGTATATGTGGGGCTCTACTGTCCCAGGAGCCTGGTCCCAGTCTGCCAACACCCCTTGATGAAGTCTTAAGGACGAAACGCGTTGGGATATCTGGCAGTGACTACATACCAAGTTAAGGAATCCTTTTATTATTTATTCATTTTTAACTGGTATTATATATCTGTATGTATAGTTTTTATCCCATTTTTTAGAAAAAGTTCTGTCATTTTAAATTTTACATATTAATAAATTGCATTTTATTCTTAAATTATTCACCTAAAGTGTGACTCTTTTAGACACCATTGGTCGCTAAAACCCCCTCCCCCCCAACTACATTGAATTCTCATATACAGGGAACCGCCATCCCTGTTAGGGGGTAAGCAGACGCCCTTTTAAATATCTAGGGAGTGTCAGATCGATATTGTTTACATTTATATTCAGGTTCATTTAACGTTGGCAAACACAAGTGGCGCAATAATTTTTCTATTTCTATAATGTGGGCTCTACCTGGTTTAATGTGTATCAGGGGCGCTACTTGGTATAATGTGTATCAGGGGCTATACCTGGCATAATGCATATCAGGGGTCTCTACCTGACATAATGTGGGCTCTACCTGTTGTAATGCATATTAGGGGCTCTAGCTGGCATAATGTGGGCAATGCCTGGCATAACGGAGGCTTTACCTGGCATAATGTATATGTGGGGCTCTACTGTGGTGTAATGTGTTTAAGAGGTACTACTATGTGGTGTAATGTGAATAATGGACACCGTGTAATGTAAATTGGTACTATTCTGTGGCCATGCCCCTTTCTCATAAAGCCACATCCCTATATATTTAGCGTGAGCCTTCGCGTGCACTGTCCCTATTTTAAATATGGTGGGAGAGGGGTCACTAAATATTTTTCTGGCACAGGGCACCAAAATGTCTAGTTACGGCACTGGCTAGATCACACTGATCAATTTGATGTGGGAGCAGCTGTAGGTATTTCTCACGCCAAGTTTCGCTCTGCTTAATATGCAACTCTGTAAAACCAATCCCTGTGCTTTAATGTCGCAACCTAATGTCTATATTGTTATGTTGAACGTACTTGTCACCCAAGAGATTGGGTGGCAATAGAAGAGTTCCAAGTACAGATACGTGAAGCTGCGGCAGAACTGAGATACGCAGCTACCCCTAATAAAAATCCCTGACTCCATTGTCCTTCCCAGTGATCGATTAATGCCTGCAAGACTTTGTTTTCTTGTGCCCCCGGCAGCCACGTTTGAATGGGCGAATTAGATCCGCCCAGACTCTGATGCCCACCGGTCTTAAATTAATAGGTGACAAGGCGTTAACCGAGACAGAGAGGACAAGGGGAAAACTAACTAAGACAGACACGACAATGAAGGAGAAGACTACAGAAAATTAATAACTAGTTTATGTGCGGCGCGGCCGCCAAGAAAAATAGCAAACCAAAGTATCGCTGCCCAAATGCCAATTATGAACCCGTCATAGTACGGCAAGGACAACAGTTGCCGAAACCTCCGCAGAAAAAACACAATGACAAGAGAATAAGGAGAATGCGGCTTCAGCCGTAAGGTGCGGCAGAGCCGCTACTCACGACTCCGGGAAAGGTGCATGCAGGAAGCAACCAGGATCCCAAGGCTCAAGATTCAAGATCAAGACTCGCTGGGAAGCAGGAATTGATCCCCAGGACCAGATTCAGGAAAACAGGACACAGGATGCTGGAACGTACAGGCTGTAAGCAGGAACACTCCAGAGGCAGGTATAGGCTCCACAGGAAGCTATCACCGGCGAGGCTGCACCGTCCTGGCTCCCATTAAAAGGTCCTACTGACCAATCATGGGAGAGCCAGTCAGGCCAGCCCCCCGGACCCTAATAGTCCCAGCTGTAGCGTGGCGCGCTGAGCGCGGCGTCCAGGCTGCTTAGTAACAGCCGGGACCGAAGTGCAGGGCGGCCGCCTGGTGTCCCTGGTTGCTAGGCAACCGGGCGGAGACGGACGCTCAGCGGTGGAAGTGATGCGCCGGCCCTGCTGCCTAGCAACAGCCGGGAGCCGGCGCGTCCCACTACACCCACCACCGCTAACATATATGGCCTTATTCAGCATGGATCGCTAAATTGCAAAATCACAAATAGGGCTTTAGTGACATGTGATCGCAATTTGATTGACAGGAAGTGACCGTTCATGGGTGTTAACATGGCGTCTGTGGGGAGTGGTTGGAAAAACGAAGGTGGGTAATAGCCATTTTCATGGCATGTATCTAATGTCAGTTGCGATTAAAAACATGGTGCCGGTGCGATTGCTTTCTCGTTATTCTAAGTAGCCCTGGATCAACTGCAGCTGCCGATGGTACTTTGTTTCTGCGACTGGTTCGCAATTCTGCAGATGCATATGCAGATTTGCGATCACATTGGTGACCGTGTTTTACCATTCAGGGCGGCTCTACACATGCAATTTACAGCAGTAGCAGTTTTGAGACGATTGCATTTTCTGTCTCAGTAGAGATCCAACCTGAATAAGGCCTATTAGTACACTATGGCCCTCATTCCGAGTTGTTCGCTCGCAAGGCGATTTTAGCAGAGTTACACACGCTAAGCCGCCGCCTACTGGGAGTGAATCTTAGCTTCTTAAAATTGCGAACGATGTATTCGCAATATTGCGATTACAAACTACTTAGCAGTTTCTGAGTAGCTTCAACCTTACTCGGCATCTGCGATCAGTTCAGTGCTTGTCGTTCCTGGTTTGACGTCACAAACACACCCAGCGTTCGGCCAGACACTCCTCCGTTTCTCCAGCCACTCCCGCGTTTTTTCCGGAAACGGTAGCGTTTTTATCCACACGCCCATAAAACGCCGTGTTTCCGCCCAGTAACACCCATTTCCTGTCAATCACACTACGATCGCCGGAGCGAAGAAAAAGCCGTGAGTAAAAATACTATCTTCATAGTAAAATTACTTGGCGCAGTCGCAGTGCGAACATTGCGCATGCGTACTAAGCAGAAAAACGCTGCGATGCGAAGAAAAATACAGAGCGAACGACTCGGAATGAGGGCCTATGAGCATTGTTTCACTGATTATGTCAGAGGTTCTCAAACTCGGTCCTCGGGGGCACACACAGTGCATGTTTTGCAGGTCTCCTCACAGAATCGCAAGTGAAATAATTAGCTCCACCTGTGGACCTTTTAAAATGTGTCAGTGAGTAATTAACACACCTGTGCACCTGCTGGGTTACCTGCAAAACATGCACTGTGTGGGCTCCCGAGGACCGAGTTTGAGAACCTCTGGATTATGTGATGCGTGTAGGGTGTAAAATTTTAAGAAATATACAGTAAGCTACTCTTTCAGTCTTGTTTGGCATCTTGCGCCATATGACGTATTGACGCTAAAGGTGGGTACACACTAATAGATATATCTGCAGATCAATTGATCTGCAGATATATCTATGGACGGATCGGGCTGTGTGCTGTGCATACACACTGCCCGATCCGTCGGGGACTGACGTCATGAACTGGGCGGGCGTGTACACACGCCCGCCCAGTTCAGCTGTCAATCACCGCCGGCTGCCGCAGCATGTGTACGGGTGGTCGGCCGACCGCCCCGTACACACACAGCGACGCGCCAATATATCGGTAGATATATTGGCCGTCGGCTGTGCTGCGTGGCCGACGCGATACGTCTGTGAACGACGAAGTTCACAGACGTATCGGCCGTACACACTGGCCGACGGTCCCGCGATATATCGGCCGTTCAAGAGAAGGGGAGCCACACCAACTGCCAGTGAGTTTTGTCCAGCAATATTTGGTAGTGTTTGGAGTGGCAGTTGGTGTGGCACCCCTATTTGAATTTTGGACTGCACTGCAGTCCCTCCTCTGGAGCCGCCACTGATGAGGATACATCTGTAATATAAGCAGTTTTTGGTCAATCTACAGCAGGGGTTCTCAAACTCGGTCCTCAGGACCCCACACAGTGCATGTTTTGCAGGTAACCCAGCAGGTGCACAGGTGTATTAATTACTCACTGACACATTTTAAAAGGTCCACAGGTTGAGCTAATTATTTCACTTGCAATTCTGTGAGGAGACCTGCAAAACATGCACAGTGTGGGGTCCTGAGGACCGAGTTTGAGAACCTGTGATCTACAGTAATACTAACATGATTGTTAACTTGCTTCTATTGGTTTTAAAAAGATCACCAAGTAATTTTTATTGTATTATTTGATTATACAGTATGCACCACACATACAGTAAGTTTGCATTAAAGTACTGAAATATTGGTTCCTTTCTTACCAACATCTTTAATTTAAAATTGGTGAGAATTCTGGAACCTGGATATCCAAAATCATCTGTTATAAATGTAAATGCTATATGTATTAGTTCTTTGTTTAACTGTTATTTGGCACTTGTATGTTTAATATTGAAATATAGGAAAACATATGGGGCCAGATACATTTTACCATTTTGGTGTATTATAATAACATATTCAGTTCTTTTTGTACGATGTTAAACACTTTTAATTATTTAAAATAAAATAAAAACGTACCTATCTATGCTACAGTATGTCAGAAAGGTGTTAATAGACGTCACCACCATTGATTATTTAGTAATTTATTTTTAGTATTCAGTGCAGGTCTTTTGATCAGCTACTGTTGTTACTGGCATTGTCTTTCTATGAAAAAAGCAATTATGATCTGTATGAGAAAAGTCATATACAGTAAATACTTATGCATTTGTTATGTGGTTCACGTATATTATACCTTTGTGTTTGTATGGTTTGCTATGGTGTACAGGTGCAAGTGACTTGGCACTTTCTAGAGTTCTTTTGGACAGCCTGGACTGCTTCCCACTAAAACAAGAAAACAAGTGTTTTCTTGTGGACACCAGTACCAGGGCAGACATTCTGGGCTAGTCACACTTTAAAATGGAAACCTGCAGCAAGCAGTCCCCATGACATAATGGGAAGTAGCGCCAGCCTGGATAGTGCAAGTGTGTAGCTTCTAGTACCCCTTTCACATAGCACAAATAACCCGGTATCAAACCGGTATATTGCCGAGTTGACACGGGTCGCCTGCCCGGTAATTCAACCCGGGTTATAAGAAGGGTTATTCCCGGGTTGAATACCGGGTCAGTGGCAGTGTGAACGGGTTGCTGGGTCGATGCGACCTGGACCTGTTCACTACATAGGGAGAGGCGGTGCGGAGATAAGCTCATCTCCCAGCGCCGCCGCCGTCCCCGATGCCGGCTCTGCCCCCCACCGCTATGGCATCCCAACTGGGCATATTGCCGGGTCGGGAAGCCAGATCTTAGGCTCCAATGCTGGATCCCATCCGGGAAGGACCCATTTCCAATTCCCAGGTGGGATCCGGCATTGGAGATGTGAAAGGGGCTTATGTGGAGGAGACAAAAACCTTCATGCTCCTTCTTCCAGCCTGGGATGTGGAGGCTGGGGAAATGAAAAACATTGTAACCAAGGCAAAACTGCAGTAAAAAATTCAGATTGATAAATAAACCTTTAAATCTGTACATAAATATACTGGAGGTGGAAAAGCAAGCAGACTTTCTCAGCAGACAAGAGGTTGCCACAGTATATATATACTGGTATGTAGAAACAGTTGTGGTGATTCAATTAGCCATGGCTGTACCATGAGGCCTCTGGTCTCGGATATAATTAGAGGACCCTGATCAACCTGGGACTAGCCCAGGGGCAGTACTTAACATGTAACATCTAAATATGGTGTAATCACATAGAGATGCTTCTTATTGTTTCACTAATCATAAAAAATAAACCTGACAAATTAGAACAGTTACTGTGGCAAGAGTAATGTTTTGAGAGAGAGAGAGAGAGAGAGAGAGAGAGAGAGAGGGGGGAATTCAATTGCAGGTAAAGAATTGCTGTTGCTGCGACTTTTAAACACGGGCAACGGCACTTTGTCTTGCATCAGAATGCCTGATTCGCACAAAAGTGGGGTAGCGAACATTTTTATGTGAGATGCTGCTGCCGTTAAGTGCGGTGGGCTTAGATTCAGCCAGGTGATTGATTCTCTATAGTCAACTTATTGTTGCGCGCTGACAATATTCAGCGCTGTCACTTCATGGTGTTACATCTGTTTTCTAAGCAGCCTGGATGTGTCTCAAGCTGTCTTGCTGCTAAGTTCACATGGAGCCTAATGATACCACCGCTTGTACTTGGGCGCCATCATCTTTCCTTCGGTCAGCTTCCCAGCCTATCGTCATCCTGATTCCTGTACATGACTCCAGTGACCTATCAGCAGCCATGGCGCCTTATATAAGTCTCTCCCTAGCATTACTCCTTACCAGAACAACTTCTGCTGTAGTCTGCTACCTAGTTTCCTGGAGTGTTGTAGTTCCAGTGTTGGCTCCAAAGGTAGTTTATCATAGGTCTCTAATTGAATAGCCTTGTCACTTTATCAGGAAGCAGAGTCCATGCAGTACAAACTGCAGCTACTGTAACTGAATCTCACCCAATGTGTCCCAAAATGCATAGCTTGGCTAAAGATCTCAATCAAAATCATTATCAGAGATTTAGTTGCTGGGGCCAGAATAAGTCAAACAAATGAATCATTATTATTATTATTATACTTTATTTATAGGGCGCAACATGTGGTACGCAGTGCCATACAGAGGGCAAATGACAAGGCAGTACATGGTATCTTAGTACAATACAATGAGCAGTACAGTAACCAATTAACAAATAACACTGCAACTCTCAAGACAGCTACCGATGCAAGTTGTGAAAGGGAAATATTTGTTACAAGCAGGGCCTTTGTAATGTATAGGCACACTGAGCAACTGCCCAGGGACCACGGCTGCCATCAGAAATTGTGGGGCCCGGAACTGACAAAATAGGTAAGCCCCCACCCCCTTACAAAATAAATAACAACAGAAAAAGCTAAAAAGTAAAAAAATAAATATATTTTTTAAAAATAAATAAACAAATCCTGTGCACGTACAACACTATATTAATGCCCCTAGCACCATATTAATGCCCCTTGCACCTTATTAATTCTCCCAGTAGCGGTGCTGCTTTTACACATAATGCCCCCCAATAGCGGTGCCGCTTACACACAAACTGCTCCCAGTAGCGGTGGCGCTTAAACACAAACTGCCCCCTGTAGCGATGCCGCTTATACATGCCTCCAATAGTAGCGCCGATTTCAAATAATGACACCACACACACACACACACACACACACACACACACACTTTCTCTCTTTTACTCACTCTCCCTCAACTTACCTATCAAAGGCTGGCAGGAGCTGTTGAAGAGCTAGGTCTAAAACCAAGTTGGGGAATTGACCTCTGACGTCACACGGGGAGGAGCCACATCACCAGGGGGAGGAGCCATGTCCGAACAGGGCATCCGAAATGTATCCTCGCGGGCTTGCTTCGCTCGCCACCGTGTTACTAAAGGTAGTAGTTGCTGGTGTGGATAGTAGAAGAACTATCCCGCTGGCCTAGCTCCTCCCCCTGGTGTCGTGGCTCCTCCCTCCAACATCAGAGGTCCTTTCTCCAACTTGATTCTAGCATCTACCATTCTCCTATGGTAGCAGCCAGCCGGGTCCCTCCATTCTGGTAGCCCCGCCCCCTTTTCATGCCCGAGTTCTGACACTGTCACAGGAGGGGGGAGAGGACGCTGCAAGCTTCAGTTGAAAACGTCCCTCCCAAAATGGCCACCGCCTCAGAGGAGCCTCCTCTAGAATCTTTAATAACTGTCTCCTATGAGATGGCGGCTATTTTGGGAGGAACGCTTACAATTGATGCTTGCAGCGTCCTCTCCCCCTCCTTGACAGAGTCAGATCTCGGGCTCAAAAAGGGGGCGGAGCACAGCGGCGGGTGGATGGCGGCCTGTGACCTCTCCTCTCTAGTTAGAGAGGCTGCGCCCAGAACTACTGGCAGGCCTGCCAGGGACCCACGATCCTAGGGGCATTTGAGCAGGTTCTGGCAAGGCCAGGGGTGCCCCAAAGCTGGTTTCTCTGTACCATCTTGGGAGGTAGGTAGCGAATGCTGCCTGGCAGCTCCGAATGTGAATTACAATCAGAGCAACCATGCTGTATTGTCTGCCTACAGTATCTCCCAGCATGTAGCCAGACAGTGAATGTGATTCAGCTATCCACCAATCATTGTGCAGCATTCCCCACCTGCCTTCCAGCCTGCAGACAGACTGTCAGCATGCTGATTGGTGGATGGCTGGGGCTATCTGCCAAACAGAGTGCCAACAGGCATTCACTGTATGGAAGCAAGTAGAAAGTTGGCGCGGAACAACAGGAGAGATAAGTTGGCAGCACTGGACAAAAACCTCAATATGGTTTGAGAACATTGGCATATCAGTGTTCACAGTTTTGATCTATGCCATCTATTGTTGATCTACAGCAGTCAGACTCTCTTCCTGAGTGGCATCTATAACTGTCTGTGTGTGTATTGGTGTGCTGTCCCGAGAAAGTTGGGGCTTTAATTAGAGCAATGAACGAACATTAAATTTCATGTTAAACTTGGCAAGAGTAGAAGCAAAATCAGAGCTGTTATTGCAAGATTTCAGGGATAATGGTATTAAAAACATCAGTTTGTGGGTGAAAAAGTGTCAAGACAGCCAGCAATGAGCAGAACTGATGAAAATATTGCAAAAGTATGTCAAATTGTGCATGAAAATCTTCAACTGACTCTCAGGAGCATAACAGTCAATCAAGTTTACTATTTGGAAGTACTGAAAAGGCTGCGTGAAAAAGTTAGGTACTTATCCATCATGCAATATCATCAGGTAGGCATCTGATTGGCTCCAAATTTATTCTGCAGCAGGACAATGACCCCAAACATACAGCCAATGTCATTAAAAACTCTCTTCAGCGTAAAAAAGAACAAAGAGCCTGGAAGTGATGATATGGCTTCCATAGAGCTCTTATCGCAACATCATTGAATCTGTCCGGGATTACATGAAGAGACAGAAGGATTTGAGCAAATCTACATCCACAGAAGATCTGTGGTTAGTTCTCCAAGATGTATGGAACAACCTTCCTGCAGAGTTCCTTCAAAAACTGTGTGCAGGTATACCTAGACTGTGGATGGTGGCCGCACTGTGCCTCACAACCCAGTACTTTGACTGGTGCCTCTCAAATATTTGCAGGGGTGAGCAGTCCCCCCGTTCTAGTGCCTATGCTATAACACAGCCCCTCCATATAAAGGCACCAGTTCCTAAACTAATCAGTGAAAAGTGCACATTAAATAATCCTGCAAACTCCTCCTGTGTCAATATCAGAATATTGTGGCTCCATAAAAGCCTCAGGAAGTATGAGGTCAGAATAGATGATGTGCCAGTGCCTAAGAGTAGCTACTTTATATACTACTGTACTGTGTGATTGTTAGTGGTCAAAAATGTAATAGTCCTGTAATGTCACTCTTCTTACAGTAGTTCAGTAGTAAGCGGGTGCGGATTTAGGGTTGAGTGTGACCCTAGTCACAACAGAAATGGCTGCCCCTACCGCAACGTGCCGAATTTTATTATTATTATTATTATTATTATTATTATTATTATTATTATTATTATTATTGTTTGTTTATAAACCCTTATTTGATGATAGCCACTGGAATAGAATGATAAAAAGCCACTATGATTTTTTTTTTTTAATTATTATTATTTATACATATTACTAAGTGTGACAGCTTGCAGGGTCAGTATATGCATGTCCTACCAGTTTACACTCCATTCAAGATGGCATATGGTACAGAACAGTAGAAATATTCGGCAGTGACTGGTACTTTTGGGCTGACAGTACAAGTGCTGCCCCCAAACAAGTGCCACCCCTAGGCACGTGCCTCTCAGGAAATTCACCACTGGTAGTAAGAAATTGTTCCTATGGAGCTCCCTATCATCTTTGGCATAATTTGCCCCAGTTGGATCATACCATCTGATAACAAAGCATTTAACCATCTCAAACAGGGTTGGGCAGAGAAATTTAAGATCTGATGTACAGTAGCTGAAGTGAAAACTAGCATGATGGAGGAGGAGGTGGGGGGGTTATCAGTGACTTTTCTATGCAGTCTTGTATTTGATCCATCCACATGTTTGTAGGTTATCATGAAACTAAGTAACTGGGATAGTGTTTAGTGTTATGTAATCCAAATTATAAAAGCGTTATCTCTAATTCCTACAGAACCTTTGCTATTTTTCTAGGAATTGTCTCAAGATCCAAGTTTTTTTATTTTATAGGCTGTTGTTATGAAGTGCTGAATGTAGCTACTTGAGAATATTACTTCCTTTTTAACATTGTTACAACTCTATTGTTATAATGTATTTTAACTGAATGTCTTTGTTAATATTTTTCATTCTTGGTCCATGTGATTTTTCTTTGAAATCACAAAAAACATACTGTATATATTTTTTCCATTTTCAAGTACTCAAGTACTTAGTACTGTTTTCTATAGTTTTAGTGTTTTTGTCCTCTAGAGGAGTGGTAACCCTTGAAAACCGATGCTTCTTTATATACTGTAGCTATTAGGGTAGAGCACCTTACATATTACTATTTTGGATTAGCACCCACAAATGTCTCTCCTCATATCCACACATTGCGTTTCTTGGTGGTTGTGTGCATAATTTGCAGTATTTAAAAAAAAACATTCTGTGCTTCCAAATTATGCCCAGTTGTCCTATAATATCGCCATTACATTGAAGCATATTTGAGTTTGTAGAAGATAGGTTTCTAGTTATTTGGTCCCAATGTGAACAAATTTGGCTTCTCTTGCTAAGGGCCTAATTCAGACTTGATCGCTCCTCTGCATTTTTGCAGAGGTCTGCTATCAGATAGCTGCCGTCCATAGAGAGTGAAAACACGCCCCGTGCAGGTGTGCGAATGCATGTGTACGCCGTGCAAAAACTTCGCCAGACAGCGTACATCTGCAAATCCGTTCGCAACTCATTCACCATCAAATGTTTTTTTTCCAGTCTGTGCAGTCTGTGCATATCCCAAGACTTACTCCTACAGTGCGATACAAACAGGCTGATCGGGGCCGGAGCTGACATCACACACCCTCCCGCGTTTTTCCTGACACTCCCAGAAAATGGACACTTACCACTCACAAATGTCTGCTTCCTGTCAATCACCTTGCGTACGCCTAGCGATAAAAATGTTCACACCATTCTTCCGCTGTTTGGGCTCGCGCGTGTCCATTGTGGTGCATACGCATGCACAGTCATTTGATAATCGGCCGCTGTGCAATTTTGCACAACAGCGTTCAGGTCTGAATCTGGCCCTAAATTCCTTTATCTGCAATATTACAGTAGTTCGCTTTTAAAAGTAGCTACAAATATACGTTGCAAATAAAGGTATTTAGAAACAGAAGCCAAAGTAGTGAGAGGCAGAAGGAACACATCATAAACCTCATAGTGACAGAACCCTGAAATAAACTTACACATTTCTACTTTTAGGAATAACAGCAAAACCACTGCACTATCCTGGAGATAACACAAACGTTAGAAAAGATATACAGTATTGTAAGTGTGAAACGTTCTTTGAAAGGACAGTTTAATGTAATTAAAATATAATATTAAGGTGCATACACACGGAGAGATTTTGACTGAGAGATTTCCCTTGAACTGGCAGTAGGAGATTTTGACTAACTTTACCAGAGATTTTGACTAAGTGTACAAGCGATTTTGGCTATGGGAGATTTTGGCTATGGGAGATTTTGACTATCTCATTTAAATAAGGGGATGAGTGGGGGAGTGTCATATATAGGATGATTTAACAGGGTGGCTGTAATTGATTGTACAGGGTTGGAGAGTGTCACTATCTGTGCACATTGGGAGTTTTGATAGGGTGGGGAGTGTCACTAAAATAGGGCAACGCTGCTATTGAGAAATGTATTTCAGGGATTGTTTACTATCTGTGGTGAAATAAATTATATCTGCGGCATGGTTTTGGTGAGTCCTTTTTACTTTGTGTCTGTGATTTTGCTTTGTTTTAAATTTGTATTTGTTTGCTAATTGAACCATGTCCTGAAATTAATTACAAATCCCTTACCTCCATGCAAGGCCTTGTGTTGTTTCCCTCTGTGCAGTATTTTTGAAAAGATTACCCAAATTTTATGAAGCCAGAGAGTCATCGGTTAATGACATAGAGATTTGTGCCACCATCTATTACCAATTTACATATTTGTTTGCATATTGTGGTTTTTAAAAACGTAACTGCACTGGGGCTAAATAACAGGGATATACTTGGGATCCCGCAAGCTGCTTATTTGTGCTTGACCCGCTGCCTGCATTTGGGTGGCCTGCATCCCGATGTTGTTATCTTGTATATCGTTGTGGCGGCAGCTAGGATTTCACTATTCATCCTGATTAACCACATATCCAAACATCTATGTAAACAAGGGCAACACACAATACCCCTTTCACATCTCCAATGCCAAATCCCACCCTGAAATTGGAAACCGGGCTTTCCCGGGTGGGATTTGGCAATGGACCCTAACGGCAGTCTTTGGCAGGCTTCCCGACCCGGCAATATGTCGTGATGATTGCAGTAACATTGGGGGGCGGAGCCGGCAGCAGTGCTGGGAGATAAGGTCATCTCTGCACCGCCTCTCCCTATGTAGTGAATGGGGCCGAGGTTGCATAGCCTCGGTAACCCATTTACACTGCCACTGACCCGGTATTCAACCCGGGAATAACAGTAGAGGCTAACAGTTCTGCGAACATGCACAGGGTGAAGAAGAAATAGTGCACATTTCCGAACAGTCTCTTGAAGGAGCACAAGGAGTGGACTCATCACAACGAACAAAAGTCCGGGACAATGAGGTCATAAAACCAACGCTGCGGAACTATAGACCTCAGTATAGTTCACTTGGAGCAACAGTGTAGGAAAAGGTCAACAACAGATTTTCACACTTTCTAAAAAACCGGGCTGAAAAACAAAATTATAAATTAAAAAAACGAGGGTCGCCCAGGACCGAGGCCTGTGAAGGTGGCATGTCGGAGTACATGCCACTGGACGACGTGCTGGGCTGAGGGGAGGGGCTGGGCTGTGTGGGTCCCGCCGGAAAATAAGACATCTGATGAGGAGGGTTTCCCGGCGCATACTGCATGGGATGGTGATGTGGAAAGGTGGATGAGGGAACATTTTGGAGAGGGCGTCTGGCAGGTGGCACTATCTCACACTCATGGACCAGTGTCCGATCGATGGCGCGTGTGGTAGGATCAAGTACCACTCGCTTGTGGATCCTCTTTTGATCCTCAGTCATCTGCCTCAACTCCGCCGCGATGAAATTGGCAAAGGTTTGTTCATAATCCGGGAGCCTATTCAGAACCTCCTCAGCATGTACAAAAAACTGCTGTGAGCTGGAGGCGGCAGAGGTGACCCTCCTGGATGTCCTCCGTTGTTTGGGAGGATGTGGCTGAGGTGCTGCAGATTCCTCAGACTCGACCACCTCTGCAGATTCCGGAATCGACTGCTCCACCTCCAGCTCCTGGGTAAGATCCTGCAAAATAATTGAAAAACAGCAAATTAATTCAAAGTTAAAATGTTGTGGGAACAATACAATACTAATATGTATGTACTTACCAGTTCCAGACTCTCCTGGGCCTCCTCTTCACGAGATTCTGGATCCAGGCTTCCCAGTGACCTTGTCCGCGGCTCCTGCTCCAACGTGAACTTGAAGAGGTCATAGTACCACAGCGTCGGCTTATAGACCTCATCTGTCCCGGCTCCGGATCGCTGTGAATCTTCCACCTTCTTGTGCTCCTTTATGAAGACTGTTCGAAAATTAGCACTCTTCTTCTTCACCCAAGCAATGTCCGCAGAACTGTTTTGGCCTCTACTGTACTCGATCAACTGTTGAAATGCCCGATTCTTCTTGGTCCTGTTTGAATAGTCCGCGCTCTTCACTCTCCACAGGCACTCATTCTCATGATAAATTTCAATGAAGCCTGCCCAGAATTGACGATACTGCTCACTAGCCATTTCTGTGTAAAAATTAAAAACACATTGCTTATTAAACAGATATGCCCCCAGAAATGCAGTGGTTGAAAAACACATATCTGCCCCCACTTCCCCTGCACCTGTTAAAGCACATTATACACATTGCACCGGGCAGAGCAATACACATTGCACAAGGTAAAGCACGTCATACAGTACACATTGAAACAGGTAGAGCACATTATACACTTTGCGCCAGGTAGAGCACTTAGCAATTATTAGATAAAAAAACAGGTCAATAAATTATTCTAAGCACATTACTAAAACATACATATTATATATGCAATGGGTTTATGATGCTACTATGATAGGAGCCACAGACTGGATTTAGACATTACAAAAGTATTGCAGGGGGTGGGGGGCGAGAGGGTGACAATGCTGCTGGGCTGTTATCATACTGGAGGTATGCGTTCAGATTCCCAGCTGTGGGGATCCTGGCAGCCATAATCAGAGGCGGATTGGCCATAGGGTCTACAGGAAAGATTCCCGGTGGGCCGACGCACCCGTGGGGCCTGTTTGGTTTCAGGACATGTGGTCCTATTTATAGACATAATGAATAAGATGCCAAACAATTTGCATATATGAAAATGGCTTTGCCACTTAGCCTGTGATTGCTGATTATCTAGTGTATGCTCAGTCTGCCTGCTTGGCTGACATATAAGATTGAGTGAATAGTGATTGGGATATGGTTGGTGTAATAAGCAAGAAAATATATCTTTCTAAAGAATGATATAGTTTCCTAAATTCTGAAGGTGTATCATATAATGTGCTCAGAACATTTAATTTTATTTCCTTTTAACTTCCCCCTTGATGCTGGACATCCCCACTATCTGGAAAGTCTTAGGGGGAGGGTGCTGCTGCCATGGCCCATGGCTAGACCTTACACCTCTGGTGCTGCCCAAGTGGGGCCACTAGTACAAATTTTTTCCAGGGCCGCTTTTTGTTCCCAATCCGCCCCTGGCCGTAATATAGACGCCGGAATCACCAAAGCACAGGGCCGACACCAGGCATACTAGCACCCTGAGCGAGGAAATTTGAAAGTGCCGCCCCCCCCTTTTTTTTTTCCTGGAAAAGTGGGCATGGTCTCGCAACTTTATATTATCAGACTATAGATATATTTTCACACCCTTCTACACACACAATTAGCAGCCTTACACATAACGCCCACAGTAGTGTACTTTACACATAATGTCTCCAGTACAGTGTGCATGGGGGCATTACACATATGCCCCCAGTAGTGCCAAATACACTTACACCCCCAGTAGTGCCAGATACACAGTATATGCCCGCAGCAGTGCCAGATACACTCACCCCCAGAGTGCCAGCTGCACTCACCCCCGCGGGACAGCTGCACTGAGTCTGCAGCAGTGTCCATCCCGCGGCCCACCTCCTGGCTGAGTCCTATCAGTGGCTTTAAGGCTGGTGCCCTGCGCGGCCACTCTATTGGAACATGCCTGGAGCCAGCCCTGCAACAGCACGCAGGGAGGGGTTATGGTTAGGTACACTGGGGGGTGGGGTAGGCACTAAGGGGGGCGGGTTAGGTATAGGCTGCAGGAAAGGGGGGATGGGTTTAGGCTGTGGGTAAGGGGGGGTTAGGCTGCAGAGTGGGAGGGTTAGGGGTACGGGAGGTAGGTTTGGGTACTCTCTGCACCCTTGTTGGCATTACTGCGATTGGAATGCCGGCATCGGTATACTGAACGACGGCCTCCCAACAGATGATTTTTTGGACACTTGGTACAGCCACTGGGATTCGAGAGAGAGACGGAGGAAGAGAGAGACAGGGAAAGACAGAGACGGGCAGAGAGACAGGGAGAGAGAGAGATGGAGAGATAGACAGGAAGAGAGACAGGGACACAGAGGCAGGGAGAGAAAGAGATAGTGATTGAGACAAAGGGGTATATTTACTAACATTCTCATTTCAGCAGATTTCATCCGAGAATAATCTCGGCTGACATCAGCAGTGTGAGTTTGCAACTTCTCGAGAAAAAACATGGTAATTTACTAAACTACCGTGTTTTTTCAAATCGAATTAAGCAATGTCGGTGTAATTCGTATTGCCGACACTGTATTACGGAAGTGAATAGTAAAACACTGCCAGACTTTACACAATGAAGTCCGGCCGGATCAGTGAGATCCGTGCAGGGCTTCACTGTGTACAGTATTTAAAAAGTTAAAAGTGAAAAAAAAAAATTGCGTGGGGTCCCCCCTCCTATGTATAACCAGCCTCGGGCTCTTTGAGCTGGTCCTGGCTGTTTAAATACAGGGGGAAAAATGCATAGAGTTCCCCCGTATTTAGACAACCAGCACCGGGCTCTTGTCTGGTCCTGGTTCCAAAAATACGGGGGACAAAAGATGTAGGGGTCCCCCGTATTTTTAAAACCCGCACCGGGCTCCACTAGCCAGAGAGATAATGCCACAGACGGGGGACACATTTATACTGGTCCCTGCGACCATGGCATTACCCCCCCCCCAACTAGTCACCACTGGCCGTGGTTCCCTGGGGGAATGGGGACCCCTTAAATCAAGGGGTCACCCCCCCAGACACTCAAGGGTCAGGGGTGAAGACCGAGGCTGTCCCCCCCATCCCTGGGCGGTGGATGGGGGACTGATAGTCTATCAAAGTGACCAAAAAAAAGAATATTGACTCTTGCTGTGGAACTACAAGTCCCAGAAAGCATCCCCCGCATGCTGACACTTGGAAAACCACAAGTACCAGCATGCGGAGAAATAACGGATCCAATGGTACCTGTAGTTCCACAACAAAAGAAATACCCAAATAAAAACACAACTCACACACCGTGAAAGTAAAAATGTATTTAAACACACTTACACACTCACACATACTTACCTACATCCCACGCACTAATACACTGCGCCAGGTAGAGAACTAATACACTCTGCGCCAGGTAGAGCACGTATACACGTTGCGCCAGGTAGAGCACTAATACACTGCGCCAGGTAGAACACTAATACACTCTGCGCCAGGTAGAGCACGTATACACTTTGTGCCAGGTAGGGCACGTATACACTTTGCACCAGGTAGAGCACTAACACACTGCGCCAGGTAGAGCACTAACACACTGCGCCAAGTAGAGCACTAATACACTGCGCCAGGTAGAGCACGTATACACTTTGCGCCAGGTAGAGCACTAATACACTTTGCGCCAGGTAGAGCACGTATACACTTTGCGCCAGGTAGAACACTAACACACTGCGCCAGGTAGAGCACGTATACACTTTGCGCCAGGTAGAGCACTAACACACTGCGCAAGGTAGAGCACTAACACACTGCGCCAGGTAGAGGACTAACACACTGCGCCAGGTAGAGGACTAACACACTGCGCCAGGTAGAGCACTAATACACTGTGCCAGGTAGAGCACTAACACACTTTGCGCCAAGTAGAGCACTAACACACTTTGCGCCAAGTAGAGCACTAACACACTTTGCGCCAGGTAGAGCACTAACACACTTTGCGCCAGGTAGAGCACTAACACACTTTGCGCCAGGTAGAGCACTAACACACTTTGCGCCAGGTAGAGCACTAACACACTGCGCCAGGTAGAGCACTAACACACTTTGCGCCAGGTAGAGCACTAACACACTGCGCCAGGTAGAGCACTAACACACTGCGCCAGGTAGAGCACTAATACACTGCGCCAGGTGGCCAGCTACAGACACTACACACAGTGCTGACAGCCGGTACAGGTCCCCCCCCCTCTCCCAGACCCGTTCCGACTGTCAGCATCCTTCAGGAATGCTCCCGCCGACCCCCGGACCTGTGCCGGCATTCAGCATCCTTTAGGAGTGCAACCCTTCCCCGACCAGTGCCGGCAGCCCTCCGGAATAGACTGAGCGCCATCTGACAGCCAGCTACGGACACAGCGCGATTTTGACTATATAGTCAAAATCGCTCTGCTATATCGCTCCGTGTGTATGGACCTTTAATGCATGCTAATTTGCTAAAAAATAGATAAACATGTCTTAATTTTATTTTAAACTATTTTATGATTACTATTTTACTTAAAACTATTTTTCACTTCTTATTTTGTTTATGTCGTTGTTTTTCTTGTTGTCGTCAGATTCCTGGAAGCAGGCAGGTAGCAAAAAATAAGAAGCAATAGGGGTAATTCCAAGTTGATCGCAGCAGGACATTTTTTAGCAATTGGGCAAAACAATGGCCCTCATTCCGAGTTGTGCGCTCGCAAGCTGCTTTTAGCAGCTTTGCAAACGCTAAGCCGCCGCCTACTGGGAGTGAATCTTAGCATAGTAAAATTGCGAACGAAAGATTCTCAAAATTGCGATTACACACCTCTTAGCAGTTTCTGAGTAGCTTCAACCTTACTCGGCATCTGCGATCAGTTCAGTGCTTGTCGTTCCTGGTTTGACGTCACAAACACACCCAGCGTTCGCCCAGACACTCCTCCGTTTCTTCAGCCACTCCCGCGTTTTTCCCAGAAACTGTAGCGTTTTTTCGCACACACCCATAAAACGGCCTGTTTCCGCCCAGAAACACCCACTTCCTGTCAATCACATTACGATCACCAGAACGAAGAAAAAACCGTGAGTAAAATTCCTAACTGCATAGCAAATTTACTTGGCGCAGTCACACTGTGGACATTCGCGACTAATCGCTCCGTTGCGAAAAAAAAATAATGAGCGAACAACTCGGAATGACCCCCAATGTGCACTGCAGGGGGGGTAGATATAACATTTGCAGAGAGAGTTAGATTTGGGTGGGTTATTTTGTTTCTGTGCAGGGTAAATACTGTCTGCTTTATTTTTACACTGCAATTTAGATTGCAGATTGAACTCACCACACCCAAATCTAACTCTCTCTGCACATGTTATATCTGCCCCCCTGCAGTGCACATGGTTTTGCCCAATTGCTAGCAAAGGCTAGCAATTCCGAGTTGTTCGCTCGTTATTTTCCTTCGCATCGGTGCGATTTTCCGCTAACTGCGCATGCGCAATGTTCGCACTGCGGCTGCGTCAAGTAAATTTGCTAAGAAGTTTGGTATTTTACTCACGGCATTACAAGGTTTTTTCTGCGTTATGGTGATCGTAGTGTGATTGACAGGAAGTGGGTGTTTCTGGGCAGAAACTGGACGTTTTATGGGTGTGTGTGAAAAAACGCTGCCGTTTCTGGGAAAAACGCGGGAGTGGCTGGAGAAATGGGGGAGTGCCTGGGCGAACGCTGGGTGTGTTTGTGACGTCAAACCAGGAACGAAACTGACTGAACTGATCGCAGTGGCAGAGTAAGTCTCGAACTACTCAGAAACTGCTAAGAAATTTCTATTCGCAATTTTGCAAACCTTTCGTTCGCAATTCTGCTAAGCTAAAATTCACTCCCAGAGGGCGGAGGCTTAGCGTGTGCACTGCTGCGAAAAGCGGCTAGCGAGCGAACAACTCGGAATGAGGGCCAAAGTTCCTGCTGCGATCAACTCAGAATTACCCCCAATGTAAATAATTATAACAAGTGTTAATATCTCCAAGTGTGGTTTTACATTAGGTGCAATCATATTTCCAGAAAACATGGGGACATTTCTCATATGTCAATTACCAGATTCTTCAACAAACTAGAGGCACAATATTATATAAAAACAAACAAATAAGTTGTACCATGTTATATTCATGTGCCATTACTTAGTCCAGCATTGTCAATACATGAAATGTATAAATGAATTACCACATTTTCAGATTTTTCAAGGAAAGGTTGCAAAGCAGTCTGAAAAGTTTCAGATAGGTGACAAATATGGTAAATGATAAGCAGAGGAATCTTTATTAAAGATTAAGCTTGGATTTATGGAAAGGCCACATATGGTGGGTGTAAGAAGACAGAACTGAGGACTGAAACTTTGACACTTTCTTATGATCCCAACCAGGCCCGGCGCTACCCGCTCAGCGAAGGGATGCAGTGCAGGGAGGCGCTGGGACGGATAGGCGCTTCCCCTACTCTGCATCCCTTCCCTGCTGCGCCGTCCTGTCCCCCCTGCTGCTGCTGCTGCCACTGCTGTGTCTGTCACTGTATGACAGGCACTGGCAGCGGGCACCTGCAGCATGATACGCCTCCTCCCTCCCCTCACCTCATCTCATCTGTGTGAGAGCGCCGAGTACGGGACAGAAGGGGGCGGAGCTACACGGGACGGTAGGGGGCGTGGCTAAACGGGCCATAAGGGGGCGGAGCTACACGGACCTGGCTGCTGTACAGAGGGAGACTGGATTAGGTAAGTGGAGGGTGAGAGAGAAGTGGGTGTGTATGTGTGTGTATAATATATGTGTGAATTGTGTGTGTGTGTGTGTGTGTGTGTGTGTGTGTGTGTGTGTGTGTGTGTGTGTGTGTGTGTGTGTGTGTGTGTGAGGTATGTCTGTGCGCGCGCTCTATGGACGCCACTACTGGGGGTGCATTACGTATAAGGACGCTATTACTACAGGGGGGCATTACGTGTAACAACGCTACTACTGGGGGGGCCATTACGTGTAAGGACGCTACTACTACTGGGGCTGGGGGCATTGCATATAAGGACGATACTACTACTGGGGTGCACTACGTATAAGAACGCTACTACTACTGGGGGGGCATTACGTACAAGGACGCTACTACTACTGGGGGGGCATTATGTATAAGGATGCTACTACTACTGGGGAAGCATTATGTATAAGGATGCTACTACTACTGGGGGGTATTACGTATAAGGACGCGTCTACTACTGGGGGTGCACTACGTATAAGGACGCTACTACTACTGTGGGTGCATTATGTATAAGAATGCTACTACTACTCGGGGGGCATTATGTATAAGGATGCTACTACTACTGGGGGGGCATTATGTATAAGGATGCTACTACTACTGGGGTGCATTACAAATAAGGACGCTACTACTACGGGTGGGGCATTACGTATAAGGACGCTACTACTACGGGTGGGGCATTACGTATAAGATTAACAAGATTGTGCTACATTGTGGCGTAATTTTAAATGGGGGTACTATTGTGTGGCCATGCCCCTTACTTGTGAGACCACACCCCTTTTCCCGGCGCGCGCCAAAGGAATATGGGAGGGCGCAAATTTATAGTTTGCAGGGGGGCGCCGAACACCCTAGCACCGGCCCTGATCCCAACAGAGGTTTATAATAGTAATGTTTCCTGCATGAGTCTGTTGAAGTGGAGCAAACAATATGTTGGGTCGCTATTTAAAAAAAATACACAATCATTTGTAATTCCTGTAAAAACACATAAATGACTTTTAGTCTTTGGGCATTAATAACATTCGTGGTTCATATGAAAATAGCAGAAAGGGGGGGGAAAGGTTAAGTTGCTGCACAGCACTCTCATGTATAAGTGTCCCATCTAATGTATACACATGCACAAGGATATTAAGGACTAACTATGACATGGTCATTTATAATTTATATTACAGTATGTATTTATTATGAGCTCTTACATTCTTAGAAGAATAAAAAACCACACAGCTCAGTAGGAATCAGCATAAAATAAAATGAATCACAGTATAAGGAAAGAGCACAAAATATAATTTGTTTTTGGAGATCAAATGGTGTTTTAAATTCTTTTTGGCATTTTCTCCTACAATAATGGACTTGAGGCAAATGTGTATAGTATGACTAGTTTGATGTTAGAACTATTTCATTGTCCATCACATTAAGAAAGATAAGAAATCATATTAATAACATGCGTATTTATAACACAGATACTGTTGAGAATACATTCCTGTAAATGTGCTGGGGCATGTGCTGTTAGAAAAGGTTTGTTGACTTGAGATGGGCATAATTGGGGCAGATTGAGTGGTGTTTGCCAGTTCAGGCATGTCATCTAATGTGTCCCAATTTCCCAGTATACTTTAATGAGTTCTATTTCTTATACATCTAAATAAACTTTTTATCCTGTTTTAAAGTGTTAAATATTGTGAATAATGGTTTTATTAGGTTATGAAGATCAGTTGTGTTTTAACACAAAGATCACTTAATTGTTTTGCAGTATTACTACAGAAACATTTATACTGCGACTATTGCTATCACCAGGGCTGTTTGCACCATTGTGGAAACTTGGCACCATATGGCAGCATTTTATTTACTTTATTTTCTGCTACATGGTAGTGGAGTCTGAGTTCACCTGATGTGTGGGATGCTGACCAAACTCCAAGGTTTTTTTTAAGGAGGCAGTCATTTACAAGGCATGGTTTTGTCTTTTTAAATGGTTGCCCCATTAAAAAAAAATCTGAGTTCAGCTGGCATCCCGCACATCAGGTGGACTCAGACTCCATTACATCCCTACCCTATTTTTTCAAGCAAAAATGATGGAATTGGTGCAGCACAAGCATTATGGCCAGATTAAGGTGGGGCGCAGGATATACTGTACTCCAGGTCCCCCTCGGTCAGTGGCCCCCCAGCCAGAGCACACAGTCGTCACTTGGTCTCCCTCTTGTGCAGCAGCAGCAGAACCAGGCAGCCAGAATGTGAGGACAGTACGCAGTGCAGGCTGAGACACAGGAGTATAAGGTTTCATGAGCTACCAACGGAGCTTCATAACCAGAGGAGAGATGGGAGGGGTTTCTAAACTTATTTTTTACTATGTATATGCAAACAAACCGGCCGGTGGTTGTTTATATACATTTTTAATAAGATAGTATTGTAAAACTTAATTCCTGTGCGCTGTAACAAATTATTTTGTTTCCCTGTCAGTCGGCATGCTGACTGTCGGACTTTCCACCATGCGGGATTCCAACCGCCGGTCACATAACCGCATCCCATCTGGAATTATACCTAATATCAGAGTGTGTGGCCCAAAGTAACTCATATTACTGTATATCTCATTTGATTTCAATCAGTCATAATCATTGTATCATTTATAGCTGTCCATTATGAATATGGTCCCACAAACACCTGTGGATGTAGGTACACAGGTACCTATCTAGGATGGGGTTGGTCCGACAGACACCTGTGGATGTAGGTGCACTGGTACCTATCTAGGGCGGGGTTGGTCCCACAGACACCAGTGGATGTAGGTGCACAGGTACTGTACCTATCTAGGACAGCGTTGGTCCCATACAGCTTAGTTTCTTCTTAACATCACATATGGGTGTATGCTATAGGCCGCCTGGTATCAACGTATATGTTACATGACCTGACGTCAACGTATCTGATGAGGAATTGTTACTAAAGCAAATTGAAAGAGCAGCAGGAGTAGGAGACATAGTAGTGATGGGAGATTTTAACTATCCAGAGATAAACTGGAAAAACGATTCATGTGATACTGCTAGGGGCAATATGTTTTTAAACACACTTAATGATAACTACTTAGTTCAACTAATTGAGAAACCAACTAGGTACAATGCAATCTTAGACCTGGTATTAACAAACAATGGGGATTTGGTGTCAGGTATTATGGGGAACCCATAGGAAACAGCGACCACAATATGGTCACATTCAATATCAGTTTTCATAAACAGCCCTATACTGGCTCAACTAGGACTCTAAACTTTAGCAAAGCGAATTTTTAAAAGATGAAGGTATTTTTCAGGGATATTGAATGGGAAGGTTTGTTTTTAGGAAAAAATACTACAGAGAAATGGGAGGTACTAAAATTCCTGCTAGCTAAAAATACACTCAAATTTATTCCTACGAGCAGCAAAAAAAGGAATAAAAATCATAAACTAATGTGGCTTAACAAAAAGATAAAGGAACTTATGGGCAAGAAAAGGCGAGCATTTAAAAAATACAAATCTGACGGGGAAGCAGAGTCATTTCAGCACTATAAGGAATGTAACAAAATATGCAAAAAGGAAATAAGAGTGGCTAAAGTAGAAACTGAAAAACTTGTAGCAAAGGAAAGCAAAGTGAATTCCAAAAAAATCTTTAAATACATTAATAGCAAGAGATTAAAGAAGGAGAGTATAGGCCCTTTAAAAGACAAGTTGGGAGTCTTAAGCAAAAATGATAATGACATAGCGGACACACTAAATGAGTTTTTTTCAACAGTATTTACTAGAGAGGACCCAATTCAGGGACTAACACATAATCTCAATAATGAGAATATCCCACTGATAGGTACTTATTTAAGCGAGGAAGTAGTCTGTGACCGATTAAAACATTTAAAGATTAATAAGTCACCAGGTCCCAATGGTATTCACCCAAGTGTTCTAATGGAGCTTCACTCTGAACTTGCAAAACCGCTATTTTTGATCTTTAAGGATTCAGTAATATCAGGTATGGTTCCCAAAGACTGGCGTATAGCGGAAGTAGTGCCTATATTCAGAAAGGGAAGTAAATCTGAACCAGGTAATTATAGACCAGTTAGTCTTACATCTATAGTGGGGAAAGTATTGGAAGGTATTCTAAGAGATAGTATTCAGAAGTTCCTTGAAGTCAATAAGGTCATTAAAAGGAATCAACATGGGTTTATGAAGGACAGATCCTGTCAAACCAACTTACTTGGCTTTTATGAAACAGTAAGCGCAAACCTAGATCAGGGTAAAGAGGTGGATGTAATCTTTTTAGATTTTGCCAAAGCATTCGACACTGTACCACACATGAGACTTATCTACAAGCTACAAGAAACAGGTCTAGGAAGCACAATATGCACTTGGGTCAAAAACTGGTTAGATAATAGGGAGCAGTGCGTTGTGGTTAATGGATCTTTTTCAAATTGGACTGAAGTGCTAAGTGGTGTGCCGCAAGGCTCAGTATTAGGACCGCTATTGTTCAATATTTTCATTAACGACCTAACAGAAGGTCTAGAGAGCATGGTGTCAATTTTTGCAGATGATACCAAATTGTGTAAAGTTATAAATGCGGAGGGGGATGCTGAGTCGCTTCAGAACGACTTAGTTAAATTAGAAGCTTGGGCAGCGAAATGGAGAATGCGCTTCAATACAGACAAGTGTAAGGTAATGCACTGTGGTAACAAGAACAAAAATAACACCTACCTACTAAATGGGGTAAAATTAGGGGATTCTGTACTGGAAAAGGACTTAGGTGTCCTCATAGATAGCAAACTAAGCAGTAGTACCCAAAGTAGGACTGCAGCAAAGAAGGCTAATAAGATATTAGCATGCATAAAACGGGGAATTGATGCTAGGGACGAGAGTATTATACATCACTTGTGAGGCCACACCTTGAATACTGTGTACAATTCTGGGCACCTTACTACAAAAGGATATCCTGGAGCTAGAAAAGGTTCAGAGGCGGCCGACCAAACTAATTAAGGGTATGGAGACGCTGGAATACGAGGATAAACTTGCAATACTAGGCATGTTTACACTGGAAAAGAGGAGATTAAGAGGGGACCTGATCAACATTTACAAATATATAAGGGGACAATATACAGATCTTGCGTAGGACCTGTTTTTGGTTAGATCAACACAGAGAACTCGTGGACACTCGCTCAGGTTAGAGGAGAGGAGATTCCGCACAATACGGCGTAAAGGCTTTTTTACGGTAAGGACGATACATGTTTGGAATTCCCTGCCTGAGGGATTTGTAATGGCCGACTCAGTCAACACCTTTAAGAATGGGTTAGATAAATTCCTAATGGATAAGGATATCCAGGGTTACGGGGCATAGTCACGCACTATGGTTATTATAAAAAAGAGGGGTAAAACGTAACGGCAGTCATCAACTTCAGTCAAAATTTTATACAAAATAATACTGCATAGGAGACCACAAATAGGTTGAACTCGATGGACAATTGTCTTTTTTCAACCTTAAATACTATGTTACTATGTATGCTACTATTGGCATGCCGGGTGGTGAGCATTCTTTTATCACAAAGAGAAATTAATTACAAACATGCTCCATTTTTTTAAAAGAATGATTATATAGAAACCTATTTTTTAATTACTTTATATATTCTAGTGAATATTATGTTGCTTTATTTCGATACATAAAATTTCTTCTAGTGGAAATATGGAATACATACTGTATATTCTTATTTAATGATCAAAAATGAGAGATAACTGACTGTGCATCAATATACAGGACATATGTTCACGTCTGATATGCAAGAGCATAGCAAGTTGTAAATGCATGTGTAGATGTAGCAAAGAGGCTCAGAAAGTGGTTTTCTCAAGATACATGTGTGCATGGGGTAGAAAAAAAGGCATTTTAGAGGCTTATCAAAGCCAAACTACACCTAATAACAACATATTAGCTGCTCTGATGGGTCCTGTGTAGATGCTCAGTTAGCTTATGTTTAGGATGTTATTTAAAGACTCTTGGGATATCCCTGTATGAAAGTTTTCATCCTGTGATATTGTGACTTTGTGTGGACATGATCGTCGGGTCAATCCAATTAGGTACGAGTTGGCTGATACAACCCGTTCTTACAACAAACTTGCACCACAAATTGCATTTGTAGTCCAATTCCAAACTCACATTGCTATTTCAGAGGAGGGTGTGAAAAGGTAGTTGTATCTTTATTTTAAGGTGAAATTACAGACCTTGCTTCAGAAACCATTGCTCCCCCACCAATGCCTTTCAATAAGCTTAATTAGGCCACTAATCACATATCTTTACGGGATATTAAACAATGTCCACAAATTACCTCAAAATCAACTTTTTATTTATTTTTTATGCACCCACACATTTAAAGTATTTATTTCACCGAAAAATAATTTCTTTATAATTTTTTGTATTTCAGTTGGCCTCGGATTACCCCCAAATCACCTTTTTTCTACTTTTTTGCATTTTTAGTTCATTTGTAATTAAATTTGCTTTTTTATTTTACTAAAAAATGCACAAATCAGCCATTTGACACCTTTTAAGAACGTCCAGTACTTTCCTTGTGCCCCCTAACAGCCTTCTATATGATTCTGCTAATGAAGTCACTTCATGGGGGTCCAGGAAGGTCTCCCCACTCTTTCATGCACTATTCCCAGCTCGCATTTTGTAGAAAATTCATACGCCCTCGCCTCCAGAACTGCAAGTTGGCATTTCTAATTGGATCTCACATTTCTTCTGTATGCACCTTCGTGACACAAACTCATATTCGCAGACTCACACCTTATTGAATTAAGCCTTAATAGTCTTCTAATTAGTCTGGGACATTATCACCTATTTCATTTATATTTCCTTGTAATAGGCGATACGTAGCCTATGGAGGGAATTCCATTTAAATACCAATTTCAGCTGGAGATTATATTTCTTCAATGAAGCCATTTTTCAATTGTTTTATTGTAAGTAACAATCTTACACACATTGTTCACATTCAAAGGATGGTAATTCTTAAAGACTTGGAGATCTGCCAAATCATAAAAAGCAATGTGACGCTTTAGGCTGTGAGATATGAAAGTTGCATGCTGCTCTTTCTGTGACCCCTGACTATAACACTTCACTGAGTCTATCACACTGATCAGTTCTGTTACTTATTTTTTTTTTCTTCGCTCACCTTGTTTAACAGCAATTGAGGAACAGCACTCCAAGAAGCCGATCGGTCACGCAATAAAAGAAGACAACCCATCCGGAGGGATTGCCATGCCAGAAGGAGACCTGCTACTAGAGGTGGGTGATAAAATGCTATCATTTCCTTAACAGTAGGCTATTAATAATTCAAAGCTTTCCCTTTGTGTACAATAGATCTCTCTCTACTTTTACAGTTGGCTTGGCAAATTGCTCGTGCCATTGCAAGTGTACGTCTGTTGCTGTTTAGGAAGATAAGACATGCAATGTTTTCCAACACCATGCTTGTTGTTACTCAGAGAAGAAGGAACAAAACAAATATATCAGTCCGTAGAAAGTCTGCAAGAAAAATAAAGGTTGATACAGAATAATTTTAAAACTTAGTAGATTTTGGAAATACAGTACTACACATATAATTATTGGGAAATGCTTATTTTGCGTTATAGTTCCTGTATATGCCTTTTGTTTATGTTCGTACATGCTAAATACATAATTAATCACTAGTGGCAGATTTGGCGCAAGAACAGGGTACATTGAAGAAATATGTTTTAGCTTGATGTTGCTATACAATACATGAACCCTAAGACACGTGGGTTGTTCTTATCATTGGGACCAAATGTAGAATGTTTTTCCCATCTGGGAAAAATAAGTTGTAAAGCATGCAAAAAAATGATAGACTGAAAAGAAAGGGAGACCTGTAGCAAGGTTTTGTGTTTTATATATACCACATCCTGAGCGCTAAGGTGTGCCAAGGGAGGTGTACAATGCCTTTTACCACTTGAGACTCCGCAAAATAATCTCATCTCTGCTAAGAGAGAGGATGGATTTGATTACTATCGTACCAGATAACTGGAGAGTGTCTCATAAAAAGATTTATGAGCTGCCAGATTTGGTGGAGTGACTGAATATTTCTATGGAATTTTGGCTTCTATGTTTTTTTGTTTTTTTCCTGATGACCTATGATTTAGAGGAAGACTGTGTAGATGGTTTCCTGCCCAAAATACTTTTGGAAGGAGCAAACTTTATCATGAAAACCACTTGAGATTTAAAAAGCCTCACATTTCTGAAAAGGCATTCTTGACTTATTGCAATGCCCAATGTAAGCTGATCCTACTAAAAACAAATGAACATTGAAGCAAAGTTGAACAATCCCAGTACAGTCATAAATTGTACACTGGATGAGGATTATAGGAATTGTAGTCCACTAACGTGTTTGTGTATCTCTCAAATGTGTTTTGAACTGAAAAATCTTGAGGTAGTAGATCACCTCAGCAACGATTGGCCTCACTGATCCCTATTTGAATATGGTTCACATTTAACAAAGATTGCAAGATGTTATTTGTTGTGTGTATATTTTCACACATAATTAAGCATATGGATAGAGATTCCATGTGTTTTGGTTGTTGCCAGAACAGTCTAATTTTTCCCCACCAAACATGTAAAAAATCCAAAATTCCTTTGTGTGCAACTTCAAATTAAAAGAACGAGGGTTTTGTTTCTCCATGTTTTGAAGTACATATAATATATAATATATTATATAATATAACACCAATATATTATTATTGCTTCAATGTTCATTTGTTTTTAGTAGGATCAGCTTACATTGGGCATTGCAATAAGTCAAGAATGCCTTTTCAGAAATGTGAGGCTTTTTAAATCTCAAGTGGTTTTCATGATAAAGTTTTATGGACTGAGCGTAAGGTTACAAAATTAGAGATGCCCTACACATGGTACATTTATCTTCCACCTTGGATGTCCGCTGCACTCACATTTTGAAAATACATTAAGAAGAAAGGTGTGCATACAGAATGTTTGTGCATGTATATACAGTATATATATATATGCCATAATTATATATTGGTATATATATATATATATATATATATATATATATATATATATATATAAAAACACCAATATATTATTATGGCACTCACTTTCCATGGCACTCACTTTCCATGTACAACTGGCCAGGGTGCTTTCCTCTACAGGTACAGAGCTGGGTGGGTTCCATTAGGAGGATGCCATATCCAATCCTTGCTGTAAAGAACCAAGTGGCACTCCTTGGATTTTTCAAAAAACAAATCAGACTGAATTTAACAGATATAGTATCAAAGTGCTAGCATAGTGCAGGTGACCTGGTTCTTTACAGCAAGGATTGAATATGCCATCCTCCTACTGGAACCCACCCACCTCTATATACATATTGGTTAAACAAGAATAGTATTTGATATTAACATATCAAAGGCTGAGTATTAATGCGTTTATTATTATTATTATTATTATTATTATTATTAATAATAATAATAATAATAATAATAATAATAATATGTTACTTGTATGCCAAAGATGGTAGAGTATGCTCTCTAATACAGCAGACAGAGAGTTTGATAGGGTGGCGACTGGCAGACTGGATTGCAGAAGTATACTGTGTGGATTGCTGCTTTATATACACAGGGTCAGTTATGACATAGAAGTTCAAATGATGGCAATCCCAGCACCAGCTGTCTGCATTACACTGCAGCTACCTGACAGAGTATCAGGTTGCATTAGACAATGGATTTTACTTTCATGGTTCATACAGTATCTGAAAATTTAAAAATTAGGCTTTGAGGTTTTTAAATGAATTAAGATTTTGTTAAAACTGTAATAGTAGATGGTAATTTGAGATTATATTTTTACGTACATATGTCAACCTTAGAAAGTACTAGCTTGTGTAATAGGTGCATTTGCGCAAGATGGCGCATCTCTGCATACATGATCTACACAGCTGGCAATATAAAACAAGTTCTAATGAAAATTAGCATGCAAATCAGAAGAATCCCATCATTGTATGTATTACAATAAAGCTCAAGAAAAGAAATGGGCATCATTTAGTAATAAATGCAACTAGAAATGCATTAGGCACTGATGGCAAGACCATATTACACTACAGCATGAGATTTATTAAATGTACAATGAGATTTAGTGCTGGGAGTGGGGTGCATCCTAGCTGAACTGTATGGAGCAGATTCAATTAGCCACAAGGTTTAAAAAGTGCATTTGCACCCTTTTCATTGACATGGTAAGTTAAGGCTGGAAGCCTGTATCATTTAGCTGGGCTTGCTCCTACCGCTAAATGATGCATAATGGTGATTCACAACCAATTCAGTGTAAATTCTTATTTCTCTAACGTCCTAAGTGGATGCTGGGACTCCGTAAGGACCATGGGGAATTAGCGGCTCCGCAGGAGACTGGGCACAACTAAAGAAAGCTTTAGGACTACCTGGTGCGCACTGGCTCCTCCCACTAAGACCCTCCTCCAGACCTCAGTTAGATTTCTGTGCCCGGCTGAGCTGGATGCACACTAGGGGCTCTCCTGAGCACCTAGAAAGAAAGTATATTTAGGTTTTTTATTTTCAGTGAGATCTGCTGGCAACAGACTCACTGCAGCGAGGGACTAAGGGGAGAAGAAGCGAACCTACCTTACAGGTGGTAGTTTGGGCTTCTTAGGCTACTGGACACCATTAGCTCCAGAGGGATCGACCGCAGGACCCGACCTTGGTGTTCGTTCCCGGAGCCGCGCCGCCGTCCCCCTTACAGAGCCAGAAGCACGAAGAAGGTCCGGAAAATGGCGGCAGAAGACTTCGGTCTTCACCAAGGTAGCGCACAGCACTGCAGCTGTGCGCCATTGCTCCTCATGTACACCTCACACTTCGGTCACTGATGGGTGCAGGGCGCTGGGGGGGGGGTGCCCTGAGGGCAATAAATAACACCTTGGCTGGCAAAATATACATCATATATAGTCCCAGAGGCTATATAGATGTAAAATTACCCCTGCCAGTATCACAGAAAAAGCGGGAGAAAGTCAGCCGAAAAGGGGGCGGGGCTTCTCCCTCAGCACACTGGCGCCATTTTCTCTTCACAGTGCAGCTGGAAGACAGCTTCCCAGGCTCTCCCCTGTAGTTTTCAGGTACAAAGGGTTAAAAAGAGAGGGGGGGGGGGGGGGCACTAAATTTAGGCGCAATATATGTATACAAGCAGCTATTTGGGGAAAAATCACTCAATTATAGTGTTAATCCCTGCATTATATAGCGCTCTGGTGTGTGCTGGCATACTCTCTCTCGGTCTCCCCAAAGGACTTTGTGGGGTCCTGTCCTCAGTCAGAGCATTCCCTGTGTGTGTGCGGTGTGTCGGTACGGCTGTGTCGACATGTTGGATGAGGAAGGTTACGTGGAGGCGGAGCAGATGCCGATAAATGGGATGTCGCCCCCTGTGAGGCCGACACCAGAGTGGATGGATAGGTGGAAGGTATTAACCGACAGTGTCAACTCCTTACATAAAAGGCTGGATGACGTAACAGCTGTGGGACAGCCGGCTTCTCAGCCCGCGTCTGCCCAGGCGTCTCAAAGGCCATCGGGCTCAAAACAATGCCCGTTACCTCAGATGGCAGACACAGATGTCGACACGGAGTCTGACTCCAGTGTCGACGAGGTTGAGACATATACACAATCCACTAGGAACATCCGTTACATGATCTCGGCAATGAAAAATGTGTTACGCATTTTCTGACATAAACCCAAGTACCACATAAAAAGGGTTTTTATTTTTGGGGAGAAAAAACAGCCACTGTTTTGTTCCCCCATCAGATGAATGAATGAAGTGTGTAAAGAAGCGTGGTTTCCCCCGATAAGAAACTGGTTATTTCTAAAAAGTTACTGATGGCGTACCCTTTCCCGCCAGAGGATAGGTCACGTTGGGAGATATCCCTTAGGGTGGATAAGGCGCTCACACGTTTGTAAAAAGGTGGCACTGCCGTCTTAGGATACGGCCACCTTGAAGGAACCTGCTGATAAAAAGCAGGAGGCGATCCTGAAGTCTGTATTTACACACTCAGGTTATATACTGAAACCTGCAATTGCCTCAGCATAAATAGTGCTGCTGCAGCGTGGTCTGACACCCTGTCAGATAATATTAATACGCTAAGACAGGGATAATAATATTTGCTAACATTGAGCATATTTAAGACGTTGTCTTATATATAAAGGATGCACAGAGGGATATTTGCCGGCTGGCATCCAGAATTAATGCAATGTCCATTCTGCCAGGAGGGTAGTAGAAACCCGGCAGTGGACAGGTGATGCTGCATTTAAAAGGCACATGGAGATTCTGCCTTATAAGGGTGAGGAACTGTTTGGGGATGGTCTCTGGGACCTCGTATCCACAGCAACAGCTGGGAAGAAAAATTTTTACCTCAGGTTTCCTCACAAAAGCCTAAAGAAAGCACCGTATTTTCAGGTACAGTCCTTTCGGCTTCAGAAAAGCAAGCGGGTCAAAGGCGCTTCCTTTCTGCACAGAGACAAGGGAAGAAGGAAAAAGCTGCACCAGTCAGCCAGTTCCAGGATCAAATATCTTCCCTCGCTTCCTCTGAGTCCACCGCATGACGCTGGGGCTCCACAGGTGGAGACAGGTACGGTGGGGGCGCGTCTCGGGAACTGCAGGGATCAGTGGGCTTGCCCACAGGTGGATCCCTAGGTTCTGCAAGTAGTATCACAGGGATACAGGCTGGAGTTCGAGACGACTCCCCCTCGCCGTTGCCTCACATCAGCCTTGCCTGCTGCCCTCGGAGAAAGGTAGTACTGGCGGCAATTCACAAGCTGTACTTCCAGCAGGTGAAATCAAGGTACCCCTCTTTCAACAAGCCGGGGTTACTATTCCAAAATGTTGTGGTACCGAAACCAGACGGTTCGGTGAGACCCATTCTAAAATTGAAATCCTTGAACACTTATATACGAAGGTTCAAGTTCAAAATGGAATCGCTCAGGGCGATTATTGCAAGCCTGGAAAATTTCAGGGTATCACTGGACATCAAGGATACTTACCTGCATGTCCCTATTTACCCTCGTCACCAGGTGTACCTCAAAATTGTGGTACAGGATTGTCATTACCAATTCCAGACGTTGCCGTTGGTCTGTCCCCGGCACCGAGGGTATTTACCAAGGTAATGGCCGAAGTACTTATCCCGTACTTGGACGATCTCCTTATAAAGGCGAGGTCCAGGGAGCAGTTGTTCGTCAGAGTAGCACTATCTCGGGAAGTGCTACAACAGCACGGCTGGATTCTGAATATTCCAAAGTCACTGCTGGTTCCTACGACGCGTCTACTGTTCCTGGGTATGGTTCTGGACACAGAACAGGATAAAAAGGGTTTCTCCCGGAGGAGAAGTCCAAGGAGTTGGCGTCTCTAGACGGAGACCTCCTAATACAAATACAGGTATCGGTGCATCTATGCACGCGAGCCTTGGGAAAGATGGTAGCTTCTTACGAAGAATTTCCATTCGCCAAGTCCCATGCAAGGATCTTCCAGTGGGATCTGTTGGACAAGTGGTCCGGGTCGCATTCTCAGATGCATCGGCGGATAACCCTGTCTCCAAGGGCCAGGGTGTCGCTGTGGTGGTGACTGCACATCTTCTGGGGGGCCGCAGATTCGGCATACAGGACTGGGTCCTGGTGACCACGGATGCCAGCCTTCAAGGCTGGGGGGCAGTCACACAGGGAAGAAACTTCCAAGGCCTATGGAAAAGTCAGGAGACTTCCCTACACATAAATGTTCTGGAACTTTGGGCCATTTACAATGCCCTAAGTCAGGCTAGACCCCTGCTTCAACACCGGCCGGTGCTGATCCAGTCAGACAACATCACGGCGGTCGCTCATGTAAACCGACAGGGCGGCACCAGAAGCAGGATGGCGATGGCAGAAGCCACAAGGATTCTCCGATGGGCGGAAAATCATGTGTTAGCACTGTCAGCAGTGTTCATTCCCGGAGTGGACAACTGAGAACTTTCTCAGCAGACACGACCTCCACTTCATCCAGAAGTCTTCCAAATGATTGTACACCGTGGGGAAAGGCCACAGGTGGACAGGATGGCGTCCCGCCTCAACAAAAAGCTACAAAGATATTGCGCCAGGTCAAGGGACTTTCAGGCGATAGCTGTAGACGCTTTGGTAACACCGTGGGTGTACCAGTCGGTGTATGTGTTCCCTTCTCTGCCTCTTATACCCAGGGTAATGAGAATAATAAGAAGGAGAGGAGTAAGAACTATACTCATTGGTCCGGGTGGCCAAGAAGAGCTTGGTACCCAGAACTCCAAGAAATGATCTCAGAGGACCCATGGCCTCTGCCGCTCAGACAGGACCTGCTGCAGCAGGGGGCCTGTCTGTTCCAAGACGTACCGCGGCTGCGTTTGACGGCATGGCGGTTGAACGCCGGATCCTGAAGGAAAAGGGCATTCCGGAGGAAGTTATCCCTACGCTATTTATAGCTAGGAAAGAAGTGAACGCAAACCATTATCACCGCATATGGCTGTAATATGTTGCGTGCTGTGAGGCCAGTAAGGCCCAAAAGGAGGAATTTCAGCTAGGTCGTTTTCTGCACTTCCTACAAGTCAGAGGTGACTATGGGCCTAAAATTGGGTTCCATTAAGGTCCAGATTTCGGCTCTATCGATTTTCTTCCAAAATAGAACTGGCTTCACTGCCTGAAGTTCAGACTTTTGTTAAGGGAGTGCTGCATAGTCAGCCCCCGTTTGTGCCTCCAGTGGCACCGAGGGATCTCAACGTAGTGTTGGATTTCCTGAAGTCGCATTGAGTTGAGCCACTTAAATCCGTGGAGCTACAATACCTCACGTGGAAAGTGGTCATGCTGTGGGCCGTGGCGTCGGCCAGGCGTGTATCAGAATTGGCGGCTTTGTCATACAAATGCCCTTATCTGTATTCTATATGGATAAGGCGGAATTGAGGACTCGTTCCCAATTCCTTCCTAAGGTGGTATCAGTTTTCATGTGAACCAACCTATTGTGGTGCCTGCGGCTACTTGGGACTTGGAGTATTCCAAGTTTTCTGGACGTAGTCAGGGCCCTGAAAAGTATATGTTTCCAGGACGGCTGGAGTCAGGAAAACTGACTCGCTATTTATCCTGTATGCACCCAACAAGCTGGGTGCTCCTGCTTCTAAGCAGACTATTGCTCGCTGGATCTGTAGCACGATTCAACTTGCACATTCTGCGGCTGGAATGCCGCACCCTAAATCTGTGAAAGCCCATTCCACGAGGAAAGTGGGCTCTTCTTGGGCGGCTGCCAGAGGGGTCTCGGCTTTACAAATGTGCCGAGCTGTTACTTGGTCGGGTTAAAACACTCTTGCAAGAGTCTACAAGTTTGATACCCTGGCTGAGGAGGACCTAGAGTTTGCTCATTCGGTGCTGCAGAGTCATCCGCACTCTCCCGCCCGTTTGGGAGCTTTGGTATAATCCCCATGGTCCTTACGGAGTCCCAGCATCCACTTAGGACGTTAGAGAAAATAAGATTTTACTCACCGGTAAATCTATTTCTCGTAGTCCGTAGTGGATGCTGGGCGCCCATCCCAAGTGCGGATTGTCTGCAATACTTGTATATAGTTATTGCCTAACTAAAGGGTTATTGTTGAGCCATCTGTTGAGAGGCTCAGTTGTTATCATACTGTTAACTGGGTATAGTATCACGAGTTATACGGTGTGATTGGTGTGGCTGGTATGAGTCTTACCCGGGATTCAAAATCCTTCCTTCTTGTGTCAGCTCTTCCGGGCACAGTATCCTAACTGAGGTCTGGAGGAGGGTCTTAGTGGGAGGAGCCAGTGCACACCAGGTAGTCCTAAAGCTTTATTTAGTTGTGCCCAGTCTCCTGCGGAGCCGCTAATTCCCCATGGTCCTTACGGAGTCCCAGCATCCACTACGGACTACGAGAAATAGATTTACCGGTGAGTAAAATCTTATTTTTGGGTATTCTAATCCTAGATTAAAGGACTACAAGGTCTGTACTAAACTGGCACTGCAGCTAATTTGGGTGTGGATCATTAGATCGACATTGTTTAGGTCGACCACTATAGGTCGACAGTCACTAGGTAGACAGGGTTTCTAGGTCAACATGTGCTAGGTCAACATGAGTTTGTTTTGTTTTTTTGTGACGTTTTCTTCGTAGAGTGACCGGGAACCCCAATTAGTGCACCGTGTCCCCTCGCATGGCTCGCTTCGCTCACCATGCTTCGGGCATGGTGCCTCGCTCCGCTACCACTTTGCTCGGCACAGATTACCGTTCCAATCGTAGTCCACGTGGATCGTTATGTATGAAAAAGTTTTTAAAAAAGAAAAAAATTTGAAAAAATCATGTCGAACTTTTGACCTGTCGACCTAGCACATGTCGACCTGGAAACCCTGTCGACCTAGTGACTGTCGATATAGTGGTCGACCTAAATATTGTCGACCTAGACAGTGTCGATCTTCAGACCGGATCCTGCTAATTTATGTAATATATTTGGCAGTGCCGTAACTAGGTATTTTAGCGCTGTGTGCAAGAAACGGCATTGGTGCCCTCCCCACGCAAGACAGGAGCAGTGCGCGCCGCAAGTGCGCGAAAAATATATAGGGGCGTGGCTACATGGTGAAGGGGTGTGGCCACAAAATAATGCCAGTTCATACTACGGTGCATAGTAGTCTCCATTATTCAAATTACGCTGCACATTAGCGCCACTACACCAGGTAGAGCCCCTTTTTACACATTACGGCAGACGGCATGCCTTTTCACACATTACGGCAGACAGAGTCCCCCTTTTTACACATTACGGCAGACAGCGTCCCCCTTTTTACACATTACGGCAGACAGCGTCCCCTTTTTACACATTACGGCAGACAGCGTCCCCCTTTTTACACATTACGGCAGACAGGGTCCCCTTTTTACACATTACGGCAGACAGCGTCCCCCTTTTTACACATTACGGCAGACAGGGTCCCCTTTTTACACATTACGGCAGACAGCGTCCCCCTTATTACACAGTACAGTAGACAGCATCCCCCATTTTACACATTACGGCAGACAGTCCCCCTTATTACACATTACAGCAGACAGCATCCCCCTTATTACACATTATGGCAGACAGCGTCCCCTTTTTGTACACATTACGGCAGACAGTGTCCCCCTTTTTACACATTACGGCAGACAGCATCCCCTTTTTACACATTACGGCAGACAGCGTCGCCCTTTTTACACATTACGGCAGACAGCGTCCCCTTCTTACACATTATGGCAGACAGCGTCCCCCTTTTTACACATTACGGCAGACAGCGTCCCCTTTTTACACATTATGGCAGACAGCGTCCCCTTTTTACACATTACGGCAGACAGCGTCCCCCGTTTTACACATTACGGCAGACAGTCCCTCTTATTACACATTACGGCAGACAGCGTCCCCCTTTTTACACATTACGGCAGACAGCGTCCCCTTTTTACACATTACGGCAGACAGCGTCCCCCTTTTTACACATTACGGCAGACAGCGTCCCCTTTTTACACATTACGGCAGACAGCGTCCCCTTTTTACACATTACGGCAGACAGCGTCCCCCTTATTACACAGTACAGCAGACAGCATCCCCCGTTTTACACATTACGGCAGACAGTCCTCCTTATTACACATTACAGCAGACAGCGTCCCCCTTATTACACATTATGGCAGACAGCGTCCCCTTTTTGTACACATTACGGCAGACAGCGTCCCCCTTTTTACACATTACGTCAGACAGCGTCCCCTTTTTACACATTACGGCAGACAGCCCTTTTTACACATTACGGCAGACAGCGTCCCCTTCTTACACATTATGGCAGACAACGTCCCCCTTTTTACACATTACGGCTGACAGCATCCCCTTTTTACACATTACGGCAGACAGTGTCCCCTTTTTACACATTACGGCAGACAGGGTCCCCTTTTTACACATTACGGCAGACAGCGTCCCCCTTTTTACACATTACGGCAGACAGGGTCCCCTTTTTACACATTAGGGCAGACAGCGTCCCCCTTATTACACAGTACAGCAGACAGCATCCCCCATTTTACACATTACGGCAGACAGTCCCCCTTATTACACATTACAGCAGACAGCGTCCCCCTTATTACACATTATGGCAGACAGCGTCCCCTTTTTGTACACATTACGGCAGACAGTGTCCCCCTTTTTACACATTACGGCAGACAGCATCCCCTTTTTACACATTACGGCAGACAGCGTCCCCATTTTTACACATTACGGCAGACAGCGTCCCCTTCTTACATATTATGGCAGACAGCGTCCCCCTTTTTACACATTACGGCAGACAGCGTCCCCTTTTTACACATTATGGCAGACAGCGTCCCCTTTTTACACATTACGGCAGACAGCGTCCCCCGTTTTACACATTACGGCAGACAGTCCCTCTTATTACACATTACGGCAGACAGCGTCCCCCTTTTTACACATTACGGCAGACAGCGTCCCCTTTTTACACATTACGGCAGACAGCGTCCCCTTTTTACACATTACTGCAGACAGCGTCCCCCTTTTTACACATTACGGCAGACAGCGTCCCCTTTTTACACATTACGGCAGACAGCGTCCCCCTTATTACACAGTACAGCAGACAGCATCCCCCGTTTTACACATTACGGCAGACAGTCCTCCTTATTACACATTACAGCAGACAGCGTCCCCCTTATTACACATTATGGCAGACAGCGTCCCCTTTTTGTACACATTACGGCAGACAGCGTCCCCCTTTTTACACATTACGGCAGACAGCGTCCCCTTTTTACACATTACGGCAGACAGCATCCCCCTTTTTACACATTACGGCAGACAGCGTCCCCTTCTTACACATTATGGCAGACAACGTCCTCCTTTTTACACATTACGGCTGACAGCATCCCCTTTTTACACATTACGGCAGACAGTGTCCCCTTTTTACACATTACGGCAGACAGTGTCCCCCGTTTTACACATTACGGCAGACAGTCCCTCTTATTACACATTACGGCAGACAGCGTCCCCCTTATTACACATTACAGCAGACAGCGTCCCCCGTTTTACACATTACGGCAGACAGTCCCCCTTATTACACATTACGGCAGACAGCGTCCCCCTTTTTACACATTACGACAGACAGCGTCCCCTTCTTACATATTATGGCAGACAGCGTCCCCCTTTTTACACATTACGGCAGACAGCGTCCCCTTTTTACACATTATGGCAGACAGCGTCCCCTTTTTACACATTACGGCAGACAGCGTCCCCCGTTTTACACATTACGGCAGACAGTCCCTCTTATTACACATTACGGCAGACAGCGTCCCCCTTTTTACACATTATGGCAGACAGCGTCCCCTTTTTACACATTACGGCAGACAGCGTCCCCCTTTTTACACATTACGGCAGACAGCGTCCCCTTTTTACACATTACGGCAGACAGCGTCCCCCTTTTTACACATTACGGCAGACAGCGTCCCCTTTTTACACATTACGGCAGACAGCGTCCCCCTTATTACACAGTACAGCAGACAGCATCCCCCGTTTTACACATTACGGCAGACAGTCCTCCTTATTACACATTACAGCAGACAGCGTCCCCCTTATTACACATTATGGCAGACAGCGTCCCCTTTTTGTACACATTACGGCAGACAGCGTCCCCCTTTTTACACATTACGGCAGACAGCGTCCCCTTTTTACACATTACGGCAGACAGCATCCCCCTTTTTACACATTACGGCAGACAGCGTCCCCTTCTTACACATTATGGCAGACAACGTCCCCCTTTTTACACATTACGGCTGACAGCATCCCCTTTTTACACATTACGGCAGACAGTGTCCCCTTTTTACACATTACGGCAGACAGTGTCCCCCGTTTTACACATTACGGCAGACAGTCCCTCTTATTACACATTACGGCAGACAGCATCCCCCTTATTACACATTACAGCAGACAGCGTCCCCCGTTTTACACATTACGGCAGACAGTCCCCCTTATTACACATTACGGCAGACAGCGTCCCCTTTTTGTACACATTATGGCAGACAGCGTCCCCCTTTTTACACATTACAGCAGCCAGTCCCCCTTTTTACACATTGCGTCAGACAGACACGAGAGAGAGAGAGAGAAAGACAGAGAGAGAAAGAGAGAGAGAGATACTTACTATCTCTCCCGCTGGCAATCAGGCTCCTCGTGCTGGCAAAGATCTCGGGCAGCCGCAGGGGAGAAGGAGGATGAGGGAGAGGGACTTGAGCCTCAGCAGCGCTATGTAAGTGGTAGCGGCGCCGCTGCAGTACTCCTCTCTCCTTCTGCATTGGCTGCCCGCTTCTGAGAATGCTGGGATGAGGGAAGCGCATCCCAGCATTCACAGCAGCGCCGGGCAGCCAATATGGAAGGAGAGGGGACTGCTGCAGCGGCGCCGCTACCACTGACATAGCGCTGCTGCGGCTCAAGTCCCCCTCCCTCCTCCTCCTTCTCTGCCTACAGCGCTGCTCTCCCTCCAGCGCGGCGCACGTCACCCAGCAGAGGCGGCATGTAATGAGTCAATTTGACTCATTACATGCCGCTGGCCGTGCACCCTCAGTGTAACTGCGCTGTGTGCCAAGCACACCTGGCACATAGGTAGTTACGGCGCTGATATTTGGTATTTTCTGATAACTGTTTCCTAATCTGTCCTTTTTATCACTGCGTATATAATTACATATCTCTATCTATCTATCTATCTATATTGCACATTGCACTCAATATTTTAGTCAAATGTAATCAATTCAATTGTATTTACTTATAATGACAAATGTTTACAGTGTAATAAAACTCAAAATAAATTTTGATTATGTTATAGTACAAAACATACTGAAGTGTGATAGAAACAATAAATATGAATATATCATTTTAGTGCATTTTCTAGATGAACGCCTTTAGCAGTAGAATATCTTTCCCGTATCACAGTGGTTCGCAGACTCTCTGTTCACGGCTCCCTTAGGCATTGAGCAGTTTTGTCACAGTACACCAGGGCGGGTGTGGACCATAGGGTCGACCACACTTAGGTCGAAAGTGTCTAGGTCGACCACTATTGGTCGACAGTAAGTATGTCGACATGGTTTCTAGGTCGACATGGTCTCTAGGTTGACATGATCAAGGTCGACATGAGTTTTTAAATTTTTTGGTTGTCGATTTCTCAATAGAGTGACCGGGAACCCCAATTAGTGCACCGTGTCCGCTCGCATGGTGAGCGTAGCAAGGTGGATCGCTCCGCTACCGCTGCGCTCGGCACAGGTTACCGTTCACAATTGTAGTCCACGTGGATCGTAAAGCATGAAAAAGTTATAACAAGGGGGGGGGGAAATTGGGTGAAAAACTCATGTCGACCTGTCATGTCGACCTAGAAACCATATTGACCTACTTACTGTCGACCAATAGTGGTCAACCTAGACATTGTCGACTTCAGTGTGGTCGACCTACAGACCAGATCCCCCCCAGGGCAAGGGTGAAATTCGATTAGTGGTGAAGTTATCATGCACTAATACAATGTGACTCATATGGCAGGGAGGAGTTGCTATTTTTGCTCGCACCCCATAGAGGTATGAGCAAAAATTAGAAGGGTTTTCCTTCCTGCTGTGCGCACAGACAGAACTTTGAACTTTATGGAATCTCCACACGAGATTTTTTATTGAAATACTAAGAAAAAAATATTAAAATCAGAAAACTGTGCTCACTTGCCATCAGCACCCAGTCCCAGTTTGGGAACTACTGCAATAACCTAAAAATTGTATAATGTATAGTGCTTTGTAAGGATTACAGTATTTCAATAAAACAGTTTTTGTTCTACGTTATTTGTCTTTTTACCTATTATAACATTTAATGACAAATCACTGCATATGACTGCAAATTAAAATACACATTAATTTCTATTGGAAAATAAATACATGTTTACGTTGACATTTTAGACATATATAGTATAATACCATCCTACAGAGGTGACTCCGAGAAATTACTGCCTCTCTGTATCTGATTTTTATTATTTCAAAGATTCAGATTAATTGTTCATTGATAGGTGATTAAAATAACAAATGCAAACCTTATGTGGTGAACAGTTTATTAACACTGTGGCATGAGTATAAAAGCGAGACATCAAATAATCAGAAATTTCCAGTCTAGCCCTCCATCTTTATCCTGGTGTACATTTGTACACACAGGTGGTCATTTCGAGTTGTTCGCTCGCTAGCTGCTTTTAGCAGCATTGCAAACGCTAGGCCGCCGCCCTCTGGGAGTGTATCTTAGCTTAGCAGAATAGCAAACAAAAGATTAGCAGAATTGCTACTAAATATTTTCTTGCAGTTTCTGAGTAGCTCCAGACCTACTCCTAGATTGCGATCAGCTCAGTCCGTTTAGTTCCTGGTTTGATGTCAAAAACACGGCCTGCGTTCGGCCAGCCACTCCCCCGTTTCTCCAGACACTCCCGCGTTTTTACCTGACACGCCTGCGTTTTTTAGCACACTCCTGGAAAACGCTCAGTTACCACCCAGAAACGCCTCTTTCCTGTCAATCATTCACTGATCAGCAGTGCGACTGAAAAGCGCCGCACGAACACCAGCAAATCTACTAAGTTTGTGTTAAATAACTTAGCGCATGCGCCCTGCGTACCATGCGCATGCGCATTTAGCAACAAATCGCAGCATAGCGAAAATCGGCAACGAGCGAACAACTCGGAATGCCCACCACAGTACCATGATAAGTACATGTTTCTCAACCGTGAGAATATCTGGGCCCAGATATTTCAACTTCACAGCTCTCCCAAAGAAAGTAAAATTCCAGAGATTTGGTGAAGATTAATGCTTGCCCTAATTGTGGTGGGTTCTGTATGTTTAAGGGAAAGTTCGACCCCTGCATGATTTTGTCACCAAATGACATGCTTTCATAAGGTAGCTGCATTGTGTACTCCAGCATAGCATCACATGAATTAAAAGTGCTACCATCAGAAAGAGAGACAGGTATGTATGTAAAGAATGATTGACAAGTGTTATAATATTGACTAGAAATCATTTGTTATACCTCCTCTGCAGAGCAATGGTGAGCAAGTTCTGATGGCATGGTGTTTCTGTGGGAGGGAAGTTGGCTTTGGCCAAGCTAGTGTTGCAGAGGCATTAGGCACAGGGTGTAGTCCCCATCCCATTTGCAAATATTGGAGAGTTGGGAAGTATGTATTTTTTCTAGAGGGGAGTAGTGTAGGTGACTGATCATATCATAGAGTCAGTATTGTTTTCTGCGTGACACTTAATTAGGGATTGGAGCTTAGGTTATAGGTACAGTAAGAGGATCCTGTTCAGGGTTTAAAAATTCCAGACATAAGACAGAATCTCCATTAAGAGTATAGAGGATACTCAGTAAATTGCTCTTGTCATGTAACATCTCATTTATCTATATTATAAAATTATATAAATATCAATTTAAGTATTTTTGTTATTCTTTTTTTTTAACTTCCTAACTGATGTTAAACATTCCCTTATAATTTATCTAATGGAGGTTTCAGTACTTTGTGGCCACTCTTGACTGGTCTGCTGCTTATTGCAGTTTGCAACTGATGCAAATGTGAATGCACGTATGTTTGTTTAGCATAAAATGTACACAAAATATAGCATACATCTGCTTGCAGATTTGGTCACATTCTATCTTGATACAGTAAGGGCGTGTTTTCATAGCTATGACTGCGGCAGAGCCACAGGAGATGTACATATGCCTGTCCGTGACAGCATTACTTGGAAGTGCTTGAGAACTGACACATTGGTGATGTTTCTGATTTGCTGGTGATTTTCTCTGAAGCGTATAGTGCTTTCTACATTGATTGTTACTTATATTACATCATTATGTGGGTATATTTTAGCACCAAATTTATACTACTTTCATTTGTTCAAGAACTTGCACGTGCTATTATAGATTTTTTTTTTTATTCAAATCAAACCTTATTGCAAATGCATCTTTTAATATCAAAACAAACGTTAAAATACTTTTCTTGTGCATATGATCTGGTTGGATGTACGTGTATATGGTGTGCGCTTGAAGTAAAGCTGACTGTATATAATGGTGCAGAACGGGATACTTACTGAGCATATGCGCATAAATACAGTATGCTGTTTTTAGTAACGTTTTCTTTTAGCATGTGTGTCCAACTCAGCAGCAACCTCATTGTCTGCCGCAGAAACGCTTTTACCCTAAGTTAGGCTATAAAAAGTGCCCATATTGTCACATGTACCGTCTTGCTACAAACAAGTAGAGAAGGAAAATGTTTAGGCTGCACCTATTTAGCGCTGCTCTGTCCCAGCTGCCATTGCTACTGTTGCAGTGGAATCTGGGTTGCCTTGAGGCCAACTAATGACAGGCAAAACAGATTTTCCATGCAATATTGTAACCACAGAATATTATAAACACCATAATCAATTTCATTTCTGAACTATTAGTATTTAATTAATGTGGTCTCTTTAAATGATTGGAGATTTATAGAAATCTTGTAGCAGAATTCTTGTTGGAGTAACAAGAAAGCCTTGAATTATATAAAATGTGATTGTTTATTTGTTTGTTGTTTATCTGGTTGACTAACACAGTAAAGTATGTGCCTCACCCTGTGCATGATACAATGAGTATCAGAGCTGCGAGAAGCGCCACTAAAGAGCTTACTGACCCTGAGAATTTCACTGCTGAGGTTTAGCGTGAGCTGAGTGACTTACACGGCTGTTCACATCAAGGCCTGCTTGTTAGGCTCCTCTTTTACACTAAAGTAACCCTAGCAGTTCAGTCTCCAGGGAGGGAAAATACGGAGCGTTTTCCATCATTCCAGTACTAATAAGCCAAATATCATTTGGGCTTTTTGGAGTCAGCCATGGCCATGCATAAAGTGTCTTTGAAGTTATTACTGCTTTCTTCTGCTGTTGTGGGAATAGGAAAACTATTAAGAAAAGTTTAAAACAGGAAACCTCCCTGCATAGCATTTATAAATAAACATATAGAGACAATTGTGTCATCTAAAAGGAAGTGACAAGCATTAGTAACATGATATGATGATGGAGTGTGAGCACATATGAAATACACACATTTTCATTTCTTTCTTGTAATAATATGAAAGCTTATGAATTGCCCACATCTTAGTTCCCAAAGGTATTTCTAAAAATGTTACTTTATTATACAACTTCATAGGTATAAAAAGTAAACATAAATTGTTTTGCCTATTACAGTTATTTATAAAGTAACCACATATTACATAGTGCTTTCAGAGAGTATTTAAATATCTACAACAATAGCTTTTGCCGCTACATGAATATATAAATTTAACTTCACTTTTAGAGCATAACATTTCTTGTTACTATTTTTATAACTTATTTAAAGTGCATCTGTGACATACTTACAGGAGAGAGAGAGAATTGTGTGTGATGAGAATGAAGCATATTAATTCACTAGGAACCAATCACATATATGAGGAACTTATTAACATATATTAATGGCTTGGTTACAGTTCATGAAAATGAGCTCAGCCCAAAAAAAGATTGCCTCCAAACCGAGCCCCTAAGCATGATATTAGTTTGGGACAACCCCCCCCTCCCACCCTTTCCTTGATTGCATGCAATTTTAATCTGCATCATTGTGCGGGTACCATCGGGAGGCATGCACAGTAAGACTTAGACACATTCATAGACTAAAACACAATGACCGCTTGCGTCCAGTGCTACCACAGAATACACCTCTGAGTCAGGCCCTATACATATCACTGTGCTACCTACCCACACTGTATTCCTGCACTAGATCACTGAACTACTGTACCTCTTCACACTGCATCACAATGCTACATCTGCTCACTATGGGGAACATTTACTAAGCAGTGATAAGAGCGGAGAAGTGAGCCAGTGGAGACGTTGCCCATGGCAACCAATCATCACTGAAGTAACATCTATAATTTTCATACTATAAAATTATACAGAGCTGCTGATTGGTTGATGGGGCAACTTCTCACTGCTTAGTAAATGTCCCTCTCAATCACTACTCTACCTCCCCAATCTACATCCCAGTATATCAGTGCACAGCCTTCCCACACTATATCATTGTTCTACATTCCCACACTATATCACTGCACAGCCTCCCCACACTGCATCAGTATGCTATTTCCACACGCTACATCTATAGGGATTATTCAGAGTTGGTCGAAGATTTTGCTATCGCAGCAAAATCTGCGACCATATTACTCACATGCTAGGGGCTGCCCTGCGATGTGATTGCAAATTCAATTGCGATTGTATGGAATAGCGGTTGACCCCTGCCTACGCAGCATGGCTGCATAGGCTGGGACACCGCCGCCATGTTTCCTATCGCAGGAAACGTAGGCGATGTAATCGTCCAGCCCCAAAAACGACCATGACATGCCTACATTTCCTGCACTCGTCCCCTCCAATGCCCAGACCCGGCCCTACACATACGCCGACTATGCGGCTGTGTAGAGCACCGGACCGGTGAGGGCACTGCTGAAGCCTCTGTCACTACTAGGCTCTCTGGCGCTCTTCGCTCACCATCGCCCGCAGCTCAGTGCTCACCTCCCGCAGCTCAGTGCTCACCTCCCGCCGCTCACCACTCGCTGCTCACCACTGCCTGCAGCTCAGCACTTACCTCCCGCCGCTCACCACTCAGTACTCGCCGCCCACCGCCTGCAGCTCACCACCGAGATCACCAGTGGGTGAGAACCAGCTCATTGGAGAAAGAGATATGGAGTCCAAGGTCTCCAAAACTCTGAGTACTCAAAGCAGAGCTCAAGGGGGCCTTACGGAGAAGTAAGGCAGAAGTAAGGCAGCTCCAATCTGTGCCAGGTAAGAACAAGGGAGAGGTGGAACCTGTTCTGGGAACACTGGTAGCAACAGATGGCCAGTTCACTAACAAACAGAGGAGGCAGGAGAAGTGCAGCCATGTCAGTGCTCTGGTGTAAAGCATCCTGAGTTGAGGGCTAGTTGATTTGCAAATGGTGGCAAACAAGTCTGCACACAGTTAGCAGGTAAGCAGGCCACTTATCCAATACGCGGCAGGTGAATTACGGTGGTACGGTGGTAAAGTGTGTAGTCACCCGATACCAATGTGGGCACTGGTCTGTGCTTATGCTGAGTGTTAATACCCAACCTGGGGGTATTAAAAATGTATGATTTCAATTGATGGTGCCATCTGTGTGTAGCATCTATGACATAAAACCATTGACAGGAAACCATCGATGGTATGACCCATCAATGGAAATCACTGATATAAGCAGCTCTACTGTGCTGTGTAATATGAATTGATGCTGTTCTGTGGCCACGCCCCTTCCCCATGAAGCCACACCCCTATATATTGTATTCCTCTAAGGGGCACCAAAATACATATTCGCATACCCAAAAAAATATGCTTGGGCCGGCCCTGCCAACGCCATGTCAATGCCTATTGCCTACCTAGCAAGCAGCAAATCCATGGGCTTCAGAGCAATCACAAGCATTGCGATCAGCTCTGAATGAGGCCCCATATCACTGCACTACTGCCCTGGACTATAAATCATTATGTTCCTCTCCATACTACATTACAGCATTATATAACTGCACTATGGCACTCATTCCGAGTTGATAGTAGCTGTGCAAAATTTTGCACAGCTACGATCATCTTTCCTGACATGCGGTGGGAAGCCCAGCACGGGGCTAGTCCACCCCGCATGTTAGTCCGCCCCCCCTCGCAGAAGTGCAAAGGAATCGCACAGCGGCGATGCCTTTGCACTTCAGGAGTAACTCCCGGCCAGCTCAGCTTTAGCATGTTGGCCGGGAGCTACTCCTCTCTCCCTGGCCCGCAGCGGCTGCGTATGACGTCACGCAGCCGCTGTGGCCCGCCCCCCATTTGGTCCGGCCACGCCTGCGTTGGCCGGACCGCGCCTACGAAACAGCTGCCAAACGCCGCCGTTTCGCCCCCTCCTACCCATCGATTGCCTCTGCCTGTCAATCAGGCAGAGGCGATCACTATCCTGCTACGGCCTTCGGCTGTCCCGCAAGCACAGGCGCACTATGGCACCTGTGCATGCGCAGCAGGGACCCGTTCGCTCTGCTGCATTAAAACGCAACGGTCGGAATAACCCCCTATATCTCCACACTACATCTCCGCAATGTGGGGCTAATTCAGACCTGATCGCTAGGCTGCGTTTTCGCACAGCGATGCGCAGGTGCGTCGCACGGGTACAGAGCAGATCGCCGCTCAGCTATGGGTTTGTGCGAAGAATCCATTCGCACAGCCGATCGCAAAGAGATTGACAGGAATAAGGCATTTGTGGGTGGCAACTGACTGTTTTCTGGGAGTGTTTGGAAAAACGCAGGCGTGTCCAAGCGTTTGCAAGGCGGGTATCTGACGTCAATTCCGGCCCCGGAAAGGCTGAAGTGATCGCAGCGGCTGAGTAAGTTCTGGGCAACTCAGAAACTGCACAAAGTTTAGTTATACCACTCGGCTGCACATGCGTTTGCACACTTGCACAGCTAAAATACCCTCCCCTGTAGGCGGCGACTATATGTTTGCAGCGCTGCAAAAAACTGCTAGTGAGCGATCAGGTCTGAATTACCCCCTATATCAATGCGCTACCTCCCCGCACTACAGTACATCCCAGCATTATATTACTGCACTACCTTTCCACACTACATCTCCGCACTATGGGGGTCATTCCAAGTTGAACGCTCGCTGCCGATTTTTGCAATGCAGCAATCAGGTAAAAAAATGGCAAAACTGCGCATGTGTATGCACCGCAATGCGCACACGCATCGTACAGGTACAAACAGCATCGTTGCTTTGCACTGCTTCTAACGATGATTCCATTTGCACAGCCGATCGCAAGGAGATTGACAGGAAGAGGGCGTTTATGGGTGTCAACTGACCGTTTTCTGGGAGTGGTAGGGAAAACGCAGGCGTGACCAGGCGATTGCAGGGCGGGTATCTGACGTCAATTCCGGGACCTCCGTCGCTGGAATCATCGCACAGGATAAGTAACTACCGGGCTGGTCTTGTTTTGCACAAAATGTTTTTGTACCGCTCGGCTGCACATGCGATCACACACTTGCAAAGCGAAAATACACTCCCCCGTGGGCGGCGACTATGCGTTTGCACGGCTGCTAAAAATAGGTAGCAAGCAATCAACTCGGAATGAGGGCCTATATCACTGCACTACATACCCGTACTACAGTACATCCCAGCATTCTATAACGGCACTACCCCTCACCCACACTACATCTCCACACTATATCATTGCACAACCTCGCCAAACTACATCACAATGCTATTTCCCCATATTACATCCCCATATTATATCACTGCAATACATCTCCACACTATGCCAATGCACTCCCTTCTCATACTACATAACTACACTCCCTCCTCACTCTACATCACTACAATACCTACCCACACTACATAACTGCACTACCTCCCACAGACACACTATATCACTACACCGTGCAGAGCAGCTCCATTGAAGCAATATAGAGGAAGGCATTCTCAAACAGGATTGGAGGTAAGAAGGGGTGGGCCTGAGGATTGAAGGAGTAGAAGAAAAGAGGCTGGTAGCTGGGTGTAGGACCAGGAAAAGGGGCGGATCTGATCCTGGTGATGGGAGGGACTACTCTGAACATCTGCCTACTCACTACAGTGCTGCACCCCATGGGAGGCTTCATAGGTGTGTAGGGTCTCAATAAGGATTGCGACTTACTGACTGGCATAAAACTTTACATTCATTTGAGAAAGCAATATGAGCATCTGGTAATGGAGTTCTTCAAAGGTTCCATTTTAAACATGTAGTAGATGTGACACCAGAATCTCTAGCTATAGACCCATATGAATATTAGCTACTTTTAATAATAAAATAATTATATGCACAAAAGAATGGTCTAGATGCAATGAAAATCGTCTGGAAATTTATATATGACAGAAGTTGAAATTCCTGATAACTGATGACAGCATTGCCTTTAGTGTGTGATCAGCTGACAAGAAATAGTATATATATCTTCAGTTACCAGTTATCTAGAGATAGAAACTAGCACTGTACTGTACATGTGATCATCAACTGCCTACAGCCAGGAATAGGACATTGCTAGAAAACCACTAATACCCCTGTTCATGCCGAGCCTCTGACCAGAATATTGCCGAGGCAACCTCAGTCCTGGTTTAGTGTGAAAGAAACTTCCCAGGTTCAGTGCCAGAACTCATAAAGCATGGTCAGGGTTTGGAAACCAGTGTCTCCCAGCGTGGCTAATTAGAGTAATAGCAATATCAATCCGGCGGATAACTGCGTCTGGAGATTATACAGAATGGCCTAGAGACAGTCTCTTGTATCCAGTGTCAGACTGAGGAATGAAGGGCCAGCGCCAGCATTTCAATCCATATCGGGATCCAGGCGTCGGTATTCTGAGCAGTGTCTGTATTCCGCCTGTCAAGATTCTGAATGCCGGGATCCTGACTGGATTCCGAGTAGCATATGTGCCACCTTTACCTTTACTCCTGGAGACAGCAGTCATATATATACGTGTTGTTTACACCAGGAAGTATGGTAGTTGTAAATGCTTAACACAATGACAAGATAAAAATCTACAAATCTAAACTGATGCCTTCCCCTTTAAAAGATGAGATGGAAAATACTTTATTGTTGCTAATAACACTGTAATAATGTGAATAAATCACAGTACTAACATTTCTGTAGTATTTCATAAATTAGAGGGATTCAGATGCTGTTGTCGTCATCATCATTATCATCTGTTCCCATTTTGCACCAGGGTTGTGCACCTTCTGCATACAAGATGATGTGTCTTTCTTATGGTCAGCAAGGGGAGCATTTTGCTTAAACACACCCATACTGTACTTTGGCCACTTGCATATTCCCTCCAAATACCATCCCCCTTCGCTCATGGGGTCGTAAGTGTAAAATGCATCTCAGCTGGCTCTGCATGCATAAGCATTTCTAGTGCCCATGTGCATTAAAAAAAAGGTAAAAAAAAACATACAAATTGTGCCCTACTCAGCAGCTGGGTGTTCATGAAGGGTTCAGCCAAAGCAACCATCAAATAGTGTCTGGCCTCAGGTGCAGGTACAGAAGACTGGTGGTGGCAGTGGGTGGCAGCAATTACCCTTTTACTACTGGGACACCACACAGCTGGTTCTCAGAATCAGTGAGTATGACAGATACAGTGGGGGGAAACACAGGAGACCTAAAGTACTAACCCATCAGTAGGAAGTACAATAAAATGAATATTTGTTTTGTAATTGCAGTTGTATAAACATAACCTACTGAAACTCTGTCTGATGGCACACCGACGCTTTCTACATTCTGTTTCTGCTTTACTAATAAAAACAAAAATATACAGTAATGTCTAATGCTGAATGGTTGGTACGACTGCAAATGTTGGGAACACTAGGGGGAATTTAACAAAGCTTGGAGAGAGATAAAGTGGAGAGAGATAAAGGGCCTAATTCAGACCTGATCGCTCGCTAGGGTTTTTTTGCACTGCTGCAAACAGATAGTCGCCACCCATAGGGGAGTGTATTTTCGCTTTGCATGTGTAGCAGATCTGTACGAACCGATCTTGTGCAGTCTCTGAGTAGCCCAGGACCTTACTCAGCTGCTGTGATCACTTTAGCCTCTCCGGGACCGGAATTGACGTCAGACACCCGCCCTGCAAACGCTTGGACACGCCTGTTTTTTTACAGCCACTCCCAGAAAACGGTCAGTTGAGACCCACAAACGGCTTCTTCCTGTCAATCTCCTTGCGATCGCCCATGCAAATGGATTCTTTGCACAAACCCATCGCTGAGCGGCGATCCGCTTTGTACCTGTGCGACGCACCTGCACATTGTGGTGCATATGCTGTGCAGTTCTGACCTGATTGCAGCGCTTCAAAACATGCTAGCGAGCAGTTAGGTCTGAATTACCCCCAAGGCTCCTGTCATTTTTCAAACACAGCCTAGAACATGACAGAAGCTGATTGGTTGGTACTTTATCTCTCTCCAAGCTTTTATGAATATCTCCCTAGGGGGTAAATGTAAGAACAGGCGCTATGGGGAAGAAGCGGTATCAGTGCACGTTATGTGCGCTATACCGCTTCTCCCCCAATGTGTGTCGTCTGCGGAGAGTGCCGATATGTGAGGGCAATGTTTTTTAACAGTCAGCATCGCTGACCGTTCCGGCACCTACAGCTGTCCATTTCGACAGCTGCATAGTGTCGAAGCCCATACACTACAGGAAGGACAGAGCTGTCCTTGCCTGTGGCGGGTGCCGGCTCCGTAGTGCGCAGGGGGTCTCGCGTGAGTAGCTAGATCCCGCACATGCACACTGGAGCCGGCTGGGACAGAGAGACATAGCGCTTCACCACTGAGCTGAAGCGCTGTGTGCTCGGGGGACATCGCCGTAGGGGGGAGCTTTCACTTCCCCGATTCGGCAGACAAGATGTTAATATATCTTGTCAATGGAGGTAATTCTGAGTTGATCGCAGCAGGAACTTTTTTAGCAGTTGGGCAAAACCATGTGCACTGCAGGGGAGGCAGATATAGCATGTGCAGAGAGCGTTAGATTTGGGTGGGTTATTTTGTTTCTGTGCAGGGTAAATACTGGCTGCTTTATTTTTACACTGCAATTTAGATTGCAGTTTGAACACACCACACCCAAATCTAACGCTCTCTGCACATGTTATATCTGCCTCCCCTGCAGTGCACATGGGGGGTAATTCCAAGTTGATCGCAGCAGGATTTTTGATAGCAATTGGGCAAAACCATGTGCACTGCAGGGGAGGCAGATATAACATGTGCAGAAAGAGTTAGATTTGGGTGGGTTATATTGTTTCTGTGCAGGGTGAATACTGGCTGCTTTATTTTTACACTGCAAATTAGATTGCAGATTGAACACACCACACCCAAATCTAACTCTCTCTGCACATGTTACATCTGCCCCTCCTGCAGTGCACATGGTTTTGCCCAATTGCTAACAAAAATCCTGCTGCGATCAACTTGGAATTACCCCCATAGTTTTGCCCAACTGCTAACAAAGTTCCTGCTGCGATCAACTCAGAATTACCCCCAATGTCCCTTCCTGCTTTGCCTCAGTAATGAGGCGAAACAGGAAGTATTATAGCAGCACGATCCGTGCCACTATAATACATTTAGCCCTAGGAGTCTAAGCTAAAATATATGTGCTATATATGAGGTTATAAATAAATAATTCAGTTGAGTTCTTTACCACCAATCAGATGATACTACAACGTGTTTTGATCTGGTACTTTGGTACTTTTAATACTTCATGTGACATTAATGTTTCCATTGTTCTTAAGATCAGTGATTGCAAATCCCTTTTCTATTTACTTTCATGGCACACTAGGACATCCCTAATGGAAACATTATTTACATTCCACTGACATACATCATTCTTTCTAGAAGCACGTAATTGTGTTTTGTCTAGAGGATGGTTTTGATTCCACTCATCCATTTTGTAGGATTAAAATTAAATCCTACAACCATATACAATATCACAAATAATTGTAAATGTGAAAATGAAAACATACTGTATTTCAATAGCTGAAATTATTCAGTTGTTGAATACTGTCATATTGAGCACATGCAGATTTAGGGGGGAGGGCGCCCCTAGGCACAACAGTAACGGCCACCCCCTGCCTAATTTTAACATTTTCATTGATTGGTTAAAAGTAGAGATGAGCGGATTCAGTTCTCAGAGAACCGAACCCCCCAAACTTCACGATCTGAGCCGGGAACCGTGTCTGGCTCGGGACTTCCCGCCAAACTCGGATCCCAGAACGAGGCAAAACGTCATCATCCCGCTGTTGGATTCTCGTGGGTTTTGGATTCCATATAGAGAGCCGCGCATCACCACCATTTTCACTCTGGACTTGGAGAGTGAGGGAGACAGACCTTTGTCTTCCTCTTTCGGTGGTGGCGTCGGGTGAGGTCAGTGTGTGCTCTCTAGGGGTGCTGTCCTGTCACTGTGATGTCCCTGTGATGTTAGGGGTGCTGTCCTGTCTGTCACTGGTGCTTCATGTGCTGTTAGGGGTGCTGTAGCTGTAAATGGGTGTTGCTGTCCTGGCTGTCACTGTGTTGTACAGGGGGCAGGGGCACTGTCCTCCTGTATACTGTGAAAATACAGGGGTGCTGGCCCTGTCTTGTTTGCTGTAAAAATTCAGGGGTGCAGTGAAAATAAATGTACATTGGGCCTGTTTTATATGCTGTAAAAATTCAGGGGTGGAGTAAAAATAAATGTACACTGGCCCTGTCTTATATGCTGTAAAAATTCAGTGGTACAGTGAAAATAAATGTACACTGGGGCTGTCTTGTATGCTGTAAAAATTCAGTGGTACAGTGAAAATAAAAGTACACTGGGGCTGTCTTGTATGTTGTAAAAATTCAGTGGTGCAGTGAGAATAAATGTACACTGGCCCTGTCTTGTATGTTGTAAAAATTCAGTGGTGCAGTGAGAATAAATGTACACTGGCCCTGTCTTGTATGCTGTAAAAATTCAGGGGTGCTGTTGTTAAAATAAATGTATACTGGCCTTGTCTTGTATGCTGTAAAAATTCAGGGGTGCTGTTGTTAAAATAAATGTACTCTGGCCCTGTCTTATATGCTGTAAAAATTCAGTGGTGCAGTGAAAATAAATGTACACTGGGGCTGTCTTGTATGCTGTAAAAATTCAGTGGTGCAGTGAAAATAAATGTACACTGGCCCTGTCTTGTATACTGTAAAAATTCAGGGGTGCTGTTGTTAAAATAAATGTATACTGGCCTTGTCTTGTATGCTGTAAAAATTCAGGGGTGCTGTTGTTAAAATAAATGTACACTGGCCCTGTCTTATATGCTGTAAAAATTCAGTGGTACTGTGAAATAAATATACACTGGGGCTGTCTTGTATGCTGTAAAAATTCAATGGGGCAGTGAACATAAATGTACACTGGCCCTGTTTTGTATGCTGTAAAAATTCAGGGGTGCTGTTGTTAAAATAAATGTACACTGGCCTTGTCTTGTATGCTGTAAAAATTCAGGGGTGTTGTTGTTAAAATAAATGTACACTGGCCCTGTCTTATATGCTGTAAAAATTCAGGGGTGCTGTTGTTAAAATAAATGTACACTGGCCCTGTCTTATATGCTGTAAAAATTCAGTGGTGCAGTGAAAATAAATGTACACTGGGGCTGTCTTGTATGCTGTAAAAATTCAGTGGTGCAGTGAAAATAATTGTACACTGGCCCTGTCTTGTATGCTGTAAAAATTCAGGGGTTCTGTTGTTAAAATAAATGTACACTGGCCTTGTCTTGTATGCTGTAAAAATTCAGGGGTGCTGTTGTTAAAATAAATATACTGGCCTTGTCTTGTATGCTGTAAAAATTCAGGGGTGCTGTTAAAAGAAATGTACACTGGCCCTGTCTTATATGCTGTAAAAATTCAGTGGTACTGTGAAATAAATGTACACTGGGGCTGTCTTGTATGCTGTAAAAATTCAATGGGGCAGTGAACATAAATGTACACTGGCCCTGTCTTGTATGCTGTAAAAATTCAGGGGTGCAGTTAAAATAAATGTACACTGGCCCTGTCTTATATACTGTAAAACTACAGGGGTGTTGTTCAAATACAGGGGTGATGGCCCTGTCCTGTTATGCTGTAAATATACAGGGGTGCTGTTGTTAAAATAAAAGTACACTGGCCCTATCATGTATGCTGTAAAAATACAGGGGTGCTGTTGTAAAAATAAAAGTACACTGGCCCTGTCCTGTATACTGTAAAAATAAAGGGGTGCTGTTGTTAAAATAGAAGTACACTGGCCCAAATACAGGGGTGCTGCTGTTAAAATAAAATGACACTGGCCATGTCTTGTATACTGTAAAAATACAGTGGTGCTGTTGTTAAAATAAAAGTACACTGGCCCTGTCCTGTATGCTGTAAAAATGCAGGGGTGCTGTTGTTAAAATAAAATTACACTGGCCCTATCCTGTATGCTGTACATACAGGGGTGCTGTTGTTAAAATAAAAGTACACTGGCCCTGTCGTGTATGCTTTAAAATATAGGGGTGCTGTTGTTAAAATAAAATTACACTGGCCCTGTCCTGTATGATGTAAAATTACAGGTGTGCTGTGAAAATAAAGGGGCACTGTTCTGTGTGCTGTAATAATAAAGGGGTGCTGTCCTGTGAAATGGAGAACAAAAATTTTGGGAAAAATTAGTGGAAGATCAGGAACCACTTCCAGTTCCTAGTATTAGTGCTGAAGCTGCTGCTGCCACCAGTCATGACATTGACGATGCAATTCCATCAACGTCGTCTGCTAAGGCCGATGCCCAATATCATAGAGGACATGTAAAATCCAAGAAGCAAAAATTAATAATCAGAAAAAAAGAAATTATCTGATGAGAAACGTAAAATTTGCAATATGCCATTCACGACATGAAGTGGCAAGGGAAGGCTAAGGCCTTGGCCTATGTTCATGACTGGTGGTTCAGCTTCTCATGAGGATAGAAGCCCTCCTCCCTCTCAAAAAAATAAAAAATTCAAGCTTGTTAAAGCACAGGGGAAAAAAACTGTGCGTTAAGAGATATCACAAATCCCCAAAGAAAGTCCAAGTGTGTCCACGGTTGCAATGTCTAGGCCTGACCTTCCCAAGACTGTAAGGGAAGAGGATTCTCCTACCATCATTTTCACACCCCCTCCAAGTGCTGGGAGGAGCACCACCAGTTAAGTTGCTGATATTGAGATTGAGGATGTCACTGTAGAAGTACACCAGGATGAGGAGGATATTGGTATAGCTGGCGCTGAGGAGGAAGTTGACGATGAGGATTCTGATGGTGATGTGGTTTGTTTGAATAAAGCACCAGTGGAGACAGTTGTTGTCCATGGGATGAAAAAGCCAGTTGTCATGGCTGAGCAAAATACCAAAAAAGCCACCTCTTCGGTGTGGAATTATTTCTCCACAAATCCGGTCAACAGGTGTCAAGCCATGTATTACCTCTGTCAATCAATAATAAGTAGGGGTAAAGACGTTAACCACCTAGGAACATCCTCCCTTATACATCACCTGCAGCGCATTCATCATAAGTATTGTCAAGTTCAGAAACTTTGGGTACTAGCGTAAGCAGTCCACTGGCACCTAAATCCCTTCTTCCTGTTGTACCCAATCTCCTGCAATCCACACCACCAACTCCCTCAACGTCAATTTCTTCCCCAGTCAGGAACGTATGTAGTCCTGCAGGCCATGTCACTGGCATGTTTGACGACTTCTCTCCTATCCAGGATTCCTCCGGAGGATCCTTGAGCCTACTGCTTCTGCTGTTGTTTCTGCTGGGAGTCGATCATCATCCTATAGAGGAAGTCGGAAAACCACTTGTACTACTTCAACTAAGCAACTGACTGTCCAACAGTCCTTTGCTAGGAAGATGAAATATGACAGCAGTCACCCTGTTGTAAAGCGGATTACTGAGGCCATAACAACTATGTTAGACGTGCGTCTGGTATCCGCAATTAGTGCAGTGGGATTTAGACAGTTGATGGACATACTGTGTCCCCGGTACCAAATCCCGTCTAGATTCCATTTCACTAAGCAAGTAATTCCCAGACTGTACAGGGACATTAAGAAAAGTGTCCTCAGTGTCCTTAAAAATGCGATTGTACCCTCTGTCCACTTAACCACGGACATGTGGACAAGTGGAGCAGGGCAAACTAAGGACTACATGACTATGACAGCCCACTGGGTATATGTATTGCCTTCCGCAGCAACAACAGTAGCAGTACCAGCAGCATCATGTCACAAATGCCAACTCGTTCCTCGGCGGGCTACGCTGTGTTTCACCTATTTCCATAATAGGCACACCGCTGATAACCTCTTTCAGAAACTGAGGGACATCATTGCACAATAGCTCTCCTGGTGATTTGTGATATCTGACAACACCACCAATATTGTGCATGCATTATATCTGGGCAAATTCCAGCATGTCCAATGTTTTGCACATACAATTAATTTGGTGGTGCAGAATTATTTGAAAAACGACGGCATGCAGGAGATGCTGACGGTGGCCCGAAAAATTGCGGGCCACTTTCGACAGTCAGCAACTGCGTGCCGAAGACTGAAGCGCCAGCAAACACTCCTGAACCTGCCCTGCCAACGGTGGTAACGAGGTGGAATTCAACCCTCTAAATGCTTCAGAGGATGGAGGAGCAGCAAAGGTAAACATCCACCTATGATATAGGCAAAGGAGGGGGGAATGCATCAAGCGCAGTGGAGAATGATTTCCATGTTGTGCAAGGTTCTCCAACCCTTCGAACTTGCCACACGTAAAGTCAGTTCAGACACTGCCAGCTCAGTCAGGTCATTCCCCTCATCAGGCTTTTGCAGAAGCAGCTGGAGAAATTGAAGGAGGAGCTAAGACGGAGCGATTCTGCTAATTATGTGGGACTTGTGGATGGAGCCCTTCATTCGCGTTGCCAGGATTCAAGGGTGGTCAGTCTGTTGAAATCAGAGCACTACATTTTGGCTTGGTTTAAAGCCTACGTTGTATCTCTCTTTCCTGCTAGTGAGAAAATTGTCAACTCAAGCGGAACGTGACCCGTCAACAGCTCCTCCTTTATTTTCTCCCGCACCTGGGGCTGCGAGGAAAATAATAAAATTTCCTATCCCACCCCCTGGCGGTGGTGCAGGGCAGTCAGGAGCAAGTGTTGACATCTGGTCCGGACTGAAGGAGCTGCCAACAATTACTGACATGTCTACTGTCACTGCATATGATGCTGTCACCGTTGAAAGAATGTTGGAGGATTATATCGGTGACAGCATCTAAGTAGGCATGTCAGACAGTCCCTATGTATACTGGCAGGAAACAGAGGCAATTTGGAGGCCCTTGCTCAAACTTACATAAGTTGCCCCCCCTCCAGTGTGTATTCGAAAAGAGTGTTTAGTGTAGCCGGTAACCTTGTAAGCTATCGGCGTAGGAGGTTACTTCCACAAAATGTGGAGAAGAGGATGTTCATCAAAATTAATTATAAATTTCTTCAGGAAGACCTTTACCAGCAATTGCCTCTAGAAAGTACACAGGGACCTGTGATGGTGGATTCCAGTGGGGACGAATTAATACTCTGTAAGGATGAGTATGTACACACTGAAAGGGGTGAGGAATCAGAGGATGAGGACAACATTTTTTCTCTATAGAGCCAGTGTGTGCAAGGAGAGATGAATTGCTACTTTTTTGGTGGGGGGATTAATTGCCTCTTTTTTGGTGTGGGCCCAAACAAACCAATAATTTCAGCCACAGTCATGTGGCAGACCCTGTCGATGAAATGATTGGTCTGCAAAAGTGTGCTTGTCCTGTTTATACAACATAAGAGTGGGTGGGAGGGCCCAAGGACAATTCCATCTTACACCTCTTTTTTTTCTTTGCAATATTTGCTCTTTGGGACCTAGTTTTTAAAACTGCCATCCTGTTTGCCACTGCAGTGCCACTCCTAGATGGCCCACGTGTTTGTGCTGCCCACTTATGTCGCTTAGCTTAGTCATCCAGCGACCTCGATGCAACCTTTTGGCCTAAAAACAATATTGTAAAGTGTTATTGAGGTTAATAATACTGTAGGAACAAATTAGTCCCAAATTCTATGATTTTAGCTGTTTTTATTTTTATTTTATTTTTAAAACCAGATCCACAACCAAAGCCCGAAAGGGTGGTTTTGCCAAAACCAGTCCAGATCCAAACTATGAACGGAGATCTAGATCCAAAACCAAAACACAAAACCCGAAAAGTGTCCGCCGCACATCTCTAGTAAAAAAGCTCTCATTTAATGATAGCCAATGTAATAGAATAATAAAAAAGCCACTATGACTTTTTTTTATTACTGTATATATACATATTACTAAGTAGGACAGCTTACAGGGGCAGTATGTGCATGTCCTACCCACTTACACTCCATTCAAGATGGCATATGGTACAGTACAGTGGAAATATTTTGCAGTTACTGGTACAGTTCGGGCTGACAGTACCAACACAAGCATCCAAGTGCCACCCCCAAACAAGTGCCGGTCCTATGCACGTGCCTCATGTGTCTAATGTGAAATTCGCCATTGCCAATAGCTGTAAGCAATGAGCTATTGAAATGTGGATGATTCTGCATTATCGCTATATTTTCTGTTTGTTTCTTGCAGTAATTTGTAATAAGAGTAATGGTCTGCAAGAAGTGTCTTTTTGTCCATACACATTTGACCACTATTCTACTGTTCATAATTAATATTATCATTGAGTCAGGACCCACCCTGTCCGGATCCCTCAGGATATTCAGCGTACACAGAATCAGGCAGCCCGGGTGTGGTATGGAAGGTAGATAGTAACTAGATCGACAGTGTCTAGGTTGACCACTATTGGTCAACAGTAACTAGGTCGACAGGGTCTCTAGGTCGACAGGGTCTTTAGGTCGACATGGTTTAGGTCGACAGATCAAAAGGTCGACATGCATTTTTTATGGGGTTTTTGGTGTTGTTTTCTTCGTAGAGTGACCGGGAACCCCAATTAGTGCACTGTGTCCCCTCGCATGGCTCGCTTTGCTCACCATACTTCGGGCAAGGTGCCTCACTCTGCTACCGCATCGCTCGGCACTGATTACCATTCCAATCGTAGTCCACGTGGATCGTTAAGTATGAAAAGGTTAAAAAAAGAAAAAAATTGCGAAAAACTCATGTCGACCTTTTGACCTGTCGACCTAGAACATGTCAACCTAGAGACCCTGTCGACCTAGAAACCCTGTCAATCTAGTTACTGTCGACCTAGTTACTGTCGACCTAGAGACCGGATCCCACTGGAATGAACCGAATATTGGAGCATATTGAAACTGGACTTGGACCGGATTGGAGTCAGACTTGGATGATACTGCACTAGAATGCACTATTTACTGAGAGTAGCTATGAGGAGTATAGAAGTGCAAGACAAAACAGGACAAGGCACTGTCTAGATATAGCTGTGCTAGAACTGGATGAAATGGTCACTGGCTATTGGTGACAAAAGTCTGTGCTGGTGCAATGGCTAGACATGAAGGTATAGTACTCACTGTACCAAGTTAACTCATTGGAGTACACATGGCAGAGTTCAGGATCACTGCAGCAGCCTTGATAGGAGGGCTGTAGAAGGCATTTTATTCAGGAGCAGGCTGCAGACACAGGTGGGGTATCAGACAGAACTTTAACTTGTAGTGAAGCTTAGCACAGTAGAAACATAGATACTTGACCAAGCTGTAGTCAGGGCTGCAACTAGGCGGGCAGGTGACCCAGGCGCTGGATTGAGGGGTTGATATGGTCACTTTAATCCCCCCTAACACACATTGCACCAGGTAGCCCCTTAAACACATTACACAAGGTAGTCCCTCATATACATTGCACCAGGTAGCCCCTTATATACATTGCTCCACGTAGCCCCTCATATACATTGCACCAGGTAGCCCCTCATATACTTTGCAAAAGGTAGCCCCTCATATGCGTTGCACCAGGTAGCCCCTCATTTACGATGCACATGGTAGCCCCTTATATATGCTGCACAAGATAGCCTTGTTGCACCAGGTAGCCCCATACACACATTGCACCAGGTAGCCCCTTACATACATTGCCCCAGGTAGCCCCTTACATACATTGTACCATGTAGCCCCTTACATACATTGCACCAGGTAGCCCCTAACACACATTGCACCAGGTAGCCCCTAAAACACATTGTACAAGGTAGCCCCTCATATACATTGCACCAGGTAGCCCCTCATATACATTGCACCAGGTAGCCCCTCATATACTTTGCAAAAGGTAGCCCCTCATATGTGTTGCACCAGGTAGCCCCTCATTTACAATGCACATGGTAGTTCCTTATATATGTTGCACCAGATAGCCTTGTTGCACCAGGTAGCCCCTTACACACATTGCACCAGATAGCCCCTTACATACATTGCCCCAGGTAGCCCCTTACATACATTGTACCATGTAGCCCCTTACATACATTGCACCAGGTAGCTCCTTACACACATTGCACCAGGTCGCCCTTTACATACATTGCACCGGGTAGCCCCTTACATACATTGTACCATGTAGCCCCTTACATACATTGCACCAGGTAGCTCCTTACACACATTGCACCGGGTCGCCCTTTACATACATTGCACCGGGTAGCCCTTTACATACATTGCACCGGGTAGCCCCTTACATACATTGCACCAGGTAGCCCCTTACATACATTACGCCAGGTAGGCCCTTACATACATTGCACCAAGTAGCCCCTTATGCATGTTGCACCAGAGCCCAATATACACATTATGCCAGGTAGACCGTTATACAAATTGCGCCAGGTAGCCGATTATACACAATGCGCCAGGTAGCCCCTTATACATATTGCGCCAGGTAGCCCCATATACACATTGCACCAGGCAGCCCCTTACACACATTGCACTATGTAGCCCCTTACATACATTGTACCAGGTAGCCCATTAAACACATTGCACCAGGTAGCCCCTTAAACACATTGCACAAGGTAGCCCCTTATATACGTTGCACCAGGTAGCCCCTTATATACGTTGCAACAGGTAGCCCCTCATATACGATGCACCAGGTAGCCCCTCATATACATTGCACCAGGCAGCCCCTCATATATGTTGCACTAGATAGCCTTGTTGCACCAGGTAGCCCCTTACATGCATTGCCCCAGGTAGCCCCTTACATACATTGCCCCAGGTAGCCCCTTACATACATTGCCCCAGGTAGCCCCTTACATACATTGTACCATGTAGCCACTTACACACATTGCACCAGGTAGCCCCTTGCACACATTGGACCAGGTAGCCCCTTGCACACATTGCACCAGGTAGCCCCTTACACACATTGCACTGGGTAACCCCTTACATACAATGCACCAGGTAGCCCCTTACATACATTTCACCAGGTAGACCCTCATATACATTGCACCAGGTAGACCCTCATATACGTTGGACCAGGCAGACCCTCAAATACGTTGCACCAGGTAGCCCCTGAGTGAGAGTGTGTGTGTGTGTGTGTGTGTGTGTGTGTGTGTGTGTGTGTGTGTGTGTGTGTGTGTGTGTGTGTCTGTCACTCACCACTATCAGTGCCGGCTCCAGTATGTCCCCCTGGCTTCATGCCCAGCCTGAGGCAGGATGGTCACGGAAGTGAGTTGGGGTGGGGGGGCAGCGTGGTGTTCGGAGTGGGCAGTGGGTGGCGGATAGAGGTGGTGCTGTCCGGGAGGAAAGGGGGGGCAGCGTGGTGTGCGGCACAAGAGGTGGCGGAGAGGGGAAAAGTGCCGACTAGCGCGTTGTGCGGAGTGGAAGAAGGGGAGGCGGCGAGAGGGGGGGGGCCTTTTGGAGGAAAGGTGCCAGCAGTGTGTGCGTCACGGGAAACAGCGCGAGGGGGGGGGGTAAAGGTGCCAGCCAGTGTTGGGGGGGGGGGTTGGGGGGGGAGAGAAGGTGCTGACCAGTGCGGTGTGTGGTGCATCCATTACATTGTGGTGACCATGCGGTGCTCCTCCCCGTCCGCCCGGTCAGTCTTCATTAGCAGCACTAAAGCTCAGGGGGGAGGAGCTGAGAGTAGAGAGGAGAGTGGCTCCTCCTCCCCGGCCAGGCAGTTCAATAACCTGTGGGGAGGAGACGCTGCAGAGGAGAGCGGCCCCTCCTCCTGCTTTTGACAGGATTTACAGACTGGGGGCCGGGGCACTGTCTCGTGACATTATACAGTGAGTTACTATGACTCATTGTAATGCTGGTGGCTATGGGCCTTTTCACTGCCAGAGATTGTGGGCCTATTGTCAATGAAGGGCCTGGAGCTGCAGCTCAATCCGCCCCATTGTTAATCCAGCCCTGGGTGTAGGTATGGAAAATTGTGTGTGTGTGTGTGTGTGTGTGTGTGTGTGTGTGTGTGTGTATAATTATATATATATACATGTGGTAATGGTCGGCACTCTCAAGTACAATGTCACCTTGCCCTGGTGCCCTCCTAGGTGTATGCACACCAAACGATATAAGGCTGGAGACTGGCGGCACTCACGGGACTTACTCACAGATTACACGGGACTGCATCCGTAGATATCAACGTTTCGATTTTATTAATCGTCTTCAGGATCGAAATGTTGATATCTACGGGTGCAGTCCCGTGTAATCTGTGAGTAAGTCCCGTGAGTACCGCCAGTCCCCAGCCATATATATATATATATATATATATATATATTTACTTTTATAAACACCATATAGAAGCACTTTGTGATTCTTGCTTTCGCATTAACACACCTTTACAAATAAAATAAGATTCTAAACGTACATCTCTCTTCTACAGCTTCCTCCCTGGTTCCCTACTGACACAAATTACCGGTGGGGCAAAGCAAGAATTTGTTATGATTGCAGCACTGCAGTAACGTGCCCTCCTTATCGTCTGTAGATACATCTAAGTCCCACATCTGAATAAAAAGGGTTAATGTATGCCTGTGGACTACACTTTGTATCCCACAGTGGCTCCCAATTTTTTTAGTATTATGAAAAACCTACTGACTCACTTTCCACATGGTTAATTGCTTTACCTGATATCACAATTTAGCAAAATCTTTAAAAAAACAGAACCATATAAATAAACATATATAAGTACATTAATAATGACCAAGCAGATCTGAATTGAATGTTTTAATTTTCAATTGAATGGAAATATGTAGTTCACATCATGAGCATTTTACAGAATCAATGCCTTGTATGCACTTTCTCATGTGACCGCTATTTTTTACTGTAGCTTGTTGTGATGACATAAGTGTTTTAGGAATTACTGCCCAATATAGAGTTAAATTTCAGTGTGTTTTGAAATTCAATCAAATTTCATTAGATTGATGGCAAAGAATATCTGCTCAGTACAACTGACTGTGATTCAAATTTCTAGTTAGAATTGTCAAGCTCTTTGTCCCCATTTGCAGAGTATATTCACGGTTAGCAATTGGAGGTTGTTTATAAATATTTATAGTCTTAAGCTACAGTATGTACACACATCGAGATTTATCCTTTCGATTTTGACTATATAGTGAAAATCGCAAGGAAAGTTAGTGAAAATCGCACTGCGTTTAGCCAGCTGCGATACCGATGTGATACCGATGCGCACTCCCACGGGGTCGGTATCGCAAGGAAAGATAGACTGTGCAGGCAAGTCAATCTTGACTATCTAGTGTACTATCTAGTACAAAGTATAGTCAAAATTGGTACTTAGTCATAACCGAAGGTAAAGATTGTAAAAATCAGTGCTTCTGGCCTCTGAGGGTGTTCAGGAGAAATCGTAAAGTCAAAATCGAAGATAGTCAAAATCGAACCGGGTGGGTGTATGCACCTTTAAACACAGTTTAAATATAGGTTTGAAATAATACAAATGTAATATTATTCTTTTTGAACTGTGAATATTAATATGTTTGTTGTTCATACTTGAGGTCTGTCTTTCACCATGCCTTGTGTCCTTGGTGCAGGTGGTGTAAAGTGTAATGGTACTATATGGAGAATATATTATTGGTAAGCTCGCAAGAGCAGGGACTTCTTTCCTCATGTGCCTTTCCTTTTCTTACTTACACTATCTTATGCTCCATACTCCCTTTGATGGCACCTAACCCCTGGTTTTCTATACCTGTCCTATATTGTCTTGAACCGTAAATACTGTTTTCTTGTTTGCTCATTTGATTATGTACTGTGTAATGGGCGCTGCAGATCCCTTGTGGCGCCATATAAATAAGATGATAATAATAATAATTGGTTCCTTACTACCACATGATTACACTGGGTGACATAAAAATGTTCTTTTTATATATATATATATATATATATATATGTGTACGAACAAAAGAAGAAGAACAAGCGCCTATGGTGTAGTATTTCTTTCCAAGATGCGCAAATGTCACGCAAATAATGGAGTTGCGTAACAGATTATGGCTTGTGTTATAGCATATCAATCCCCTGCTTCATAATCCAAATACGATTTAAAAATCTCCCAATATGACCCTCTCCAGGGGATTGATATGCTATAACACAAGCCATAATCTGGTACGCAACTCCATTATTTGCGTGACATTTGCGCATCTTGGAAAGAAATACTACACCATAGGCGCTTGTTCTTCTTCTTTTGTTTGCAGATTTTTTGGCTACATATACCTAGTGGCATCTTGATGAACTGAGGAGCTACCTAAAGAAGCGGAGGGTGTCAATGCGTGGCTATTAGGCCCATTCTCGATCGTGTGAAGACCCTGGGAACTGTATTTGGGGTTCAGGAAGTGAGACATTTAACTCACTTCGGACTGTGTGGTATTCTGTGGACCATACGTTGTGGTACTGAAATAGTGTTTGGGATTAGCGCACTGATCTATACATTTTCTGAATTTATATATATATATAGGAACGCAAATGTACGGCACTCACAACCGTTTGGCAAGAAAAACAAGAAACACGTTTGTAAAGCAAACGTGTTTCTTGTTTTTCTTGCCAAACGGTTTTGAGTGCCGTACATTTGCGTTCCTGTATTCTCCCTTTCTGTAAGGGCACCAAACCAAGCTATTTGTTCCTCGTGGAGTGCCGGGCCTGCTGCATCGTATATATATATATATATATATATATATATATATATATATATATATATATATACATGATTTTGCTCATGTTCTGTTGATGTTTTTGTGTGTACTGTACATCTTCAGACTTTTCTTGGAAACTTTAAGGCTGCTAACTACGCTGAACTCAAAGAGAATATACTCACTTCTTTCCGTACGTTTGGTTGTAACATGAGCATCAAAGTGCATTACCTCCACAGTCATTTGGATTGATTTCCACATTGTCTTGGTGATATAATCAATGAACAGGGTGAGCGATTTCCCCAGGAATTGAGGACCTTGAAAGGACGGTACCGTGGATGATGGGATACGCATATGATGGAGCATCCACCGCGAATGTCTAGGAATATCTCATTATTGGAAATCACGCAAAATCTCTCACTGAAACTTTTGTTTTGTTATTCGTGTTCTAGGCTTCTTAGGATAGATCTTTGTACCTTCATTTGATTGGCATTCATTACATGTATAATACAATTGTTAGGCGCCGGGGTCCGCTCGTCTGCGCGGCCCGGCGCCTAGCAACTAGGGACGCCGTGCGCGTACAGCCGCCGGCTCCCTAGCAACGCTAGACGCCGGGCGCGCTGAGCCGCACGGACCCTAGCAACGGGGACGCCACTGGCGGACCGCGTTCCCCGTTGCTGGGTCCTGTTTAATTAATAGGTGCACCTGATCTCTGGCCGTGCAGCAAGGCAGCTGCACGGCATTCATTCTAATCAGCTCTGTCAGCAGCTGATTGGAGGACTCCTGTTTAAATACACTCTCAGGGCTTCTCACAGACGCCGGTAATAGCTTCCTGCATGCTGTCTTTGTTTGCTGAGAGTCTGTTTCCAGTCTTGCTGTATCCGGTCGTTCCAGTCCTCTGAAGTCCTGTACTCGGGAGTTATCATCTCGTCCCTGGAGTCCTGACCGATCACCGTTTAACATCCAGTGGTGTTCGTGAGTCGCGGCTCTGCTGTGTGTAGCGGCTCGGCCGCTTTACCCTTTATTATTTGTGTTTGGAGCATTTTGCGGAGGGTTCCGCTTCCACAGGTCCACTCTGGTATCCGGCGGTGCCGGGTAGGAGTATTGGACAAGTGGATTTTGGTTGTCCTTTTCCCTGGCGGTTTTTCCGCACATACTTTAGGTTTTTTAGTTAGCTCGTAGCCCCTGGCCTGTTGTTAGCTAGAGGTCCTCTTGTTATCATCCTGCCTCGGATTTCCCTTTGTCTCTCATTAAGACCGGGGGGCATCGGAGTTGGGCAGACATAATCCGCCCTTCAAACACGGCTGCCAAGGGCTCAAGAAACCATGGCCCTCATTCCGAGTTGTTCGCTCGGTAAATTTCATCGCATCGCAGCGATTTTCCGCTTAGTGCGCATGCGCAATGTCCGCACTGCGACTGCGCCAAGTAAATTTGCTATGAAGTTAGGATTTTTACTCACGGCTTTTTCTTCGCTCAGGCGATCGTAGTGTGATTGACAGGAAATGGGTGTTTCTGGGCGGAAACAGGCCGTTTTATGGGTGTGTGGGAAAAAACGCTACCGTTTCCAGAAAAAACGCAGGAGTGGCTGGAGAAACGGGGGAGTGTCTGGGCGAACGCTGGGTGTGTTTGTGACGTCAAACCAGGAACGACAAGCACTGAAATGATCGCAGATGCCGAGTAAGTCTGGAGCTACTCAGAAACTGCTACGAGGTGTGTAATCGCAATATTGCGAATACTTCGTTCGCAATTTTAAGATGCTAAGATTCACTCCCAGTAGGCGGCGGCTTAGCGTGAGCAACTCTGCTAAAATCGCCTTGCGAGCGAACAACTCGGAATGAGGGCCCATAGTCTCGCAAGGGATTTCCGATAGCATGGGTGAGACAACAGAGTTAGGGCGCCAGGGGCTATTATTCTTTCCTGCTCCCGTTCCCAGCATTCCATTCCAGTGCTCCGGTCATTGTCATAAGATCTCCTCTGGCCAGGAGTGCTGGAATCATAACAACAATATGTATAAATGTATAAATTTGTACGGATATATGTCATATCTTGATAAGCAGCAGCAATTTTGTTAGCAGTTGGGCAAAACCATGTGCACTGCAGGGAGGAGGGGGGCAGATATAACGTGCAGAGAGAGTTATAGGCCCTACACACTGGGCGATTTTTTGAAAGATATGAACGATCTCGTTCATAAATGAACGAGAACTCGTTCATATCTTTCAGTGTGGAGACTCCAGCAATGAACGATGCGCGTCCCCGCGCTCGTTCATCGCTGGTCTCCCGTCGGCAGTGCATGCAGGCCAATATGGACGATCTCGTCCATATTTGCCTGCACTTCAATGCAGCCGCGTGACGGGGGGAGTGAAGAAACTTCACTCCCCCCGTCACTGCCCCCCCGCCGCCGGGTCGCTCGGCGGCCGTATCCGCCGTCGGGCAGCTCGGCGGCGGGTCGGCCAGTGAGTAGGGCCCTTTAGATTTGGGTGGGGTGTATTCAAACTGAAATCTAAATTGCAGTGTAAAAATAAAGCAGCCTGCACAGAAACAAAATAACCCACCCAAATCTAACTCTCTCTGCAAATGTTATATCTGTCACACCTGCAGTGCACATGGTTTTGCCCAATTGCTAACAAACTTGCTGCTGCGATCAACTCAGAATTACCCCCATAGTGCACTCCAAGGACCTTCACCGTCACCAGATCGCAATCCAATAGAGTGCCTTTGGGATATGGTGGAATAGGAGATTCACAGTACAAATGTGCAGTCGACAAATCTGCAGCAGCCGCCTGATGCAATCATATCATCATGGACAGAATCTCTAAAATAAGTTTTCAGCACCTGGTTGAATTCATGCCATAAAAACTGGTGCTTTTCTGGGAGAAAAATGGTCCTGCCCATTTCCAAAAGGTGTACCTAATAAATTGTTCCTTGATAGTATATATAGTCAGTATTTCTGCACTGTATATAAGCAGTATTGTTTTGCTATGAGCAGTGAATTTTGTGTGTACTCCTAATCATGTGTTTATCACTGGCCACAAGTGCTATAAAAGAAGTACTCATTGTGAGCGCTGGGCTGCGATCTTCTTTGTGATTAGAGGTTTATGAGCAGCTGCTCACCCATAATATCCAAGTGAAAGGGCCTCCCTAGGAAGTGTACTTATCTAAACTGGCATTTGAAACTCGTGTGCAGTGGTATGCATGGGACAACCCGTGTTCTTTTGCAGCTCCCTGGTTAGCACTCTCTGGTCCCTGGGTGGCAGTTTCAGGGGTCTTCCAGGGCGAGGTGCATTCCTGCAATGACTGTTCTTCTTCCACGCATAAAAAAAAAAAAAAACCACAGTGGTTTAAGGAACCTTCCTAACATGCGCAATGCTTCTCACACTCATACCTCCGTTCGAGCAGCCTACGATGATCCCCTTGTCAAACTCAGTTACCTCCCTCTGACAAATGACCTAATCAGTGACCCTCTACCTGTTTTATACCTTTAAAAGGACCTTCACAAGCACGTGTCTGCTGCAGGACCACACCATTTTGTTTGTGCGGGGATGTCCAGTCACTTTGGTCTACGTAGTGTATGTATATACAGTATATAAATTTATATATTTCTGCAGCGGGCTACACTGGGAATCCACAGGGAATACATTGGGGTGTAGATCTGTGGATCTTGATTCAAGGCACCAACAAGCTAAAGCTTTGACTGTTCCCAGGATGCACTGCACTGCCTCCTCTATAACTCCACCTCCAGGTCACTAACAGGTGGGGCTGCGATAGGCAGCCCTGAAAAGAGCTTTTTAAGAAGACTTCAAGGGCGACAGCACTGTTTATGTCATTCTGACATTCAGTGCTGTGGCTCCATCACCTCCCCAGCAGCGCTGTATACTCCTGCGGCCGGGTTCCAAGGTACTTGCAGCAGAAGCACACCGATCTTCAGGCACACCATCGCTGACGCTCTCCTGGATCGCGTGGCTGCACATCATGGAGGAGGTAAGATGGTCCCCCAGGTGGGGCCCGCCAGTAAATCGCTGTCCGGTCGCGGTCCCAGGAGACGGACCGCACCGCTGGCATGGACACTGTACTGCTCAGGGACCCCACTATATCCACCAGGGCAGGGAGCACAGGTCGGATTTACTAAAATTAGTTTTACATAGGCTCCACAGTACCTGGTGGTGAGGACCAGCATAGGGGATAAGGCGCTGACCTGTAACCCCTCCCCCAGCTCCGGGCGCCATCTACTGCTGGTGTTCCCGCCCTGGAGCTGCATTTCACTCTTCCTCACTCCCTGACAGAGATTTTGGTGCCATCTTTACACAAGTAGCTGGGCTGATCTCCGGGACTGCTGGACACTGTCTGCTCTGTAAAGCCGCCTGTCTCATCAGCGCTGTGCATTTACAGGCACTTAAGTATTCTACATGTCATTTTAAAGAGTGTTAGTTAAGAACAAGTGTACTGCTACCTGAATATTTAGTACAAGTATTCTGTGATGTACATCCAGTATCTACTGTGCATTGTTATATCTATATACATACATATATATGTAGTTTTACTAGTCCAGTGCAGTTTTATTGTTTATCTGTAATATCTTCTGCATTGTACCTGTAACTGAGTGTGCCTGTAGCTGCTGTGTGGATTTCATTCTAGTGTATCACACGTATTGCTATCACTATATTCTGTACCCTGGGGGGCTAGGTGCGTCATATATATATATATATATATATATATATATATATACACAGTATATACTGTTTGGGGTTTTTTACTGTATATTTCAGTCACCTCATACCGCTTTAATCCTCTGTTTGTGCCCTGTATTTACTGTCACATAAATCAAGGGGTTATTTGCAGGGGGTGGTCTTCAGGTTGCCGACTGTCTGGATCCCGGCGCCCAGTATACCGGCGCCGGAATCCCAACAGCCGGCATACCGACAGCTTTTCTCCCTCATGGGGGTCCACGACCCCCCTGGAGGGAGAATAAATAGCGTGGCGTGCGTAGCGCGGTGAGCGCAGCTAGCCCACAAGGGGCTCATTTGCGCTCGCCACACTGTCGGTATGCCGACGGTCGGGCTCCCGGCACCGGTATGTTGGTCGCCGGGAGCCCGGCCGCCGGCATACCATACTACACCCATTTGCAGGTATTGTTTTTGTCTGGCTATATTGTACTGTTATGCTCTAAGGCTACATTTCCTATAATGTCTGCCACACAGGGCTGGAAATTCGCGGACGCTTCTGCATCATGCAGTGCTGGTACCAAGGATTTACCTGAGGGGGAAGTTTTAGATAGTTCAGGCACTGGGTCCATACATCTCCCAGTCAGCCTGCGACACCTGTGGCCAATCAGGAATCACCTTGGGCAGCGTTCTCAAGTATGCTGAATACGCTTGTGACATGTCTTACGCCCCCTGTGGGAGCTCCTGTGCCATTGCAGCCACATATCGTCCCTGTAGTTAATCCACCCTGGGCGGACACTCTGTCTACCCAGTTACAACAATTAAATCAATCTTTGGTTAGACAAAAGTCTTCCCCACGCCCCTCTGGGGTCAAGGAGTCATCTAAGCGGGCCATTTCTTCCTCACAATCCACTAATATTTTGGATAATTCTTCTGATGAGGATGGGGAATATACTGATCCGTCAGACACTGATACAGTCGCTTCTGATGAGGAATCTACAACCCAGGTTGATGTTCCTGACCTAGTGGAGGCTATTAAGCTGATTCTCCAAATTGATGATCAGATCGATCCCTCTACTGCGTCTAAGAAACCTAATAAGTTCAAACATCAGAAGGTTACTAAAGTTGTCTTACCACATTCTGACCATTTAATTGACATACGTCAGGAATCCTGGTCAGTAACAATGGGAAACTCCACCGCCGGTGGACTCTCATGTAGCCCGTCTTGTAGTATCATCTACTCTGCCTGTCACCACTGTCACCTCACTGAAGGAACCGACGGATAAGCGTGTGGAGAGATGCCTGAAGTCTATTTACTCTCTTACTGGTGCTGTACATAGACCCACTATGGCAGCCTCCTGGGCCGTGAAAGGAATTGAAGAATGGGTTCAGGCAATTGAGGATGAGCTGCCACAGGATGTTTCTGACACTGCCAGATAATACCTGTCTCATATTACCACAGCCTCCCACTATATTCAGGTCTTGGAAGGTGGACCTGGACTCCAAAAAGACCTTGGAGGTGCTCCCTTTTAAGGGAGACATCCTTTTTGGGGAGGATTTGAATAAGATTGTGACTGACTTGGCAACTGCTAAGACTGTGTTTCTCCCAAGTACTAATCTTTCTGCACCAAAGGCAAAGAGTACACTGTACCACTTTTCATTCCTTTCGACATCCAGGGAAGGCAAAGGGTCAGGCTTACCCGAGACAAGCTCGTACTTCCAATCAAGTCCAAACCTAAACAATCCTGGGCTGCCCATCAGCCTGCTTCCAAACAAGGCAAGCCTGCTGCATGACGGGGCGTGCCCCCCCCCCTGGGGGACCCCAGGGTGGGAGGCCGACTTCTGCAGTTCACCCAGGTCTGGTTAAAGACCACTTCAGATGCCTGGGTGCGGGAAGTTGTCTCTCACGGGTACGCAATCTCCTTCAAGAGACGTCCCCCTCGCGAGTTCTGCTTGATGGTTATCCCTTCGGATCCTTTGAAAGCGCATGCTCTACACTTGGTTGTGCAATCCCTCCTGGACACAGGAGTGGTAGTGCCGGCGCCTCTGTCTCAGAGAGGCAGGGTATACTATTCGACCCTGTTTCTAGTTCCGAAGCCAAATGGGTCCTTCCGGCCTATACTCAACCTCAAAGCATTGAACAAATTTGTGAGAGTGTCCAAATTCCGTATGGAAACTCTGCGCTCTATTGTAGTCGCCATGGAACCCGAAGACTATGTGGTATCCCTGGACATACAGGATGTTTACCTGCATATACCTATTGCCGTCTCACATCAACAATATCTGCGGTTTGCTATTGGAAACCTCCATTATCAGTTCCAGGCTCTGCCATTTGGACTGGCCACAGCCCCTCGGATCTTCACCAAGGTCATGGCTGTGATGACGTTCCTTCTCCGCCGTCAGGGAATCAGGATCCTGCTGTATCTGGATGACTTACTGATCCTGGCGAAAACTCCCAAGATGTTCTCCTCAGTCATCTGGAACGTATGGTCCAATTCCTACAGGCCCACGAGTGGCTCATCAACTGGAAAAAGTCCTCGCTGGTCCCTGCTTGGAGCATGGTGCACCTGGGGGCACTGCTGGACACACACAGCCAGAGGTTGTTCCTGTCTCCAGAGAATGTCCTGAAGCTTCAGGACAGAATCAGATACTTCCTTTCTCGCCCAAGAGTGTTGATACACTCGGCGATGCAAGTACTAGGCCTCATGGTGTTGGCTTTCGACATGGTAGAGTGCGCTCAATTTAATTTGCGCACTCTGCAGAGGTTAATCCTTTCCAAGTGGGACGGCCTGCCCCATCGGATCAGGTCTCAAATTATCTCCTTGACTCCAGAGGTTTGTCTGTCAATGAGCTGGTGGCTACAGTACCAACAGTTGAGCAGGGGTCATCCCTTCTAGATCTCCAACTGGGTCCTCCTGACAATGGACGCCAGTTTTGGGGTTGGAGCGCAGTGTTGGAGCAACACTCTCTCCAGTGGACCAGGGAGGAATATCTACTCCTGATAAACATTCTGGAATTGCGGGCAGTGTTCAGTGCATTGACGCTTGCCCTGCCTCTGGCACAGAACAGGCTTGTTCAAGTACAATCAGACAACGCCACCATGGTGGCGTACATAAATCATCAAGGCGGCACTCGAAGCCGCATGGCAATGTTGGAAGTATCAAAATTCCTCCGTTGGGCGGAACGCCATTTGCCAGCAATATCGGCAGTGTTCATTCCCAGAGTCCTCAACTGGGAAGCGGATTTCCTCAGTCGTCAGGACGTTCACCCCCGAGAGTGGAGTCTTCATCCGGAAGTCTTTAAACTCCTAGTGGACAAGTGGGGCCTACCAGATGTAGGCCTGATGGAGTCTCAACACAATCACAAGGTTCCGGTCTTCAGATAAAGGACAAGGGATCCTCAAGCAGCGTTCATGGAGGCACTGGAAATTCCATGGAACTTTCGGCTGCAATACATGTTCCCTCCAGTGTCACTCCTGCCGAGGGTACTACGGAAGTTTAAGCAAGAAAGAGGAACACTACTTCGCTCCAGCGTGGCCCAGACGGCATTGGTTCTCAGACCTGCAAGGTCTATCGATAGAGCGTCCTCTTCTACTTCCTCAACACCCAGATCTCCTCGTTCAGGGCCCTTGTGTCTATCCGGACCTGGCCAGGTTGGCTTTGACGGCATGGCTCTTGAAGCTTCACTCCTGAGGGCCAAAGAATTCTCCGATGCGGTTGTTCAAACAATGTTGAAGGCACGCAAACCGACTTCTGCACGGATTATTACAGGGTCTGGAACTCTTACTTCACATGATTTGCTGCTAAGGATTATGATGCTTATTCATTCGGAACTTCCAGGCTTTTGGCTTTTCTGCAGCCTAGATTTAGGCCTTCGTCTGGCCTCCATCAAGGTTCATATTTCTGCCTTTGTCGGTGTGGTTTCAGAGAAAAATTGTGTCTATTCCTGATGTTCATACCTTCAGTCAGGATTTTTTTTTTACGGATTCAGCCTCCCTATGTCCATCCTGTGGCTCCATGGGATGTGTCAGTTGTCTTAAACGCCCTACAAGAGTCTCCATTTGAACCTCTTGAGTCTGTGGACCTTAAATGCCTTACGCTTAAGGTCATGTTTCTGCTGGCTATTGCCTCTGCTAGGAGGGTGTCAGACTTAGGCACTTTGTCCTGTCGTCCACCCTTTTTGATTTTTCACCGTGACCGGGCAGTTCTTCGAACTCGCCCGGTTAGCTACCTAAAGTGGTATCTTCTTTCCATCTTAACCAAGAGATTGTGGTTCCGACTTTTATCTCTTCTGGTTTGTCTTCCAAAGAACAGTCTTTGGATTTGGTACGGGCTCTCCATATCTACGTGGAGAGGACTGTCTCTATTCGGAGGTCAGATACCCTTTTTGTTCTTTTGGTTTTCGCAAGCGTGTCTGGCCTGTGAATAAGCAAACCTTGGACAGATGGATTAGAATGGTGATTGCACAAGCTTATACGCAGGCTGGACTGCTGCTAGTAAAGCCCATTCTACTTGGTCAGTTGTACCTTCTTGGGCGGCCCGTCGTGGCGCGTCCGCAGAACATTTGTGCAAGGCGGCTGTGTGGTCCTCCGTGAACACATTCATTAGGTTCTATGCCTTTGATACTTCCGCCTCCCAGGATGCTTCCTTTAGACGCCGGGTTCTAGTGCACACTACAGTGCATCCCCTCCCATGAGGAACTGCTTTAGGACATCCCTGTGGTATTCCTCGTGGACTCCCAGTGTACCCAGCTGCAGAAAAGGAGATTTATGGTAGACTTACCGTGGTTAAATGTTTTTCTGCGATGTACACCGGATTCCACAGGGCGCCCACCCTGACGCACTTAGCTTCTTTGGGTATGTATGGCATTAGCCGCTGGTCCCTTCTCCTGTCATGAGAATGTGGTTCTCTGTGACTAACATCTGCCGTCTCTTTTACCTGCTACTGCATTGGACTGGTTAACGAAACTGAGCTCCAGTGCCTGGAGGCGGGGTTGTAGAGGAGGCGGTGCAGTTCATCCTGGCAACAGACAAAGCTTTAGTCTGTTGGTGCCTCGGATCAAGATCCAACTCTACACCCCGATGCTATTCCCTGTGGAATTCAGTGTACCTCGCAGAAAGAGATTTAACCCTGGTAAGTCTACCATAAATCTCCTTTTATATATATATATATATATATATACATATATATATATATATATATATATATTGAGGCGATCAGGATAGGGGTGCTCTCTCCTGGGGTAGACGGGCACCTCCAAACACACAGCAACCAGTAAAACAGCACACCACCAGTTTTCATGCAATTTAGCTGTGGCTATTTGTATTGTGCAGTACATAAAAATAAATCTTAGCCCACTATCCCATATGGGTACTACTACTAACTAACATAATAGATTCCCTCTCTCAGGGTGATAGGGCCTAATGCACCTACTAAAAACACATGCATATGCACTTATGTACTTATAGTCAGTAAATCACTCCAAACAGGCCTGCTGCTTGTTTCCCCAGGCAGTGAGACCACGAGCCAAGCCCTGACATATCTTATATCAGTCTCTTACAGGTGCAGGTACTAATAACCCTGCTCTCAGACTGATGGCCTAAAAACCTGAAATGGGCTTTATGGGTGGAGCCCTTCCTTCTCTCTCACACCCATACCCCCAGGATTACCCCTGTTTAGCAGAAACAGACATTTCTTAGAGTTTTAAAATACTGTACATAGGCCAGAAATCTGGGACAAACATATCTCCCGTTAATCACTTTACAAGTGAACATTCACTGGGTCGACATTCAGCAAGTTAGGGGCGCCATAACATTTTTAGGTTGGGGGGCCAAGATATAATTTCATTATATATAATTGTATAATTCTTAATAGTTGAACCTACTATCTAATGCAGGGCTGCCAAAAGACATTGTGGAGCCAGGGACTGACAAAATAGGCAGGCTCCCTTCCTACCGCACTCCACCCTATGTGACATCATATGCCGGGACGGGTGTAGTACTGCTGACCGCCGGTCAGCTTACCGACGCCGGGATCCCGGCAGCATACCGACGCCGGGATCCCGGCGGGGAGGGCCGAGTGCAGCAAGCCTCTTGCGGGCTCGCTGCGCTCCCCACGCTGCGGGCTCGGTGGCGACCTGCTGTCGCCACGGGTTCTATTCCCACTCTATGGGTGTCATGGACACCCACGAGTGGAAATAGTCCCTGTTGGTCGGCATGCCGAACATCGGGCTCGTGAGCCGTCGGGCTCGTGGAGGAGGTCATGTGACTGTCGGTCAGCTGACCGGCGGTCACATGAATACCACCCGCCGGGACATCACATATAGGTGAAGCGCGGAAAATCCACACAGATTGCTGATGCGTAGGGAAAGTTTCTTTTTAAAGGTGCATACACACGGTGAGATCCTTGCTATGCCCGATTTTGATTATGCGATTTCCCTTGAATTCCCCCAGAGCCCAGAAGCATTGATTTTGACTATCTGTACTTTTCATTTTGACTAACTGCCATTTTTAAATAGATTCAATATCTGTAGTCAATTTTAAAAATGAAGTGTAGGTAAATGTAATGCACACATACTAGATAGTACACATTTTATTGTTTTGCCTTTGATTTGTATTCACAGATATCTTTCTTCATTGTATTCTTGTTTTCATGTGTTCTTATTTATGCTAGCAGCCCATCCTGTACAATTTCATGACCTCAAATTTCACAATTGATTAATCATAATGATGAAAAAACTAGATGCACTCACTGAAAATTACAAGTTAATACAAGATTTATTGCAGCTTCCACACTTCGGAAAAGGCTGAAGACTCTGATTTTATTTATTTCAGAAATGATTTCACTGACTTCTTAATTCCTCTGTAACTAGTATAAAGAATTAATAATGATACAAAAAAGTGCCTGTTCTGCTGATACCATCAGAATAAAAACGCAGCATTAGGGGATAGATTTACTAAAGTGTGAATTTTTAGAAGTAGAGATGTTGCCCATAGCAACCAATCAGATTCTACTTATTCATCTAGCATCTTCTAGAACAGAACAAGAAATACCAACTGCGCTAACATATGAATAGTATTTTTATATTAATTAAAATCAATATCACAAATACACATGTACATAAACAAACTGAATAATATAAACCGGCACTGATAGTGCCAAAAAACACAATATTTAAAACTGAGCCTTAGTAAGCCACTCTCTGACAGTGATTATTCACTTGGGGCAGTCTTTGTGCAAAAATGGCCAGTGTAACAACTAATTGTTGGAGGATGATAACAAGTCCTGCAACGCATGCGTTGACGTGAAAAAACAGGTATCCAGGTGAAGGAGAATAATTACCAGGTCCCTGGTGGTGATTCAGCCGGGTATCCCACCTAGCGGGGTTCTGGAGCAATCTCTCTATCCCACGCAATGAAGATGGTGGTTCTCCCTTTATTAATGTCCACACCGAAGGGACTGGAATCTCCAGATGGTAAACAACGTCCTGTGTATCACTTGCAGGAATCCTCAGGAGTGCCCAGGTCAGAGGTGTGGCCCCCCCCTAACGCGTTTCACTGTCACTTGGCAGCTGCCAAGTGAAACTTCCCATCAGCACTGAATGGGAAGAATGGGACAGCACTGAATCTGAGACCACTTAAGGTACACATGCTTTGCTGGCAGCTGGCAGCGGGACCTGCCTGATGAGGGGGGCAGGGGTGCCCAGTATGAATTTGGGTAGGGAGCAGTAACTGTGCCAAGGGAGGGAGGAAGGAAATGGCCCAGTGGTGAAGTGGAGACTGGAATAGACTAAGGTACTGTGGCTGCGGAGCATCCATGCTTGTAAGTCTGGTAGTGGCAGCAGAGCCTGCCTTGCAAGGGGGGGGCAGGGGTGCTAGCTCTGCACAGTATTGGGGGGGGGGGGGGGGGGAGCTGCCAAGTGTGCCCAGGGAGGGAGGGAGGGGAGCTAACATCTGTGCAAAGGGAGGGAGGGGAGCTGGTAACTATGCCCAGGGAGGGAGGGGATATTTTGTGTGTGGCCCTCGAATATTCGCTGGAATGTGTTAAGTGGCCCCCCAGCTGAAATAATTACCCACCCCTGCTCTAAACTAAATATGAGGACCTAGCACTTTACTAATCTCTTTACTATTCAGTAACCTATTTGTGTCTTGTGTCTTCCTCAGTCATTGAATGGGTTTGCTCTGGTTGTGAGTACAGAAGGGATGATATTCTATGCTTCAGCCACAATAGTAGACTACCTGGGCTTCCATCAGGTAAGTGCAGATCTTGTATATTATTATTAACTGTAGTTATTTATTTGTGTTTTGTTTTTGTAAATGACCGTAATATTCATAAACATAAAGATTTCACATCTACAAAACAATCGTTCTGGAACTTTTCTTTTCAACCATGAGTGTTCCTCTATTTAATTAGGTTAATTACATTTGTGAACAGCTACTTTGGCATTGTATTTTGGTATGCTTGATTTAAGTACACAATATTCCATTTATTTTCAATAGAAAAACAGGTAATAAATATTGCCAAACACGCTGATATTTTTAACAAGATCTGTTTTCGTAAAGCCATATCCTGTTTTGTTGCATAGGATAACCACAGTCAATGAATTATTTCCTATTTCATGTTTAATAGTTTTAGACCACTCCAATATACAGTGACTTGCAAAATTATGCAACCCCTTGAAAAATCAACATATTTGTCTGTATTACATTACAAATGACACTTAGGGGGATATCCTATTAGATTAATTATTACTGCTAATGGATTCCCCCGGGGCTATCCAGTTAGCCCCATAGTCGGCACTTATCTCATAATTCACTATTTTTCTTTAAATAAAAACTGAACAAATACTGCTTGCAAAGGTGTTCATGCACAGCAGACTAGGACAAGCCTTGGTACAACCAAATTTCCCTGCAATGACAGCTTTAAGTCTGTTCACGTTTTATCAGGTTTGCACACTTTGGACGTGATTTTTGCCCATTCTTCCTAGCAGATTTGCTCCAGGTTGTTCAGTTTGGTTGGATGACAGACTTGGCCACTGTAGAACATTCATCTTCTTCTTGTACAGCCACTACAGTGTTGCTATGGCATTGTGTCTTGCTGAAATGTTATCTTTCTACCAAGCATTAAAGCAGGCTGTCCTATGGTATCTCCCTGTATTTTGCACTATCCGTCGGTCATTCATTTATTTTTATGCAAGTAGTATTTATTGAAAGTTTTGGAATAAATGGACACAAGAAGACAACTGTGCACCACAACAGGCAAATGAAGCTTACATGCCAGTATAAATTCATGTTCGATAAACATCAAATTACAGAAATTAATACTTGGCATGAGAATAGCCATGGTATATCAATAGGATCTGAAGTGCAGAGATCTTAAGGAAGAAAATATACTGTATGCCATAGTATAAAATAACGAATGAGAAAAGAGAAGAAAAAGAAACCCAAGAAAAAGAGATCAATAGGGAAAAGAGGGTGGGGACTTAGGAAGGGGCAGAGATCACCACCACCGGGACTCCAATGAAGTACCAGCATGTTCCTAGGTAACTAGTCAGAGGGAGAGTTAAGGTGTACTACAAAGGGATGTGTACCAGTCAAATTCACAGAGTATCATCCATGGAAGCCATATTATCGAGTAGGTCTGAAACTTATCAGGAGAGGACATTATAATATTCAGTCATTCATTTTTAACAAGATGCCCAGTCACCGCATGAGAAAAATATTCCCACAAAATGATGATGCTATTTACATGCATCACTGTGTTGATCGTGTTTGCTAAGATAGGGCGTGATAGGTTTTAGTGTTTTAAATTGGGGACAAAAATCTCACTTTTTGACTCATCAGACCACTAATCCTTATTCCACATTTGAGCTCGGGCAATCAAATGTTTTATGGTAGACTTCAGACATGCAGATGTGTGCTTTCTTAACGGCGTCTTTCTAATCACTTTCCATACAAGAAAGATATATGCAGAGTTCTTGCTATGGTTGACAGATGCACCAGTCTCAAACACTGAACCCTGAAGCTTCATCAAAGTAATAGCTGGACCCTCCCTGTCTTCTCTAACACGTCTCCTTCTTGTTCTGACCCTGAGGTTTGGGAGTCAGCCTTGTCTAGGCAGTGCCTGGGTGGTATGATGCAGCTTCCACTTCCTCACAGTTAATCTCTAACCCTAATCGTCCCCTCCGACAGCCTAACGCTAACCCTCCCCCAAGTGCCTAACCCTAATCATCCCCTCCGACAGCCTAACGCTAACCCTCCCCCTAGTGCCTAACCCTAATCATCCCCTCCGACAGCCTAACGCTAACCCTCCCCCAAGTGCCTAACCCTAATCATCCCCTCCAACAGCCTAACACTAACCCTCCCCCAAATGCCTAACCCTAATCATCCCCTCTGACAGCCTAACGCTAACCCTCCCACAAGTGCCTAACCCTAACTCTAAAAAAAATCATGAAAAACGTGTCAACCTTTTTCTGTGTTGACCTTTTGACCCTGTTAGCCTTTTCACCTAGTCATCCTAAGTCCATGTCGACCCTTTCATTGTTGACCTTTTGACCTAATGACTGTGGACCATCTGGTGCTAACTAGAGATGTGCACCGGAAATTTTTCCGGTTTTGGTTTTGAATTCGGTTCCGCGGCCGTATTTTGGATTAGGACGTGTTTTGGCAAAACCTCCCTTAAAAATTTTTGTCGGATTCGGGTGTGTTTTGGATTCGGGGGTTTTTTGGGTTTTTTTTTTTTTTTTCAAAAAACCCTCAAAAACCGCTTAAATCATAGAATTTGGGGGTAATTTTGATCCTATAGTATTATTAACCTCAATAACCATAATTTCCACTCATTTCCAGTCTATTCTGAACACCTCACACCTCACAATATTACTTTTAGTCCTAAAAAGATGTCAACCTCATCATCATCCTCCGATTCCTCACCCCTTTCACTGTGTACATCCCCCTCCTCACAGAGTATTAATTCGTCCCCACTGGAATCCACCATCACAGGTCCCTGTGTACTTTCTGGAGGCAATTGCTGGTGAATGTCTCCACGGAGGAATTGATTATAAATCATTTTGATGAACATAATTTTCTCCACATTTTGTGGAAGTAACCTCGTACGCCGATTGCTGACAAGGTGATCGGCTGCACTAAACACTCTTACACACTGGAGGGGGGGCAACTTAGGTAAAATAAAGCCAGTTTGTGCAAGGGCCTCCAAATTGCCTCTTTTTCCTGCCAGTATACGTACGGACTGTCTGACGTGCCTACTTGGATGCGGTCACTCATATAATCCTCCACTATTCTTTAAATGGAGGACAGAATCATATGCAGTGACAGTAGACGACATGTCAGTAATCGTTGGCAGGTCCTTCAGTCCGGACTAGATGTCAGCACTCGCTCCAGACCTCCCTGCATCACCGCCAGCGGGTGGGCTCGGAATTCTTAGCCTTTTCCTCGCAGCCCCAGTTGCGGGAGAATGTGAAGGAGGAGCTGTTGACGGGACACGTTCCGCTTGAGTTGAAATTTTCTCACCAGCAGGTCTTTGAACCTCTGCAGACTTGTGTCTGCCGGAAAGAGAGATACAATGTAGGATTTAAACCGAGGATCGAGCGCGGTGGCCAAAATTTAGTGCTCTGATTTCAACAGATTGACCACCCGTGAATGCTGGTTAAGCGAATTAAGGGTTCCATCCACAAGTCCCACATGCCTAGCGGAATCGCTCCATTTTAGCTCCTCTTTCAATCTCTCCAGCTGCTTCTGCAAAAGCCTGATGAGGGGAATGACCTGATTCAGGCTGGCAGTGTCTGAACTGACTTCACGTGTGGCAAGTTCAAAGGGTTGCAGAACCTTGCACAACGTCGAAATCATTCTCCACTGCGCTTGAGTCAGGTGCATTCCCCCTCCTTTGCCTATATCGTAGGCAGATGTATAGGCTTGAATGGCCTTTTGGTGCTCCTCCATCCTCTGAAGCATATAGAGGGTTGAATTCCACCTCGTTACCACCTCTTGATTCAGCTGATGGAGGGGCAGGTTCAGGAGTGTTTGCTGGTGCTCCAGTCTTCGGCACGCGGTGGCTGAATGCCGAAAGTGGCCCACAATTCTTCAGGCCACCGACAGCATCTCTTGCATGCCCCTGTCATTTTTTTTTAAATTCTGCACCACCAAATTAATTGTATGTGCAAAACATGGGACGTGCTGGAATTTGCCCACATGTAACGCACGCACAATATTGGTGGCGTTGTCTGATGTCACAAATCCCCAGAAAAGTCCAATTGGGTAAGCCAATCTGCGATGATGTTCCTCAGTTTCCGTAAGAGGTAGTCAGCTGTTTGCCTCTTATGGAAAGCAGTCATACAAAGCGTAGCCTGCCTAGGAACGAGATGGCATTTGCGAGATGCTGCTACTGGTGCCGCCGCTGCTGTTGTTGCTGCGGGAGGCAATACATCTACCCAGTGGGCTGTCACAGTCATATAGTCCTGAGTCTGCCCTGCTCCACTTGTCCACATGTCCGTGGTTAAGTGGACATTGGGTACAACTGCATTTTTTAGGACACTGGTGAGTCTTTTTCTGACGTCTGTGTACATTCTCGGTATCACCTGCCTAGAGAAGTGGAACCTAGTTGGGATTTGGTACCGGGGACACACTACCTCAAGAAACTCTCTAAGTCCCTGTGAATTAACGGTGGATACCGGACACACGTCTAACACCAACACAGCTGCCAAGGCCTGAGTTATCCGCTTTGCAACAGGATGACTGCTGTGATATTTCATCTTCCTCGCAAAAGACTGTTGGACAGTCAATTGCTTACTGGAAGTAGTACAAGTGGTCTTCCGACTTCTCCTCTGGGATGACAGTCGACTCCCAGCAGCAACAACAGCAGCGCCAGCAGCAGTAGGCGTTACAATCAAGGATCCATCGGAGGAATCCCAGTTAGGAGAGGACTCGTCAGACTTGCCAGTGACATGGCCTGCAGGACTATTGGCGTTCCTGTCTAACGAGGAAATTGACACTGAGGGAGTTGGTGGTGTGGTTTGCAGGAGCTTGGGTACAAGAGGAAGAAGAGATTTAGTTGTCGTCAGTGGACTGCTTCCGCTGTCACCCAAAGTTTTTGAACTTGTCAATGACTTCTGATGAATGCGCTCCAGGTGACTTATAAGGGAGGATGTTCCTAGGTGGTTAACGTCCTTACCCCTACTTATTACAACTTGACAAAGGCAACACACAGCTTGACACCTGTTGTCCGCATTTCTGTTAAAATAATTCCACACCGAAGAGGTGATTTTTTTTGTAATTTGACCAGGCATGTCAATGGCCATATTCATCCCACGGACAACAGGTGTCTCCCCGAGTGCCTGACTTAAACAAACCACCTCACCATCAGAATCCTCCTTGTCAATTTCCTCCTCACCGCCAGCAAAACCCATATCCTCATCCTGGTGTACTTCAACAGTGACATCTTCAATTTGACTATCAGGAACTGGACTGTGGGTGCTCCTTCCAGCACTTGCAGGGGGCGTGCAAATGGTGGAAGGCACCACCTCTTCCCGTCCAGTGTTGGGAAGGTCAGGCATTGCAACCGACACAATTGGACTCTCCTTGGGGATTTGTGATTTAGAAGAACGCACATTTCTTTGCTGTTTTGCCAGCTTAACTCTTTTCATTTTTCTAGTGGGAGAATGAGTGCTTCCATCCTCATGTGAAGCTGAACCACTAGCCATGAACATAGGCCAGGGCCTCAGCCGTTCCTTGCCACTCCGTGTCGTAAATGGCATATTGGCAAGTTTACGCTTCTCCTCAGACACTTTTAATTTAGATTTTTGGGTCATTTTACTGAACTTTTGCTTTTTGGATGTTACATGCTCTCTACTATGACATTGGGCATCGGCCTTGGCAGACGACTTTGATGGCATTTCATCGTCTCTGCCATGACTAGTGGCAGCAGCTTCAGCACTAGGAGGAAGTGGATCTTGATCTTTCCCTATTTCACCCTCCACATTTTTGTTCTCCACTTTTTAATGTGTGGAATTATATGCCTGTAATATTATTCTAGCAATGGCCTACTGTACTGTACAACTATATACTGTTGGTCACCAAAATGCTGCACTGCACTACTATATATACTGCTCACAACAATGCAGCACAGATATGGATACTTGAAGTGACACGGAGCTGCAAGATACAGCAATGGCCTACTGTACTGTACTACTCTATATATACTGGTGGTGCCAAAAATGCTGCATTTTACTACTGTACTGCTCACAAACAATGCAGCACAGATATGGATACTTGAAGTGATACGGAGCTGCAAGATACAGCAATGGACTACTGTACTGTACTACTATACTGGTGGTCCCCAAAATGCTGAACTGTACTACTATATATAATATATATAGTATATACTGGTTACACAACAATGCAACAGATATTGAGCACTGATGATCAGGATACTGTCTAGAACTGAGTCTGACACGGAGCTGCAAGATACAGCAATACTGTACTGTACTGTACTACTATAATTATATACTGGTGGTCCCCACAATGCAGCACACTGAGCACAGATATTTGCAGCACACTGAGCACAGATATGGAGCTTTTCAGGCAGAGAACGTAGATATTTGCAGCACACTGAGCACAGATATGGAGCTTTTCAGGCAGAGAACGTAGCCACGTCCTCTCCGTTCAATCTCCAATGCATGAGTGAAAATGGCGGCGATGCGCGGCTCTTTATATGGAATACGAATCTCGCGAGAATCCAACAGCGGGATGATGATCGGCCTCGTTCGGGTTAACTGAGCAAGATGGGAAGATGCAAGGCTGCCTCGGACCCGTGTAAAATAGGTGAAGTTCGGGGGGGTTCGGATCTTGACGAACCGAACCCGCTCATCTCTACTGCTAACCTACTGACTGTCTAGCTTTCATCTGGATACCTGTTAGGGCATACATGAGTAAAAAAGAAAAATATGATTCATTTATAGTTCCTCCATATTTCAAGGTGTGGTGAAAAAGATGCCGCCCCCCCCCCCCCCTTTTTTTTTTTCTTGTAAAGCACACATAGTTCATATTTAAAATACAACAATTATACACTTCCCTTAACAAGATTTGTCCCCTCTGAGTAACTTGTTACAAAGTTAAGTCCATTGTTTGTATATAGTTGTGTTTTGTAAACCACTGCTTTATCAACCCTCTTGAATGTTGAATTTTTTTGGATGGAACTTGTTTGCAGTTGGTTCAACTGTAACCATTCAAATCTTAATAAAGGGAACCACACTGCTAAAGCAACCTAGGTGGAAATCACATACATGTGGCCCTGATCATCACCTGCCTCTACAAAGTCCTTGTACCCTGCAGACGGAATACAGATGTATTCCCGGCGGACGGATGCTGGCTGTCAGTTTCCCGACAGTGGCATCCTGCCCGCCAGAATGCCGGCAGCGGGGCAAGCGCTATGAGTCCCTTTGCAGGCTCGCTGCACGTGCCGCGCTGGGTGCACGTTGGCTCGCTGCGCTCAACACAGGATCTATTCCCACTCTATGGGTGAACAACCACTAGTGAGAATAGCCCTTGTGAGCCAGTATTCCAGCTGTCGGCATTGCCGGCTGTCTGGATTCCAGCGTCGGTATCCTGAAATTGATTGCCTCCCCTGCAGACATTATAGTTATAAGAGATACAACAAAAACTATATAACACAATACTGTGTACCACACAGACTGTAGCAGCAATGTAAAATAGTTTGAGCAATGCAAATGTGTTCCCAGTGCCGTAACTAGGTATTTTGGTGCTGTGTGCAAGAAATGGCATTGGCGCCCCCCCCCCCCCCCCACGCAGGACAGGAGCAGTGCGCGCCGCAGGTGCGGAAAAAATATATGGGGGCGTGGCTTCATGTGAAGGAGCGTGGCCACAAAATAATGCCAATTCATACTACGGTGCATAGTAGTCTCCATTATTCAAATTACGTTGCACAGTAGAGCCACTACACCGGGTAGAGCCCTTTTTACAAATTGCGGCAGAAGGCGTGCCTGGTTTTTACACATTACGGCAGACAGCGTCCCCCTTTTTACACATTGCGGCAGACAGCGCCCCCCTTTTTACACATTACGGCAGACAGTCCCCCTTATTACACATTACGGCAGACAGAGTCCCCCTTATTACACATTACGGCAGACGGCATCCCCTTTTTTACACATTACGGCAGACAACGTCCCCCTTATTACACATTACGGCAGACAGCGTCCCCCTTTTTACACATTACGGCAGACAGTCCCCCTTATTACACATTACGCCAGACGGCATCCCCTTTTTTACACATTACGGCAGACAACGTCCCCCTTATTACACATTACGGCAGACAGCGTCCCCCTTATTACACATTACGGCAGACAGCGTCCCCTTTTTGTACACGTTATGGCAGCCAGTCCCCCTTTTTACACATTGCGGCAGCCAGTCCCCCTTTTTACACATTGCGGCAGCCAGTCCCCCTTTTTTCACATTGCGGCAGACAGACACCAGAGAGAGAGAGAGAGAGAGAAAGAGAGAGAGACAGAAGGGGGGGGGAGAGAGAAAAAGAAAGAGAGAGAGACAGAAAGAGAAAAGAGAGAGAGATATACTTATCTCTCAGGCTCCTCGTCCTGGCAGAGATCTCGGGCAGCCGCAGGGGAGAAGGAGGAGGAGGGAGGGGGACTTGAGCCTCAGCAGCGCTATGTCATTGGTAGCGGCGCCGCTGCAGCACTCCCCTCTCCTTCCGTATTGGCTGGCCGCTGCTGAGAATGCTGGGATGAGGGAACCGCATCCCAGCATTCACAGCAGCGCCGGGCAGCCAGTACAGAAGGAGAGGGGAGTGCTGCAGCGGCGCCGCTATCAATGAAATAGCGCTGCTGCGGCTCAAGTCCCCCTCCCTCCTCCTCCTTCTCTGCCTCCGGTGCTGCTCTCCCTCCAGCGCGGCGCACGGCACCCAGCAGAGGCGGCATGTAATGAGTCAATTTGACTCATTACATGCCGCTCGCCGTGCGCCCTCAGTGTAACTGCGCTGTGTGCCAGGCACACCTGGCACATAGGTAGTTACGGCGCTGTGTGTTCCTACAGTAGTACCATTTTGACAATATTGACAATCGTAAGTTTTTTTTTTTAATCTAAACAAAATGCTTATATGTTTCATCATATATTTGTAAAACACACGCCTATGCCAATTTTGCTACATTTAGACTAGGCCTCTTCATGTGTGAAAATGTTCGCCCTTCAGAGGCAGATTGAGGGTATTGCAAAGGGGATAAACTTAACTAAGCATATACATTAGTGACACGACGTTCAGTTATCCTGTATAGTCAACAAAATTGTTGATACACAGTATGAGTGAAAACTTAATTACTGCAGTAATACTGTATATCAGTCATTTTGGATGTTGTTTTAAACATGAGGGTGTCATAAATAAGGGAGTATCAGTCATAATCCCACAGATGGTAACTTTGCCCCATTGGCTCCTCAGCTAAGCACAGTACACCATGGCCCTCATTCCGAGTTGTTCGCTCGCAAGCTGCTTTTAGCAGCATTGCACACGCTAAGCCGCCGCCTACTGGGAGTGAATCTTATTACGAACGAAAGATTCGCAATATTGCGAAAAGACTTCTCTGTGCAGTTTCTGAGTAGCTCGAGACTTACTCTTCCAGTGCGATCAGTTCAGTGCTTGTCGTTCCTGGTTTGACGTCACAAACACACCCAGCGTTCGCCCAGACACTCCTCCGTTTCTCCAGCCACTCCTGCGTTTTCCCCAGAAATGGTAGCGTTTTTTCACACACTCCCATAAAACGGCCAGTTTCCGCCCAGAAACACCCACTTCCTGTCAATCACATTACGATCACCAGAACGAAGAAAATACCTCGTAATGCCATGAGTAAAATACCAAACTTCATAGCAAATTTACTTGGTGCAGTCGCAGTGCGAACATTGCGCATGCGCAAATAGCAGAAAATCGCTGCGATGCGAAGAAAATTACAGAGCGAACAACTCGGAATGACCACCCATGTGTCTGAGTCTGCAGTTACAGAGCAGTATTACTACTGTGACAACATGTTACTTTGCACATGACAGAGCTTGTAGACTGCAAAGGGCTTATAGTAGACACAATCCCACCACAGGTTTAGCCTTTATTTTTGTCCACGTGGCCTTTACAAAAAATAGATTACGAAAACGATATAATTCATATACATAGGCTCTTTTATCAATTGGTGATAAATTTTACCATGAGTGATAAATGGCACCAGCCAATCAGCTCCTGTGTTCAAAAAATTACAGTTAGGAGCGGATTGTCTGGTGAAATTTATCACTCACAGGGAAACTGACCTGGATGCAATCTTGATGCAATCTTCATGAGCTTTTTTTGTAGTGCATACATACAACCATTCGATATTAGGGCGTTGACATCAGCCTGGACCCTCATCCTCCTTCTTGTGCTTGCGCTCCCTTAAAAAAAAAAAAAACTCCAGCCCCATAAGATTTAATTTCATCTTATTTTATTCTTTCATCATATAGTGTGCATGTCCGATATCGTATGTCGGGACATTGTATACAATATCACATGGGGCGCACATCGTTCTAGTGTGTACAAAGCCTATAGCCATAGGGTATACAAACATTGTTACATCAGGGGACAGGACGCTAAAATAATCATTAGGGAGGCAGAAACCAAGGGTTAAGTGCCAATCAGGAGCGGAACTGCTGGATACAATAGAGTCCATTGCTGCCAATTCCAGCCCTGGAGGGGGGACCTCCTTTGTTGTATTCTTGTCACCTCTAGTGCTACCAAAATAAATACATAAATCCCTCCTGGTCCTGTCACCTTTTACCTAGCCCCAAATTATATATGAATTTCCCCTTTTTTCGAGTTGTGGGGGCACAAAACTCCTATTCCTTTATTAAACTACTTTAAAATAGTTGACATGCATGGGCATTAAGTAGCCAAGCAAAAACTCTCAGGAGAAAATATTGACAGATTAGAAATGTATGTGCCAGTACTACAGTAAATTCTTTAATTCAGTAATACAGTAAGTGATAACATGTCTTCTTACCATTTCTGACAGGTTATCCTGACAAAAATATATCCTTGTTCTGTAAAGTACTGGGCTCCAGCAGAGCAGGGCTAGTCATGTTTGGAAAGTGCTGAAAGCCTCTCGGCACCCTGCAGATCCTCAATAATTGCAGAATGATCAAGTATATTGGCGTGTCAGGCTATTCTGTTCTTTCCAAACAGAAGAAAACATTTCTCTAGAGGCAATTTGACTGTGTTTGAAAAGTTAGGATCAGAAGCAGGAGTGAGAGGGCAAACAACACAGTAAGTGGTAAGTGGCCAGCTCAGCATGAAAGAGCACTGTGATTACATTCAGGTCTGTAGTAAGGTCCTGTGTGCCACAGTAATGAAGGTTTGTTGAAAATTCAAAAAGGCAGCTGAATTATGTCACTTTTCAGTATTTCAAATAATATTTTCTAAATATATTTTTTCTGTTTGGGATTTAAAAATAATTTCAGGAGAATATCTTAATTTAGACCATTAATGCAGCATAGAAATACGGATTTTCGGTACAGTTGTAAAAATGTAGCTCAGTTTTAAGTCAACAGTTAATATACACTGATTAGTGATTATCTTTCATTGTTTGGGAAGTTTAGGTTATCTCAAATGCAGATATTTGTTACTGCTGATTAACAGGGAAATAAAGCCAATTCATAAATGTGTAGCGTAACGTTAAAAGTAAATGTGGCTAATTCATAAGACTGTTATACACTCTAACAGCAATCTATGATGGTCATTTAGATCTGATCGCTGACTGCTAATTTTGCTGTCCTGCGTTCAGATAGTCGCCGCCCCCAGAAGGAGTGTGTATCCGCCATGCAAGTGTGCGATCCTATCTGTACGCCGGGCTACTACAATTCACTTTGTGCAGTCTCTGCGCAGCTCAGGACTTACTCCTCCAGTGCGATAGAATCAGGCTGATCGGGGCCGGAGCTGACGTCAGACACCCTCCCTGAAAACGCTTAGGAACGCCTGCTTCTTTCCGAACACTCCCAGTAAACGGTCAGTTACCACCCACAAACGGCTACCTCCTGTCAATCACCTTGCGAACGCCTGTGCGATTAGAATTTTCACACCATCCTTTCACTGCCCTTTGTTGTTGCCCGACGTGCATGCGAATTGCGGTGCATTCGCATGCGCTGTTAGTATCTGATCGCCCGCTGTGCAAAAACGCATCCCATAATTTGGGCACTGTAGAGTTGCAACAGAAAGATGCACTTCTTTTACTTCTCTTTTTTTCGCAAATGCATTCAGGTGCCTTCTGGATATAAAGGTACTGTATAATAATACAAAGGTACAGGTTCCATAGAGACAGTTTGGGGGCTGATAGAATAGTTTATCTATACACAGAGCCTAAAGATGGAAATAATAGCAGAAAAGAGAGGGAAAGGGTTTCATGGAAAACAGACAGAAGTACCAATAACTGAAAACGGGAGCCATGCGTAGACAGAGCCGGCCCTAACTAATATGATGCCCTAGGCAAGATTTTGGCTGGTGCCCCCTAGCACCACCGCTAGTTCTGCAGGAGATGCCTGGCATAAGTCAGCTGGCAGCTCTGCTAACGTCTGGCGACTTTTGTTTATGATAATGCATTTTATTTGCATTACTTTGGGGATAGGATGCACAAGCAGCTTCTGCTGATTAAAATGATATGCAGCATGCCTATATACTGTGTGCGACTGCAGCTGTATCTGCATACGAATGCTACATTACAGTGATTTCCAGGAATACACTGCAATGTAGCATTTCGTATGCAGATACAGCCACAGTCACACACAGAATATAGGCATGCCGCATATCATTTTAATCAGCAGAAGCTGCTGGTGCCCCTAAGCATACCAAATGCCCTAGGCATTTGCCTAGTTTGCCTATGCCTAAGGCCGGCTCTGTGCGTAGAGTAACAGTTTGCACAAATCAAACACACAGTATGGTGTCTATTTGGTCTGTAGTAAAAGACACAAAAAAGGGGCCTATTTACTAAGCCGGAGATAAAGTGGATGGCGATAAAGTACCAGCCAATCAGCTCCTAACTACCATGTCACAGGATGTGTTTTATAAAATGACAGTTAGGAGCTGGTGGTTGGGACTTTATCTCCGTCTGCTTTATCTCCAGTCAGGGCTTAGTAAATAGACCCCTAAGACTACATGAAATATGGTTTATTTCTGGTGATACATTTGTGACACAAGTTTGCTGTACTTTGTAGTATCTGAAACGTCATTGGAACTGCACATTTTTTGCAGTAAATAGATTTCTTTCATTAAAGTTGCCGCAAGTACTAATGCTATCCTGATTACTAAAAAATAACTTTTTCTTCCCCACACACTATAAAAGTGATCAGTTGGGTGTATCTATTGTCACGGTGTGTAAAGCAATAATCAGGCAGATGTATTAACCTGGAGAAGGCATGAAGAAGTGATAAATCAGTGATATGTGCAGGGTGATAAATGCACCAGCCAATCAGTTCTAATATGTAAATTAACAGGAGATGATTGGCTGGTGCATTTATCACCTTGCACATATCACTGGTTTATCACTTCCTTATGCCGTCTCCAGGCTTAATACATCTGCACCAATGTTCTGTATCCCTCAGCAACTCATTGTGTCTTGAAAAGTACAACAAATTATTTTTGAATCTTATTTATTTGTACAAAAAATATAAACATTTTAATTACCATTTTACATTATCCTGACATTAAAACCTTAACCCATTGCTTTTTAATCCATTAACTAATGGTTTAAGAAAAAAAAGAAAAGGAAAATAGCACAGGTCTGGCATAATTTTATTTAAGAAACTAGACCTGCTCTCACACTGTGAAGCATATTGCTTTAGACATGTTAGACATTGCATCACTTAAAGCAGTTTCAAAGCATGCAGGTACAGTAACACACGTTTGATCAGCTCATAATAAGTCATGTGGCACTGCCACACTATTGATCCAGCACACACAACTATTTTAGGTCTGTGAGGTATTTACTAACCAATTGTGTTAAATACATGAAATTACTTTTTAACAAAGGATGCTATATAAATAGAACATTATATTAATGTTAGTTACTAGAAGTCTTCAACAATACTTGATTGTAATAGTAATATAGAAAGTAACAATGGCCATGAATAAAACTTGTATGACATTTGTCTTTGACATGTCCTGATGTTTGCATAATAAGGTCTTATATTTGGCCCACACAATGGGCCTGATTCAAAGCTGCAATCACATAAGCAGATACTGCAATTTTCTCAGCTGGCAAGATTTGTACTAAGGGGGTAATTCAGAGTTGATCGCAGCAGCGAATTTGTTAGCAGTTGGGCAAAACCGTGTGCACTGCAGGGGGGGGCAGATATAACATGTGCAGAGAGAATTAGATTTGGGTGGGGTGTGTTTAAACTGAAATCTAAATTGCAGTGTAAAATAAAGCAGCCAGTATTTACCCTGCACAGAAACAATATAACCCACCCAAATCTAACTCTCTATGCACATGTTATATCTGCCACACCTGCAGTGCACATGGTTTTGCCCAACCGTTAACAAATTTGCTGCTGCAATCAACTCTGAATTACTCCCTAAGACGCCTTCAGCAACTGAGTACAAAGATGCAGCACCATCTCAGGTCCTAAGATAATCTGAGTAACCATAAGGTCGCACAGAATCGGGGAAGCAGGAGTCATCTTTAATGCATGCGGAATCACAGACACAGGCTGAGACACAATAGCGGCTCTTGCCACGGGCAAGCAGGCTTTTTGCCCAGGGCGCCGCTACCCTAAGGGCGCCGCCATGGCAAGAGCCGCTATTGCTCCTCCTTCCCTCCCCGCTCCCTGGCTGCAGCGAGCGCTGTGTGCGCCCGCTACAGCCGGCATCACTGACTGACGCTAGAGGTCAAAATCGACCCCTAGTGTCAGTGCGGCGATGCTATGGGAGAGACGTCATTACGTCTCTCCCATAGAGCAGAGCTGGCGCCCAGAGACAGCAGCAGCGGCAACAGCGGTCCGGAAACAGGAGCGAGGCTGGTAAGTATTTACTTTTTTCTTTTAGGCTTTGAAAGCGTCGCTACTACTGGGGGCACATACAGGGGGCACAGCTGCAAGGGGCCCTATCACTGGGGGCACAGCTACAAGTGGCCCTATCACTGGGGGCACAGCTACAAGGGGCACAACTACAGAGGGCACATACTGGGGGCACTGCTACAGGGGGAATAGCTACTGGGGCACTACTACGGGGGGCACATGCTGGGGGCACTACTGCAGGGGGCACATACAGGGGGCACAGCTAAAAGGGCACAGCTACTGGGGGCACTACTACAGGGGGCACAGCTACAGAGGGCACATACTGGGGGCACTGCTACTGGGGGCACTACTACAGGGGGCACAGCTACAAAGGGCACAGCTACTGGGGGCAAATCTACAGGAGACCCATACTTGGGGCACTGCTACAGGGGGAACAGCTACTGGGGGCACTACTACAGGGGGCACTGCTACAAGGGGCACAGCTAGTGGGGGCATATCTACAGTGGGCACATGCTGGGGCACTGCTACAGGGGGAACAGCTACTGGGGACACAGCTACAAGGGGCACTGCTACAGGGGGCACAACTACAGGGGGACCAGCTACTGGGGGCAAATTAACTGGGGGCACAGCTACTGGGTGCAAATCTACAGGGGGGCACAGCTACAGGGGGAAAATCAACTGGGAGGCACAACTACTTGGGGCAAATCTGGGGGCATAACTGTGGCCATGACCCTCCCCTAGGAAGCCACGCCCCTATTTTTTGCAAACTAACTTTTGCCGCAGGGGTAGGGGGGCAGCCAGTGGAAACTTTCGCACTGGGCGCCGCAAGGTGTAGAACTGGACCTGCTGAGACATGCCCCAAAAATGGTTGCAACATCTTGGCGACTTTGACGCCACTCTCATTACATCTCCCAAAGAGTCCCTTCCCGTCAATCACTTTGCGAATGAATCTTCTCTGCGACTGCCATCACAAGACCATTGCAGCACATGCATAGTGTAAATAAGACACATGCTCAATTGCCCGATAATCACTCAACTGTGAAAGCATCGGCATAGCATACATTTATGAATCAGGCCTAGTAGCTGCAGAGTTATGAAGAAAATGAACTGTAATTATCGAAACGTGGCCAGTACATTATTTTGTATAATTATGCCATATGTGCCATAATTAGGTGTTTGATCTGCTGGGTGTCATTTCCTTCACTGTGGGTCAAATGTTATGCACATGCTAACATCTAGATACATAATATTGTGCTTTACCCATTTGGAATGTTTAACAGAATGTGTTTAACCATCTGCCTTTTCAAATTAATATTAAATGATTCTTAATTTAGTTCAGGCTTTTTGTGTTTGAAACTGAATTCTCTTTCCAGACTAGGTAAAAGAAACAATGACTCTGCTTGAAAGTCTCTAATGTGTAACACATGTCATAATCCACTATATACTATATCATTACATCAAAAGTCATAAAAAGTCATATTATTTAAATGAACAACTTGCCTTAAGGATCTATTTGTGAAAGGCATTAAGCACCAAAATAATGCATAAATGTAAAGTTTATTTTCAGGATTTATGACTTCCGCCTATTTTAGCCCTGCAGTCAGTGATGGCCATCACTGGGGCTCTCCTATGAAAGGTTGCTCCCACAAAGCATGGGAAAGCTCTTTACCATATTCTGTATTTACTATTGACATCCGCAGTACCTGTTGTTCTAAGCTGTTGTTCTAAGCCAGGCATTCCCAACCACGGTCCTCAAGGCACACCAACAGTGCATGTTTTAGTGATATCCAGGCTGCAGCACAGATGGTTAAATCAAAATTACTGAGCTACTAATTAAGTCACCTGTGCTGAAGCCTGGATATCACTAAAACCTGCACTGTTAGGGCTGTAACACACACTCCGGTTTTTCCCGGTTGGCAAAAAGCCGGACAAACTTTGTCCGGCTTTTTGCCATCCGGGAGAAACCGGCAGTGTCTGTCACACAGGACAGCTTTTAGCCGTGTGTGATGCTGTGCGCATGCGCAGCATCATACACGGCTACAGTAAAAACCGTTGTGTGTGAAAGCTCCCCTTCACACACACGGTTTACTGGCTCCAAAGACGGCCCGGCGGCCGCCCGGCCGCCGGACCTTCCAGTGGTGAGACCCGGCTGCAACCCGGCAGCCGGGCCGGGGCCGTGCAGTGTGAAGGCACCCTAGCCCTCACACTGTTAACTACAATGCCGGCATGGGAAAAAGCCGTCCGGCTTTTTCCCGGCCGGCAAAAACCGTGTAGTGTGTTTCAGCCCTTAGGGCATTGTAGTTAACAGTGTGAGGGCTAGGGTCCCTTCACACTGCACGGCCCCGGCCCGGCTGCCGGGTTGCAGCCGGGTCTCACCACTGGAAGGTCCGGCGGCCGGGCGGCCGCCGGGCCGTCTTTGCAGCCAGTGAACTGTGTGTGTGAAGGGGAGCTTTCACACACAACGTTTTTTTCTGAAGCCGTGTCTGATGCTGCACATGCGCACAGCATCACACACGGCTCAAAGCCGTCCTGTGTGCAAGACTCTGCCGGTTTCTCCCGGATGGCAAAAAGCCGGACAAGTTTGTCCGGCTTTTTGCCATCCGGGAGAAACCGGCCAGTGTGTTACAGCCCTATGTGTGCCTTGAGGACCGTGGTTGGGAATGCCTGTTCTAAGCTATTGATATTTCAGGATGGCAATAGCATAAGCATTACACTAGAAAAAAAAATGCTTTTTTTATTTAAATAAATCATCTTTTCCATTTAAATTTATATTAAAATAATAAGTTTTTTTTCTTCTATTATTTAATATTTTGCTTTAATCTACACTGGAAGCCCAAGACAGAGTTTAGAGTGCAGAGTCCAGTCCAGTGTGACCTGGCATGTACAGTATGTACCCGACTGGCTGAGGATGCAGCAGTAAATACTCCTGGAAAATATTCTGTCACTGCAATAGAATATAGCCTAGCTTTGCAAGTTTGGACGCCACCATTGTAGCCTGTATACTACATTTTTGCATTTTTATTTGCCAAGAGGGATCATAGAAATCCCTACTCAGCAGCATACTGGAGCATGCACATCCCCTGTACGATATATCTTTCATTGTTGGTATAAACAAGCTGTGCACAACATTTTAATTGGGGGAATGTCGGTACAGCCACTTTCTGGATGGGTTGTCCCAACATAACTGTAATGATAAATATCCACTTTAATTAATCCATTGTATTTCCCCTGAATAGTGGTTATAAGGGTGTTAATTAAGGTTGCATAAATGTGGACATTAATAAATAGGCCCCATAATGTCGCATTGTAAATACACATTTTACACAAATTAATACAAGTAGCATAAAGGAGTGTTCAGTAAAACTGTCATATCTGTTCCACTAAAAACTCAACCCATTCCGCATTTGGGTTGGGTATGAAAACCCAGCAGTTAGGATCCCAACAGCAGACTGACAGTGGAATTCCAAAGAACAGAATCCCGACAGCACCTGGTAAGCATTTTAACCCTACTCCTAATCCACCCTGCCCACAGTCTAACCCTAACTTCCCCCCCTGCAGTCTAACCCTAATCGCCCCCCCCTGCGCGCAGCCTAGCCCTAATTATCCCGTCCCCCCAAGCAGCCTGACCCTTACCTTCTCTACCCCTGCAGCCTTACCTTAATTCTCTCCCTAATGCCTAACCTTAGCCCTAACCCCACTACTTATTGGTGTGATCTGTCGATCTTCTGACTGTCAGGATCCTGATTTCCATGATTTTGACTGCATCCCCCACATTTGATCCAGAAATTTGACGCATTTTATTTCCCAAGAATACAGACTTAAGTGGCCTCCGTTCTGTTCCAACCAAATCACAACACAGAATTTATTGAATATTGTCAACTTTTAGTCTATTCATAGATAATAAAATCTACAAATGTAGGTTTGGAAAAAAAAATTTCAAAAAAGACATGTCACAGATTGATGATCTAAAAGTGAAACTTAAAGCATGTCTCTCTGAGATTTCACACCTCATCAAATTGCCATGTTTCACCACAAAATTTGATTTGAGTGCTATTTCTCCAGTACTTCGCTCACATCTACCATAAAGGACCTATTCATAATCCGGATCAAGTGAAGATTATGTCCCCCTAGACATTATCTTAACTTGACACAAATAATTGTCCTAGAGGGACGTAATCTTCATTTGATCCAACTATGGAGCCCAAATGCAGCGAGGTGCCCGGAGGTGCTCTGCCTCCTGCTGCGCTCCACCTCCCTTTTCTAGAGAGATAGCAGGATATCAATGGCTGGAAACACTTGGCCAGCTCCCGGATAGCGTTCCCCGCTAATGGCCCTCATTCCGAGTTGTTCGCTCGCAAGCTGCTTTTAGCAGCTTTGCTCACGCTAAGCCGCCACCTACTGGGAGTGAATCTTAGCATAGTAGATTTGCGAACGAAAGATTAGCAGATTTGCGAATAGACAGTTCTTAGCAATTTCTAAGTAGCTCGAGACTTACTCTGCCACTGCGATCAGCTCAGTCAGTTTCGTTCCTGGTTTGACGTCACAAACACACCCAGCGTTCACCCAGACACTCCCCCGTTTCTTCAGACACTCCCGCGTTTTTCCCAGAAACGGCAGCGTTTTTTCGCACACACCCATAAAACGGCCAGTTTCCGCCCAGAAACACCCACTTCCTGTCAAATACACTATGATCACCAGAACGAAGAAAAAACCTCGTAATGCCGTGAGTAAAATACCTAACTTAATAGCAAATTTACTTGGCGCAGTCGCACTGCGGACATTGCGCATGCGCATTAGCGACTAATCTCTCTGTTGCGAAAAAAAAAATAACGAGCGATCAACTCGGAATGACCACCAATGGCAGGTACAGCAGCCGCGATGCACCCCTGCTACTGGGGAATGCCTGGCACCAACTCACTTCCCTAAACTCCTATCGCTGGCACTGTTTACAGCACTAGCTCTGTTTTGCTGTGGCAGTGAAGGGAGTGAACACTGACCAAGCGGAACAGCAGTCTGGCTGTCAGCTCTTTTATGCTCCTGGCTCCAGATCACGTGACCCTGCTCTCCCTGCTTGAGATAGCTGTTTCTTTTTCCTGCTTCCCACATGTGACCCTGTCCTATGCTATGATATGGGCAATAAAGGACGGCCTCCACTGAGGAAACAGGAAGCAAGGGGACATAATCTTCACTTGTTCAATCAATGGGACATAATCTTCACTTGATCCCATAATACTTTATGTTAGTTTCTGCATGTTTTTAGTAACGGGCCCATTTATTATTAGTGGCCAGATGAGGCTACTTAGTATTCAGCCAACTCCAAAAACTGATAGTATGAGGGCGGGAGCCAATGTCGTCTTCAGATGGTATTGGTTCCGGGGCCCCAGTCTTTCCCTCCACAACCTCTATATTACGTGCCCTGTGGCCATGTGGATGCATGAACTCATGTCTCGCATGTGCAGCCCGTTGGATTAGTACTGGTAGCAGTGTTAGGGATCGCAGGTACAACTGCTTTTTGGAGCAGCTGTCCCTAACCCGAAGCAATACTGAATTACCCCAGTAGTTTTACAAAGCCATTTTATCTATATAGATTTCATTTAAATTAATATATTTTCATTCTGCACATATCGTTTTCTCATGTTATCTCAGTTGTAGAGAGTGACTATACAGATCCTGTACAATATATCATGTGAGCTGGTTCCGCTATCACAGTCTTTCTGTAGCTCTGCATACATGATCCCTTTTACACTGGACACAATGCTCTGGTTCTTTTTTTTATACACTTATCCAGATTAATTCATCTGGTCTGAATTATAGGATTGCTTCTGCAGGTATTTATTTAACATTAACCTTTTATTAGTCCAGGATAATTCAGTGGATAACTCAGTTAGGGAAATTAGTTGATAAAAATTAATTACAATCTAAATCTCTCTGCACGTTACATCTGCCCCGGCTGCAGTGCAACATGGTTTTGCGCAATTGCTTGGTTTTTTGCTTTACTTGCATACATAAATCAGGCCCAATGTTCGCTAGCAATGCAACTTCTATGTGTTTTAATTATGTGAACAAGATGTACATTATGAAGCGAAAAAAGATGCTTGGCACGGCCAAGTTGCACGGAGCCTTGGAAGCCGTGAGGGACTATTTGGCACAACTGAAGCAACAGTAAGAAAAAACACATCTGTATCACTTGCATTTATCATAAAGAATGTCACTGAGGCAGATGCTGGAGCAGAGCAGCAATAGTAATTATTATACAGTATGCATGTGTCCGCTCACAGGTTTGGGCCTTCAGTTCCATTAATAAAAAAACAAATGCATAAACACACACTCATTACATTATTTATAAACAGACACAAATGAGTACTTTTGATATAAATGTAATATGATAAAATAATGTTTTCATTCTGTTTATGGAAGAAGCGTAAGTATAAGGTGCATGTGCAGCAGACAATTCATAATGGAAATTGTTTTGCTTGGGAAAAGTTGGGAAAGGTTCTGAGAGCCGCATACTGGTACATGCACCGTTATTGTGTACGCCAATTCTGTTTGATTCCAGTTCTGTTTATACCTTTATAATCTTCTTTTAATACTGGTAGTTAAGGAGTATCTGGTCGTAAATATGATTAGAGTATTATAAAGTCAGTGGAAAATCAGTTTGTTAATCCTGGTATTTTTCTGTCCCCAAAACATGATAAACAGATCCCTTTCATTGTTAAATGACAGAAAATGTCTGCATCTGGTGACAATTATTACTAACACAAGCATGTCCTTTTTCTGAACAGGGCCAAAGGATAATGTGCTTTTTTTTCCTGCTCTTTCGTGCCTTCCAACAATTTGCTTTGATATTAATATTTCGTCCAAGCTTCCTTCCACTTCACCCTGCCTTTACTATACACACACACTTTTCCTCCTGATCACTCGCACAGACACATTTGCTGCATGGTCGTGCATGTCAGTGTGTATTGTTCTGTATAGTTCAAAAGACGCTTTTATTCAGAAGTTATATCATTATATCAATCATTTCCACTGATGTTCTTCTTAATTATATAAAAGGAACTTTCCACCACTTTTCTATTTGTGGTGATTACAATGTTCCAAATGCTGGTTCCTAGTCCTCTGTGCAATGAATCCAGATCTATCCAATACTACTCATCTGTAGTGAGTCTCACTGATGGATGGCAGCTTTGCTCATTAGCCCATTTATTTCCATGACTATAAACAATAGTGTCTCCTCATCTGTACTGATCTACAGCCATGTAACTTTTACAGAGTTCTATACTTAGAATCATGACCAGTACTCTTCTTCAGTATGGGATACACATTCTCCATTACATGTTAGGTCTTATGTGGTGCCTGCCTGCCTGCATGCCTATGGTTTTGTCTTCTGTGCCCTACTGATGTCTGTAGAGCCAGTACAAGGTTTCTAGGTGCCCAGAGCAGATCTGCACAATAGTGCCCACGCTCCTCCCAATAACCTCTGCCCAACACCTTCCATACACACATGACTGAAATTATTATTAAATTCAAAACAAATTCCAAAAATGATAAGACAATAATAGCAATAACACTTTTTGCATGCCATGAAGCAAGAGTGCGCACCTGCAGCGGGTCACACCGTGACTCAGACATAGGATTCATAGCTAAAAAGAATGAACTTGTGGGTGTCACTGGTAGCCAGCTTTGTTTCTTATCATTATATACTGTACATATACAATTAGTGGCAGGGTCCTGGTGCTCGGGTAGCGCTGACTGCCTCACAGCATGTCTTTTCACTCATGTGACTGTACTTTGTAAGGCCCATTGCCATCGAGGGTAGCAGCAGCTGATGAGATCCACTCCAGCATCTTGTAGATGTCTCTTAGAGACATCCTTCATCATTGTGGTAAGTGGACTGCAGCTGTCTAAATCTGCCTAGTGGTAGCACTGGCAATGGATGTCTGTCTACTCTACATATCAGGAAGCGGTCATATGATGAACTATAGTATTTGTTTTACAAATTAGAGCTCTGTGCTGAAAAGTGTTCATCCCCTTGGGCTATGATGGTGAGGTTGAAAAATACTGTACTATACTGAAGCACTTTATTTGAGAACTTTTATAGGCACAGGGGTATGGGTTTATTTGTTTCTAAGTGTTATTTTGAATCTGACACGTAAGTTAAGCACTTCACTAGCCCTATGTCTGGTGCAACTGCTGCGTCTGACTATGGCGTACTGTGTGAGCAGCTGTGTGTCTTTGGATGCAGACACTGTCATTGACACACCCACAGTATGCCAGCATTTGCCTAGCCACCCCTTCTTACTACCCAGGGATGGCCACTGATTTACACACTCCCTGGACCCAAATTCAGTCTGCGACTCTATGCGGCTACGATTGGGATGCGTTCGTAGTGTGACTCGGACACATGCACAGTACTGTACTTAAAACACTGGCCAACTACGGGGGTATTTCCAAGTTAATCGCAGCAGGAATTTTGTTAGCAGTTGGGCAAAACCATGTGCACTGCAGGGGAGGCAGATATAACATGTGCAGAGAGAGTTAGATTTGGGTGGGGTGTGTTCAATCTGCAATCTAATTTGCAGTGTTAAAAATAATGCAGCCAGTATTTACCCTGCACAGAAATAAAATAACCCACTCAAATCTAACTCTCTCTGCACATGTTATATCTGCCTCCCCTGCAGTGCACATGGTTTTGCCCAACTGCTAACAGAATTCCTGCTGCGATCAACTTGGAATTACCCCCTACGTGCATATCGCATTGCGTGCCCTAGGTCTATGAGGACAGCTGTAATTACCTGTCCATTCTTAGCTATATTTTGACTAGTTGCTTTGTTTTCAACATTCTTATTCAGAATGCTAAATAAAGTGGTCAGTGGATGATGAGAAACAGTAATACAGGTTAAGTATCCCATATCCAAATATTCCGAAATACGGAATATTCCGAAATACGGAAATTTTTGAGTGAGAGTGATAGTGAAACCTTTGTTTTCTGATGGCTCAATGTACACAAACTTTGTTTAATACACAAAGTTATTAAAAATATTGTATTAAATGACCTTCAGGCTATGTGTATAAGGTGTATATGAAACATAAATGAATTGTGTGAATGTACACACACACTTTGTTTAATGTACAAAGTTATAAAAAATATTGGCTAAAATTACCTTCAGGCTGTGTGTATAAGGTGTATATGAAACATAAATTCATTCTGTGCTTAGATTTAGGTCCCATCACCATGATATCTCATTATGGTATGCAATTATTCCAAAATACGGAAAAATCCGATATCCAAAATACCTCTGGTCCCAAGCATTTTGGATAAGGGATACTCAACCTGTACAAAAATATCTGTATCAAATTTTACAATGTCATTTCTTTAGTACTATTCCACCATATTCCACCAAGAATGGGTAAACATACCTCTCCTTGCAATTTCTAGACTAACAATGTCATTATGTCTGCTCACACTGGGCCTGATTCAGATGTGGTGGGGGGGGGGGGGGGGTGCAATAGAGTGAGAAAACCAGGAAGTGCGCAATCCGATGTTTCACATATTTTTAAAGCGGCAGTCAGTTACACAGCGTAATCAACCTTGTTTTGCTTTGTTGTCGATTGGAGCTTTAAAAATACATGATAACTCAGACAAAGTTCCGCACTCTATTACATTAAGACTAGTGATGTGCACCGGACATTTTTCGGGTTTTGTGTTTTGGTTTTGGATACGGTTCCGCGGCTGTGTTTTGGATTCAGACGCGTTTTGGCAAAACCTCACCGAAATTTTTTTGTCGGATTCGGGTGTGTTTTGGATTCGGTGTTTTTTTCAAAAAACCCTAAAAAACAGCTTAAATCATAGAATTCGCGGGTCATTTTGATCCCATAGTATTATTAACCTCAATAACCATAATTTCCACTCATTTCCAGTCTATTCTGAACACCTCACACCTCACAATATTATTTTTAGTCCTAAAATTTGCACCGAGGTCGCTGTGTGACTAAGCTAAGCGACACAAGTGGCCGACACAAACACCTGGCCCATCTAGGAGTGGCACTGCAGTGTCAGACAGGATGGCAGATTAAAAAAAATTGTCCCCAAACAGCACATGATGCAAAGAAAAATTAAAAAAAAAAAGAGGTGCAAGATGGAATTGTCCTTGGGCCCTCCCACCCACCCTTATGTTGTATAAACAGGACATGCACACTTCAACGAACCCATCATTTCAGCGACAGGGTCTGTCACACGACTGTGACTGAAATGACTGGTTGGTTTGGGCCCCCACCAAAAAAGAAGCAATCAATCTCTCCTTGCACAAACTGGCTCTACAGAGGCAAGATGTCCTCCTCCTCATCATCCTCCGATTCCTCACCCCTTTCACTGTGTACATCCCCCTCCTCACAGATTATTAATTCGTCCCCACTGGAATCCACCATCTCAGGTCCCTGTGTACTTTCAGGAGGCAATTGCTGGTGAATGTCTCCACGCAGGAATTGATTATAATTAATTTTGATGAACATCATCTTCTCCACATTTTCTGGAAGTAACCTCGTACGCCGATTGCTGACAAGGTGAGCGGCTGCACTAAACACTCTTTCGGAGTACACACTGGAGGGAGGGCAACTTAGGTAGAATAAAGCCAGTTTGTGCAAGGGCCTCCAAATTGCCTCTTTTTCCTGCCAGTATACGTACGGACTGTCTGACGTGCCTACTTGGATGCGGTCACTCATATAATCCTCCACCATTCTTTCAATGCTGACAGAATCATAATCAGTGACAGTAGACGACATGTCAGTAATCGTTGGCAGGTCCTTCAGTCTGGACCAGATGTCAGCACTCGCTCCAGACTGCCCTGCATCACCGCCAGCGGGTGGGCTCGGAATTCTTAGCCTTTTCCTCGCACCCCCAGTTGCGGGAGAATGTGAAGGAGGATCTGTTGACGGGTCACGTTCCGCTTGACTTGACAATTTTCTCACCAGCAGGTCTTTGAACCTCTGCAGACTTGTGTCTGCCGGAAAGAGAGATACAGCGTAAGTTTTAAATCTAGGATCGAGCACGGTGGCCAAAATGTAGTGCTCTGATTTCAACAGATTGACCACCCGTGAATCCTGGTTAAGCGAATTAAGGGCTCCATCCACAAGTCCCACATGCCTAGCGGAATCGCTCTGTTTTAGCTCCTCCTTCAATGTCTCCAGCTTCTTCTGCAAAAGCCTGATGAGGGGAATGACCTGACTCAGGCTGGCAGTGTCTGAACTGACTTCACGTGTGGCAAGTTCAAAGGGTTGCAGAACCTTGCACAACGTTGAAATCATTCTCCACTGCGCTTGAGTCAGGTGCATTCCCCCTCCTTTGCCTATATTGTGGCCAGATGTATAGGCTTGAATGGCCTTTTGCTGCTCCTCCATCCTCTGAAGCACATAGAGGGTTGAATTCCACCTCGTTACCACCTCTTGCTTCAGATGATGGCAGGGCAGGTTCAGGATTGTTTGGTGGTGCTCCAGTCTTCTGTACGCGGTGGCTGAATGCCGAAAGTGGCCCGCAATTCTTCAGGCCACCGACAGCATCTCTTGCACGCCCCTGTCGTTTTTTAAATAATTCTGCACCACCAAATTCAATGTATGTGCAAAACATGGGACGTGCTGGAATTTGCCCAGATGTAATGCACGCACAATATTGCTGGCGTTGTCCGATGTCACAAATCCCCAGGAGAGTCCAATTGGGGTAAGCCATTCTGCGATGATCTTCCTCAGTTTTTGTAAGAGGTTGTCAGCTGTGTGCCTCTTATGGAAAGCGGTGATACAAAGCGTAGCCTGCCTAGGAACGAGTTGGCGTTTACGAGATGCTGCTACTGGTGCCGCCGCTGCTGTTCTTGCTGCGGAAGGCAATACATCTACCCAGTGGGCTGTCACAGTCATATAGTCCTGAGTCTGCCCTGCTCCACTTGTCCACATGTCCGTGGCTAAGTGGACATTAGGTACAACTGCATTTTTTAGGACACTGGTGACTCTTTTTCTGAGGTCTGTGTACATTTTCGGTATCGCCTGCCTAGAGAAATGGAACCTAGATGGTGTTTGGTACCGGGGACACAATACCTCAATCAAGTCTCTAGTTGCCTCTGAATTAACGGTGGATACCGGAACCACGTTTCTCACCACCCAGGCTGCCAAGGCCTGAGTTATCTGCTTTGCAGCAGGATGACTGCTGTGATATTTCATCTTCCTCGCAAAGGACTGTTGGACAGTCAATTGCTTACTGGAAGTAGTACAAGTGGTCTTCCGACTTCCCCTCTGGGATGACGATCGACTCCCAGCAGCAACAACAGCAGCGCCAGCAGCAGTAGGCGTTACACTCAAGGATGCATCGGAGGAATCCCAGGCAGGAGAGGACTCGTCAGACTTGCCAGTGACATGGCCTGCAGGACTATTGGCTTTCCTGGGTAAGGAGGAAATTGACACTGAGGGAGTTGGTGGTGTGGTTTGCAGGAGCTTGGTTACAAGAGGAAGGGATTTAGTGGTCAGTGGACTGCTTCCGCTGTCATCCAAAGTTTTTGAACTTGTCACTGACTTATGATGAATGCGCTGCAGGTGACGTATAAGGGAGGATGTTCCGAGGTGGTTAACATCCTTACCCCTACTTATTACAGCTTGACAAAGGCAACACACGGCTTGACACCTGTTGTCCGCATTTGTGATGAAATAATTCCACACCGAAGAGCTGATTTTTTTTGTATTTTGACCAGGCATGTCAATGGCCATATTCGTCCCACGGACAACAGGTGTCTCCCCGGGTGCCTGACTTAAACAAACCACCTCACCATCAGAATCCTCCTTGTCAATTTCCTCCCCAGCGCCAGCAACACCCATATCCTCATCCTGGTGTACTTCAACAGTGACATCTTCAATTTGACTATAAGGAACTGGACTGCGGGTGCTCCTTCCAGCACTTGCAGGGGGCGTGCAAATGGTGGAAGGCGCATGCTCTTCCCGTCCAGTGTTGGGAAGGTCAGGCATCGCAACCGACACAATTGGACTCTCCTTGGGGATTTGTGATTTAGAAGAACGCACAGTTCTTTGCTGTGCTTTTGCCAGCTTAAGTCTTTTCATTTTTCTAGCGAGAGGATGAGTGCTTCCATCCTCATGTGAATCTGAACCACTAGCCATGAACATAGGCCAGGGCCTCAGCCGTTCCTTGCCACTCCGTGTCGTAAATGGCATATTGGCAAGTTTACGCTTCTCATCAGGCGCTTTCAATTTTGATTTGTGGGTCATTTTACTGAACTTTTGTTTTTTGGATTTTACATGCTCTCTACTATGACATTGGGCATCAGCCTTGGCAGACGACGTTGATGGCATTTCATCGTCTCTGCCATGACTAGTGGCAGCAGCTTCAGCACGAGGTGGAAGTGGATCTTGATCTTTCCCTATTTTAACCTCCACATTTTTGTTCTCCATATTTTAATGTGTGGAATTATATGCCAGTATCAATAGCAATGGCCTACTACTATATATACTGCGCACAACTAAAATGCACCACAGGTATAGAATGTAGATGGATAGTATACTTAATGACGACACAGAGGTAGGTACAGCAGTGGCCTTCCGTACTGTACTGCTATATATAGTATACTGGTGGTCACTGTGTCAGCAAACTGCAAAACTAAAATGCACCACAGGTATAGAATGTAGATGGATAGTATACTTAATGACGACACAGAGGTAGGTACAGCAGTGGCCTTCCGTACCGTACTGCTATATATAGTATACTGGTGGTCACTGTGTCAGCAAACTGCAAAACTAAAATGCACCACAGGTATAGAATGTAGATGGATAGTATACTTAATGACGACACAGAGGTAGGTACAGCAGTGGCCTTCCGTACCGTACTGCTATGTATAGTATACTGGTGGTCACTGTGTCAGCAAACTGCAAAGCTAAAATGCACCACAGGTATAGAATGTAGATGGATAGTATACTTAATGACGACACAGAGGTAGGTACAGCAGTGGCCTTCCGTACCGCACTGCTATATATAGTATACTGGTGGTCACTGTGTCAGCAAACTGCAAAACTAAAATGCACCACAGGTATAGAATGAAGATGGATAGTATACTTAATGACGACACAGAGGTAGGTACAGCAGTGGCCTTCCGTACCGTACTGCTATATATAGTATACTGGTGGTCACTGTGTCAGCAAACTGCAAAACTAAAATGCACCACAGGTATAGAATGTAGATGGACAGTATACTTAATGACGACACAGAGGTAGGTACAGCAGTGGCCTTCCGTACCGTACTGCTATATATAGTATACTGGTGGTCCCTGTGTCAGCAAACTGCAAAACTAAAATGCACCACAGGTATAGAATGTAGATGGATAGTATACTTAATGACGACACAGAGGTAGGTACAGCAGTGGCCTTCCGTACCATACTGCTATATATAGTATACTGGTGGTCACTGTGTCAGCAAACTGCAAAACTAAAATGCACCACAGGTATAGAATGTAGATAGATATGGATAGTATACTTAATGACGACACAGAGGTAGGTACAGCAGTGGCCTTCCGTACCGTACTGCTATATATACTGGTGGTCACTGTGTCAGCAAAACTTTGCACTGTACTCCTCCTATATATTATACTGGTGGTCCCGACTCCCCAGTCCCCACAATAAAGCAGCACACTGAGCACAGATATGGAGTGTTTTTCAGGCAGACAACGTATAATGGTGGTCACTGTGTCAGCAAAACTCTGCACTGTACTCCTCCTATATAATATTAATTATACTGGTGGTCCCCAGTCCCCACAATAAAGCAGCACACTGAGCACAGATATGGAGTGTTTTTCAGGCAGACAACGTATACTGGTGGTCACTGTCAGCAAAGCTCTGCACTGTACTCCTGCTACATAATACAGCTGCTCCCCAGTCCCCACAATAAAGCAGTGTGAGCAAGCACAGATATATGCAGCACACTGAGCACAGATATGGAGCGTTTTTTTCAGGCAGAGAATGGATAACTGGTGGTCACTGATCAGCAAAACTCTGCACTGTACTCTTCCTATATTATACAGCTGCTCCCCAGCCCTCCCCACAATGAATTAAGCAATAATGCACAATCAAATTCAACAATAACGGAGAGGACGCCAGCCACGTCCGCTCCCTAACATTTCCAATGTACGAGTGAAAATGGCGGCGACGCGCGGCTGCTTATATAGAATCCAAATCTCGCGAGAATCCGACAGCGGGATGATGACGTTCGGGCGCGCTCGCGTTAACCGAGCCATACGGGAGAATCCGAGTATGGCTCGGACCCGTGTAAAAAGGGTGAAGTTCGGGGAGGTTCGGTTTCCGAGAAACCGAACCCGCTCATCACTAATTAAGACCCAACCTCTCTTCCCTGTTTGGAGTTGCTATTGCTGTTGCTTATATGGAAGCAGCAACGATAGCACTAATATGTTAATGCAGCAGGAGGTGTCACTGCTCCTGCTGCATTAATGATCCGAGCTGCATCATAGGATGCAGTATCTGATCATCTGTAAAGCCATTCGCCAGCTGCGTGTCCCATGGGGTCGCGCAAGCCAGCCGTCGCAGCAACAACAGAGAGGTCAGAACATCTTCATCCTCGGACAGATATCCTGGCCTCTTCCCTCCCTGGCAACGGGGTCACATACCTCCATTTTGAGATAGAGAGACCATCACCACCCTAATCATCAGTACTTTGTGGCATGGGCCACTACTGAATCAGGCCCACTGTTTGTAACATTACTAGAATTAAGTAAGCAAACATTTCATTTTATTTGCCCACTGAGTGATATCAAGAAAATTAAACCCTCCCACACACTACTTTATTTCCATTTTTTTTTTATTTCACCTGCTGCCCAGTGTTCTAATCTAAGTATAGGTGCAGAGGCAGAACTCTGGATGGCAACGGAGTCATCTGCGGCCGGGCTCCTGCTCTGAAGGGGGGCTCTTCTCCCCCCATTCTGTGACACCATTGAAGTAAGTTAATTGATGGCTGCCGCTATCTTTTCACTATATGAAGTTACTTCTCTGACAATTACACATAACTTCATATAGTTACAATTCTCATGCTTCCTGTACTGGAGCAAATAGTTCCATCAGTAAAGTGTCTGCTGTCAGTGGGTTCTAATCCTGGGTATGACTGATAAGAAATTTGTGATTTAAAATAAAAGACAATGAAATGTATATATATATATATATATATATATATATATATATACATACAGAGTATATAAAAAAATTCAGAACACTCCACACACACACACACACACACACACACACACACATGCACACATACATACATATATTTATCTAAATATAAGGATGGGGGGGCAACTGGTATGAACTTGCATCCGGGCAACTGTGACGAACTTACGCCACTGTATAGGTGGTATGCTAAAGTAGTCCATACTGTCTGTTTATTGCTCATAGCAATGAGCTTAACTTTCCCCTACTGTAATGTTCAATTCCTTGAATCAAAAAGCACAGCCGGGATTAAACACACTCTCAAATATCTAACCCCAGCTGGTACTCACTAGGTTATAGCACCGGGGTAAGAATTATGTATAGTGAGATTGGTACATTTGTCTAGTCATGTACTCATACAGAGGGTCCAGATCCTAAACAGATTTTCAATAAAACAGAAAGCAGTATAAGAAAGGAAGGAGTATAAAATTAAATAATTAATTATAAAATTAAATACATTTCTATATAATATAGTCTTCTATTTCTGCATTATTTTTAACAATTGCTTATTTAGAACGAAACGTATTCCATTGTGGGTTTGTCTTAAAGCATCTATGTTGCTTTACTAAGGAGGGTGTCGTCTTGAAGAGGATTAAGTGCAAGCTTACATTTAATAAACAAAAAAAGCATCAATTGAACTTACAATTTGTCATTAGTTAAAAACATGTCGATAATCACTATTGTCTGCAGTAAGGCCATGTAATGCGTTTCTGAGGTTAGTAATAATTAATGATTTTAGTCAGCATCCCTGTAGGTACTGTACGTGGTAGAATGAGCAATACTGCAGTCACGATGTACATATATTACATGCTGCTTCATATATTTCTCATTCACAGAAGAGTCAGTTATTGTAAACCATATTAAATCATCACCCCAGTATCCTCTATATAGTTTGGAATATATTATTTCACTAGAGGTTTATATACTGTAATTAACAGAAATATTCAAATTTAATAATTTCAATACATAAACCTGTTAATTATCAGGTCCTAGACTTTATCATTATAATTTCCACTGTTCACAGCTATAAGAAATTAATGTTTGCCTGAATGTATTAAAATACACCAGCAGGGACATGGGCTCCAAAGGGAGACCCATCTATGTGGTGTGTAAAGGGCCCCATACACGTATGCGACCACATGTCGCAGGCGATCACCCCGGCAGCCTTCCGGGGGGCTAGATCGCCAAAGATACATTGTATGCTGTCCTTTTGCATCCGATGTATCTTGGCGATCCTGGGTGATTCCAGCCATGCCCCCAGGTCGGACCTAATTGAATGTTCAGCACATTCAATCTGGAGGATCCGATCCGATGCTCACGGGAACGCGCATCGGATAGGATCGGAAACACCTCCAAAATGCCCGATTTCATCCGATATATTGGGCCGAATGCCCGAAATCGGATGAAATCGGGCATTATCGCTCTAGTGTATAAAGGGCCCTTAAGAAGTGAAGAGATTGCATTAACAAGCCCTTCACTTCTTGTGTCAGAGGTGCGCACGCTACTGCACATGTGTGGTCTGCTGAGTAGTGAGTGCCTGGGAGACATCCTACATATCCCACGCCCGTTAACTCTTAACTATAGCACATAGAATACAGTACATTGGCTAATGTCTTTTATAGCTACCAAGGCCAAGCTTGGTAAATTTGACAAAATAGGGGCTGTTCTCCAATATCTGCTATGGTCTCCATTACATACATTCAGGGAAAACTTATTTGTGTGTACCCCACAGGTGTTTTCAGAGGATATAATGCATATAATTATTGATATAAATAGGTCCTAATGTGTTGTATGTGGAAAACAAAAGAAAACAGAAATAACAGCAATCTTATACGAGTTGTTTAACCACTTGCCTGGTTTAGTCGCATGTGATGTGACCAGAACCAGGATTATTTTACCTGGCCAGGTAACGTATGCTGCCCCACTTGTAGATTAGGAGATCCGCTCTGCACAATTACAGAACGGATCTCCTCTGACTCCCCGGATCCCCCGGATTAATGCGGAGTAATTTACTTCTGGAATCGCCCCTTGGAATTGTGCCCCAGAATGCCATGCGACCAGCATATTTAAATCATCACCCCAATCACTAGGGGGATAAATCACTAGTGAGGTTGGGAAGGGATAAAATAAAGTTTAATTATGGTGGAGGGGGGGGCTAAAGTAATATAAAAATACATTGGCCACGGAAGGGGGGGGGGAGGGTACAGAAAAAGGAAGGGGAGGTTTTTACTATTAGGATTTAAGATCACAGCGGGGGGTGGGGGGAATTATTTTACTAATGCGGTCTATGGATACGGGGAAGAGGGCATATACATATTTCTTAAATAAAATATTTTTATATATAATTAGAAATACTTTTCTCAGACGTCCTAGAGGATGCTGGGGACTCCGTAAGGACCATGGGTTATAGACGGGCTCCGCAGGAGACATGGGCACACTATGGGACTTTGAATGGGTTTCTCTAAAAGACTTTATGTTAGGTTTTTTATTTTCAGGCAGACCTGCTGGCTACAGGCTCCCTGCAGCGTGGGAGTGAGGGGAGAGAAGTCAGACCTACTTCTTCTTAGTTCAAGGGCTCTGCTTCTTAGGCTACTGGACACCATTAGCTCCAGAGGGTTCGATCACTTGGTGCGCCTAGCTGCTTGTTCCCGGAGCCCGCCGTCACCCCCCTCACAGAAGCCAGAAGAAAGAAGCCGGGTGAGTATGTGAAGAACCGAAGACTTCAGGACGGCAGAAGACTTCAGTAACGGAGGTAACTCGCAGCGGTCACGCTGCGCCCCATGCTCCCACACACCAACGGCACTCTCAGGGTGCGCGCCATGACTCCTACACGCCGACGGTCGTTACGAGGGTGCAGGGCGCTAGGGAGGGAGCGCCCTGGGCAGCAGTATATGGATAAATTGGGGGTAACAGTGCATCTATACAGTGTCTTAACACTGTATAGAGACCCCGTTGACATACTGGAATGTATATTGTTTGCGGGCTGGAGCGCGCCGGGAGGGGGCGGAGCTTAGCCTTCTTTACAAGAGACAGTGCCATTTTTCTGCTGGTCCCCGCCAAAAGTATGAGGGGGCACAAGGTACTGCTATTTAGAAAAGAATAACACTATGTTTGCCAAATGGGCTTGTATAGTGTGGGTTATACATATGTGTTTATACCTGTGTGTTCCCTGTCGGATACCCACTATAGTTTCGTCGACATAGGTCGTTAGGTGAGTGCTCTGTCAGTTATGCGGATCACAGTCGACTTCGCCGACTTTTCTGTGAGTTACCTGTCGGATATACCCTCTATAAGCCACTTGTGTCGACATAAACACTTATGAGGTTCACTGTCAACATCGCCGGAACCTGTTTGGTACTTGATACAGTAGATACTGAATCAATAGGCCGGTAGGGGTATGCTTGTTAAAAGAAAGCAAGATATGGGAGACACAGTAGTTTGTGGGTTACCCTGTCGGCACACACCGTTATTACCGGGGTAACTAACTTATTCCTGTATGTACATTTTTATGTATAGGTATGGTACAGTTCCGTGGGCCTGTAGCTCGTGCACAGCCGTGGTAGTATTGGTGAGGGAGCGATATTAATATTAAATGTATACTCCCTCTGACCCCTCGGGGTCGCAAGGATGTGCTTTTACCTGGTTACTACTCCCTGCGGTCGACGAATACTAGGTTTCTGTCGACTATAATGTTTCCTGGTAGATCCTCATCTGGGGCATTCAGTACATGATCATACACATTCAGAACACGTTGATGTCACTGGGGACCAGAAGGCTCCGGACAATCCGCTTATATGTATGTTCTATATATATATATATATATATATATATATATATATATAGAGAGAGAGAGAGAGAGAGAGAGAGAGAGAGAGATGTGGGATATGTGTAATTGTGTATTACATTTTATATATATTCATATTCGGATTTATACTGAATGTTGAAGTAATAGTATTCCTTCTCATGTGCTGCTCGCTCTGTTGATAAAGCTCTAGGTCGGCCGTGACAAGTTGGTCTCAGATCCTCGCAAGGAGTACGAACGTTTATTCTTTTCCCGATGTGGATAGAATAATGTGAAAGTCAACTCCTGGTCGACGCGGAGCCCTGTCGTAAAGGATCATATACAGGAAGCTAAGTGATATTTTATTTCTATACTTTGGATTTATTTGCTTTGCATGCACATGGGGGAGTATTATATTCGGATAGGCATCCGATAGAATTACCCTACAGAGAGTGAGTAGAGTCTCTTATGTGGATTCTACTCTATAACATTGCAGCAGGTTGCCGCGTCTCGGCAGGAGGTGTGGCCGGGGAAATGCTGAGGTTGTCTCCGAAAGATACTGGTGGGACGGTATAATGCTGTTTGGGGATGCCTTAGTTCAGTCGATCTCGGCGGATACCACTGATAGATCTAGCTTCGGAAGTTAGACTCCTTCACGACGGTTGGTGACGCGTCCTTTTGTGGGATGCAGTCGTTTTAACCGGTTCGATACCGCTCTTTTTTACTTTTCTGTGCAGACAATGGAAGGAGAAAAGGTAAGAGTTCTGCAGCCTTGTTAGGTTCGCAGAAGCGGATGTCCTTTTTTGTTTCTAATCGATGAGTCTATCTGGCTGGAACCCACTTCGGTGGGAACTTGTCTACTACTTTTTAGTCAGCCTGGGAATAGACTAGGACCTGTGAGTTAATTATAGACTCCTAAGGGGGACATTCTGACGTTACAGGTGTTTCCTCTCACTGATTTTTCAAATAGATTTTACCGTTCCCCTCTGGAAGGGGCGATAGTACGCGACGCCATACCTGAGGTGCGTCAGGTTCAGGGCATTGTCCTGCTGTCCCTGGTTTAAAAAAACAAAAAAACAAAACAAAAGAATAGAGGTTAAATGCGTTATTCTCCGCATTCAGAATACTTGGGTGAATATCCAGGATTGTCTTTGCTATTTCACCAGAGGGATGGCAATACGATCATTGTTAGGCTGTACTGGGACACTCTCCTATTTAAGGTGAGGTCAAGACATAAATAGTGCAAACCGTTGTTTTCTCTCTGACTGTTCTTCAGCATAGGGGAAGACTGTTACTCCCAACGTCGCGGACGTCGGAGGTGGGTATCAGGGTAGATACGAAACGGCTGAAATTCTCTGTGTTCCTGTGGAACGAGGTCTGAGGATCTGGAGTCGGATCAAATTTGCAGTGATAATCCATCATTAGGTTCCGTCAATGTAAAAGATGGGTGCGACCTTAGTGGGGGGTTTTCGGTGAGCAGGTCAACTGCCAGAGTGGTTTTCACGGGGTCACTTAGAAAGGTGGTCCGGGTCTCACCTACACATACGCCGGAATATAATCTTAATGGCCAGGATTTCGCTCCTGTGGTGTCTGCTCAGTTCTCACCTCCTAGAGGGACGAAGGTTCAGAATCCAGGATGGGATCCTGGTATCTATGCATACAGATCTCTGAAAATGGGGAGCAGTCCTTGCGAGGGAAGTATTTCCAGAGGGAAAGGTCAAGATGGCAAGCTTGTCTGCGATAAGCTTTCTTGAGTTAAGATCTATTTTCAATGAACATGTGCTTCGTGATCTGACCGTGTTAATTCGGTCGGACGTCTTGACAGCAGTGGTGTATGTGGGCCGTTAGGGCGGAACAAGAAGCAAAGTGGCAATGGCAAGAGCCAAGAAAGTTTTCCGCTGGGTGGAAAGACTGGTAACTGCTGTTAGCGGTCTTCGCTCCGGTTGTGAACGACAGAGAAGTAGATTCCTCTGCAGACGCGGTCCCCGTCCGGGAGAAATGCAGTCGTCATCGCAAAGTTTTCACTGAAGCGACAAGTCTTTGAGGAGTGCCTCAAGTGGACATGTTGGTGTCTCGCCTCGACGAGAGATCTCAGGATATTGTTCCGGGTCAGGGGACTCTCAAGCTATAGCAGTGAACGTCCTTGGGACGCCTTGGGTGTTTTCAGTAGGTCTATGTGTCCCCTCCGTTTTCACTCTTCGGAAGGTGATAAACGTAAGAAGTACAAAGGTTCAGGCGATCCTCATTGTTCCGGTCTAATCAAGGAGGGCTTGATATCCAGTTCTTCAAGATTTACTCATAGAAGATTCATGGCCTCTTCCTCTATGTGAGGAGCTGTTACAGCAAGATCCGGGCGTGTATCAAGACTTACCGTGGCTGCGTTTGACGGCGTGGAGGTTGAACGCCATATCCTAGCCAGAAAGGGTATTCCCTGTGAAGTCATTTCCACACTTCTTCAGGCTAGAATAGAAGTAACGGCAAAGCCTTACCACCGTGTTTGGAGACAATATGTGTCTTGGGGTGAATCCAAGAAGGCTACTGCGGAGGACTTTCAGCTGGGTCATTCTTCTCCATTCTTTGCAAGCAGGTGTGGGTGCAGGCCTAAAGTTGGGCTTCATTTAAGTGCAGTTTTGGCCTTATAAATTTTCTTTAAAAAAAGAATTGCCAACCTTTCCGGAAGTTCGGACCTTCGTGAAAGGAGTACTGCACATCCAACCTCCAGTTGTGCCCCCGTTGGCACCGTGGGACCTTAACGTGGTGTTGCGTTTTCTTGTGTCACACTTTGTGAAAGGTTGTGTTAAAATTTCTCTTTTGGAAAGTGGTCATGCTATTGGCTTTGGGGTCCGCAAGGCGGGTGTCGGAAGTAGCGGCCTTGTCTCACAAGAGCCCTGTTTGATCTTCCATGTAGATAGAGAGGAATTGAGAAGTCGGTTAATAGTTCTGCCAAAAGTGGTTTCTGGGTTTTGCAGAAATCAGCCTATTTTGATGCCGGTGGTTACTTAGGCATTAGCTGATTCAAAGTCTCTCGGTGTAGTCGGGGCTTGGAATAGTTAGGTCGTCAATTTGGCTCAGATTGGGGAAACAGAGGCTCTGTTTGTCCGGTATGTTCCCAGCATGACTGGGGCGCCTGCGTCTATGCAGTCTGTTACATGCTGGATCTGTGATACGATTCGGCGTGCTCGTTCTACATCTGGATTGCCGTTACCGAAGTCGGTGGAGACCCATTCTACTAGGAAGATGGGCTCTTCTTGGGCGGATGCCCAAGGAATCTCGGCGGTTCAACTTTGCCGAGCGGCTACTTGGTCGGCTTCAAACGCTTTTGCTATGCTTTACAAGTTTGATACCCTGGCTGATGGGGACCTTTTGTTTGCTCAATCGGTGCTGCAGAGTCGACCGCACTCTCCCGCCCGGTCTGGAGCTTTGGTATAAACCCCATGGTCCTTACGGAGTCCCCAGCATCCTCTAGGACGTCTGAGAAAATAGGATTTTAATACCTACCGGTAAATCCTTTTCTCTTAGTCCGTAGAGGATGCTGGGCGCCCGTCCCAGTGCGTACTGTGTCTGCAGTTATTGGTTATGGTTACACTCTTGTGGTGTTTCTTTTCTGTCAGGCTGTTACTGACGTTGCTTAGACCATGGCAGGCGGGTCTTATTATTGGTTGTGTTGACACACAGGTTGTGTTACATATTTTCTCAGCTTGTGGCTGTATATTGTTTTTCATGCCGTTGGCTGGTATTCTATTGAATGCCACGTTTTACGGTATGTTCGTGGTGTGCGCTGGTATGACACTCACTGTGTTTACACAATAAATTCTTTCCTCGAAATGTCCGTCTCCTCTGGGCACAGTTTCTAACTGAGGTCTGGAGAAGGGGCATAGAGGGAGGAGCCAGTGCACACCCATTCAAAGTCTTATAGTGTGCCCATGTCTCCTGCGGAGCCCGTCTATACCCCATGGTCCTTATGGAGTCCCCAGCATCCTCTACGGACTAAGAGAAAAGGATTTACCGGTAGGTATTAAAATCCTATTTTTAAACTTTATTAAGCAATAAAGAAAACAACAATTTCTGAGCTGTTTTGTGGGAGAAAATCATCTGTTAAGTGGTTAAAATAAATATATCCAAAGAACTAATTAGTGTTATCATTTTGCTCTCTTTTGTCCTCATTTATTCTTAAAAGTGTCATCTGATACATCTTATGATGTAAAACTGGAGGGTTTTTTTAAATCTTGCCGGCAGTGCCATGTGTTTTGTTCATGGGTTTGTTTTATAAGGGCATGTGTTCTGGCCCTGTGCGTGCCAGAGTTCTGGAAAATATGGGAAGGTTAAATATTTGAAAAGGCATCTGTCATTCACGACAGAAAGTACAGGCTAGGGCTGGAAAAATGTGAGGTCTAAACTGTGGATTTTGTATTTAGATTTGGATCAGAGATACATTTTGCTCCTTGCACGCAACGAACGTTGTTATTTTCTGTTCGTTTACATGCTCTGGAACGGAAAATTGCCTTGTTCTCTAAAGTGCCAAGGATATTGAATAGGAAAACACAAGAAATAATGCTACAGGTTCAGCACTGTCAGTTCAGTTCTAAACTCTTACATAAATTATGAGCTATTTGGACTACAGAATATCCCTTGCTTAAAATGTACATTCATTTTACATGTAAATCTCTGTAAAATTGGTGTTATGAGATTCAAAGAAGATTAAAAATTATAAACTCTCAAAAGCCATATTTTCTTCAGACTAGTTTGTCTGTTCACGTCTCATCAAGATGTGCTTATTTATATTTAATATTTACTTCTGATTCCGTCTTAGGGGTAAATTTACTAAGGTGGGAGTTTTTTTAGAACTGGTTATGTTGCTCATAGCAACCAATCAGATTCTATTATCTTCTAGAAGCAGGTAGATAAATGTTAAGTAGAATCTGATTGGTTGCTATGAGCAACATCACCAGTTCTAAAAACTCCCTTCTTAGTAAATTTACCCCTTAGTTTTCTGATGGATGTTTAGAAAGGCCAAAAGTAGGAGCAAATTATTGGCGGACCCTTTAGATACTATAGGTAGCAGCTTGTGTGATGGAGGATAGTCCATGCAGTAAATTTCTTAACCAGGCAGAACAGACTGTCAAGATAGCACAGGGTTAATGCAACTGGTGTGTATAACAGGAACACTGCGCAGTATATAGTGTATGTACCAGATCCACCCAGGAACATACAAGGGAGTGCAGGCGGTTTGCGACAGGTGAGAGCACTCACCTGTGTCTGTACATACAGTAATTGTAGTGGAGTATGCATGCTGGCTTTTGTACATGCAGTGATGTAGCTGTGGTCAACTAATGGAACTACTGTATGTGGAGATCACTGGACTGCATAATGTTGTCTCACTATGAATATACTACACACTCTCAAGGGCATATTCTTCTTTCATGGAGGACACGCCGTGCATACACAGAAGCACAAGGTCAGAAGTCGCAACCCCAGCAGTCCAGGGGGTCCCAGTGCGTGAACGGAGAGACAGAGCAGCATACTCTCCCTTAAAACCTTCCCTCCCTCTCTTACAGCATAAGACAGCAAAAACAAAATGTTGATTGGGAGCCTACGATTGACAGTTGGAGGTGCAACCTAGACCATGACACAAGATAGGACCTGGAAGTGCCAGGCCGTTCGTACTGGTACGAAAAATAAGACACTCCCACCAAGATACTCTTGACATCCCCTATTGAATGCCCTTAATTGTATAGGCTTCAAGCAAATGCCAGCCTAATTTAATAATAGCTCTTATCTGCCTGAGCTGCAGAAGCACTGAACTACTCCCACTCGAGCTAACCCAACTGATAGCAGTGCAACATCTTTGGTACAATCTTTTGCAATTATAATTTCCTCCATGCCGGCCTGATGACCTACCAACCATAAGGAGGACACGGATCAGCGACCAGCTCAGCCTGGAGGGGCCAGTTCCCTAAACTGAGACCAATTGAACCAGGAAAATGCATCTGCAAATGAACTTTCTACTCTGAGTACATTCTTGGCCACAGAGTGAGCATTGAGGATGACACAAAGAAGAACAAGCCTAAATAATTTCCAACTGGAATATGACCTCTGACAGTTGTTTGCTTGCATGACTCCCAAGATTGTCCACCAAAGGTGCTGGCATTCAAAATGCTCTACCCAAATCTCCAAAGCCAACATAATAGGAAAGAGCACAAACATTCGCACATTTTTTGTTAAACACTCCTGAATCCACTTGATATACTGTATGTTACTTCTCACCGTATGTCTCAGTGCTGAAACAAATTATTTTAAAATGCACTTTAATAGGCTATATCTTACCCCAGTCCATTTGCATACTATGTGGCCTACACATTCTAAATACTGCTGGTGGAATTGTGCGGAGGTTTGACATCTTTTTCAGGTTTTTTGGCCTTGTCCCTCCCTCTCTTCGCAAATTTTGGTTTGAAGTCTTGGCTTTAATTTTTAAGGTGCTACAGCTTACATTCACTCCCAAGTTCTACAGCATCACTATTGTATTCTTGGTCATATTCTTGCAGCACAGCCAGCTCTGGCCCTAGGTTGGAAATAACTGCTTCCCCCCTCCTATATTTAAAGTAATCCTTAAGGTCCAGAATCATTATATTATGGAAACCACTAATGTGCCGTATTTATCATCAGCCTTCTATCCCCATATACAATGGTTTGCTTGGAATAAATATGCCACTGATGGTGAGGGTGCCCTCTTGCTTCATAAATCGAAACTCTCTGATCCCTTCCATTTTGTATGAATGAGATTGGGTCGACCCAATAGGGCATGTCACACTTAATTGTTTATACTGGTTATATATTGTTGGTTGCTCATATTGCTGTGTGTGGTCCATATTGGAATTTCCACCTGTTCTCTTTTTGTTCCTTCTCTTCTTTTTCTGTATCCCCATAATTTGTTTGTTTTATTTTCAATAATATCTATTGATAACAATAACACCCATCCTGAATCCACTCTGAAAGCCAAGGTGTGACACACTACATACTGTTGAAATGTGCTCCAAACACAGTTGCATCAGCAACATTAGTAAGTAGCTAATAACTAGAGACAGGGGCAGGCAAAATACACGCACCGTTACATTGGGAAAGGAATATGTTCAAATTCTCAAATCACGCTTCTCTTCCGCCAATAAACATATAGAAAAAAGTGTGCAAGACGCCGGCAGTGGACCACTCCAGTTTATCCCACACACTAGCACCCCAAGAAACTGCAAATAAGGTCTTCACCAAAAAATCAGCTTAGTGAGCTGGACCTATGCAAAGGAAATCAACAAAATAGTTAGCTACTGTATGCCAACTTCCCCCATGTCTGACACCAGACACCAGTGGGAACATTTGAAAAAGACGTGCAAAATGGAACAGCTCATAGGCAAGTAATTGTTTACATAAAGGTCATCGTGCAGTCGAAACACTATAAACCTGAATGAGACAGGTTGTTGGGGCAGAAGATGAAAATCTGACTCAACATCAGTCTTAGACAACAAACAATCCTGACCAGAGGTCTTCACAAGATCAAGTGCCTGGTCAAAATATTGGTACTGTACTCAACAAAATTCTTGAGGAATTGCATTGTTTAAGGAAAACCTTATGGGGAAGAAAAAGTTTGTATTAGTCAGGATTTCCATGGCTCCATATTGGGGACAACACCCATAGGAGTCCGAACCAGATCTGCCAAAAAGGAGGTGAAGGGAATGGTCCTGTTAGGCGCCGAGGGTCCGCCCGTCAGTGCGGCCCGGCGCCTAGCAACTAGGGACGCCGCAGGCACACAGCCGCCGGCTCCCTAGCAACGCTAGACGCCGGGCGCACGGAGCCGCTCAGACCATAGCAACGGGGACGCCACTGTCGGACCGCGTTCCCCGTTGCTAGGTCTAGATAATGAGTTCATTTGTATCCTGGCCGTGCAGCATGCAGCTGCACGGCATGATGTTTATTACCCTGTCTGGATCCTGATTGGAGGGTTCCCAAATAAAGGCACTCTCAGGACTTCCTACAGACGCCGGTGATAGCTTCCTGTTTGCTGAGTCTGTTATAGAGAGTTTCCAGTCCTGCTCAATCCGGTTGTTCCTGTCCTCAGTTATCCAGTACTCGGAATTTGTCATCTATTCCTGGAGTCCGACCGAGCACCTTTTAACATCCTGTGGTGTTCGTGAGTCGCGGCGTAGCCGTGTGTTGCGGCCTGACCGCTTACTATTTATTATTTAGTTTCTTTGTGTTCCGGAGTTTTTTGCGGAGGATTCCGCTCCCACAGATCCACTCTGGTATCCAGCGGTGCTGGATAGGAGTAACGGATCAGGGGATCTTTTGGTTGTCCTTTTCCCTGGCGGTTTGTCCGCACATACTTTTGGTTAAGTTAGATAGCTTGTAACCCCTGGCCTGGTTGCTTAGTCAGAGGGCCCCTTGTTATCACCCTGTCTCGGATTTCCCTTTGTCTCCCATTAAGACCTGAGGGGGCATCGGGGTTGGGCAGACATAATCCGCCCTTCGAACGCGGCTGCCATGGGCTCAAGCAACCATAGTCTCGCAGGGGATTTCTGACAACACGGGCGAGACAACGGAGTTAGGGCGCCAGGGGTTACTAGGCTTTCCTGCTCCCGAAACCAGCATATCTTTCCAGTACCCAGACCTCTGCCATAAGATCTCCTCTGGTCTGGAGTACGGGAATCATAACAGGTCCAGCAATTCGACCTAACTTTTTTGAGCACCACGTTTGGCAAATCGACATCGGGCTTCAAATTCCTGGGCATCCTGGATGGGACTTCCCCAGCAACCGGTATCCAAAACCATTGTGGAAGCTCAGATACAAAAAATTCACCTCAGCCTTGAGTGGATATTGACTGCAACCAACATGACATATTGCCAAGACATACAGACGATACAGCTTTACTTAGCTGCACCTTCCCAGGATGAACGATTTGTAGCAGATCCTGCCGTCAAATGGAAGCAGTGGGGGTGGGGGGCCTCACATCATAGACATGCATATTGAAACCTACAAGTTTTGTCAGATAGTTTTGAAGGCATAACACCTACCTGGGTTGGGTGACTGACTAGCCCAATGATTGAAGCTCACAAATGTGTCGGAACTTCTCAACATACAACCGCCACAATGCATTTCTTGCAGATCGGAACATCGTATGCATCGAATATAAGCATTTGATCACATTCCTGAGGATGCCTCTCAAGGTAACATGTAAAAAATACAGTAATTAGAAGCCAGGAAGCCAATTATGGTAGTAGCAGTAGACTTTCTCACTTACCCTACTGTGTTCTTTAGCTGCCTTTAAACTTTTTCTTTGCTTTAGTAGTTAACACAAAGGGCCTAATTCAGGCCTGATCACTGGAGTACGGGAATCATAACATTATCACCGGCCAGACTAACATTTAAAATTTAACAGGAGTTAATTTTTTCCCTTGTTCAGTTGGGAGATTTTGTCGGCCTCATGAATCCCACCGGTGTTGGGCCAAATCCTGGCCAGCTTTTAGTTAGCCAGATTCAAGAGCTTACTCAGATGGTTCAGGATCTGTCCCTTCGGGTGAGGTCACAGGAAGATCTGTTACGGACTTCCCCGAGGGTCATTCCTGAACCAAAAATGCATCTGCCTGACCGTTTTTCTGGGGATAGAAAGCAGTTTTTTAATTTTAAAGAGTCTTGTAAACTGTATTTTCGTTTAAGACCAGTCTCCTCAGGTACGGAATCTCAGCGGGTAGGAATTATTATTTCTTTGTTACAGGGGGATCCTCAGACCTGGGCTTTTGGTTTAAAGACAGACGATCCGGCTTTATTGTCTGTAGACGCCTTTCTGGGGTCTTTAGGGCTATTGTATGACGACCCTGATAGAGAGGCATCCGCCGAGAGTCAGTTGCGTGCTCTCAGACAGGGTAGGAATCCCGCAGAGATTTATTGTACGGAGTTTCGCCGTTGGTCGAACGACTGTGGATGGAATGACCCAGCCCTGCGCAGTCAGTTTCGCCTCGGCTTATCCGAGTCTATAAAAGACAGTCTCCTTCAGTATCCCGCTCCTGAGACGCTCGATAAACTCATGGAGCTCTCTATTAAGATTGATCGTCGTCTCAGAGAGCGGAGGGCTGAAAAAGGAGCATCTGTCGGGTCTACTCCTTGTGTTTTTTCCATTCCTGTGGACATAGAGGAGCCCATGCAGATAGGCCTCTCCAAACTGTCTCCTGAAGAAAGAACCAGAAGGCAAAATTCTGGTCTTTGTTTATACTGTGGGGGTAAGGGACATTTTGCCCGTAGTTGTCCGAACAAGTCGGGAAACGCCTCGACCAAGTGAGTTGTGAGGGGGTTCACTTTGGTCTGCAGCTTATCTCCTCAAATAATTCACTATTAGTTCCAGCTAAGGTTTCTTTTGGCAGCCTCTGTTCCTCGGTCTCGGTTTTTGTGGACAGTGGAGCTGCAGGGAACTTTATGGATTTAACATGGGCCAAGGCCTTAGGTATTCCTCAGTTAGCCTTGGGTAGGTGTATCACCATGCATGGTTTAGATGGGAGTCCCTTGTCCAATGGGGTTATTTCTCTCTGTACACCTCCTGTTCTACTTTCAGTAGGAGCTCTGCATTCTGAAAAGATTGAGTTTTTCCTTACCCATTGCCCAGCAGTTCCTGTGGTTCTGGGTCACCCTTGGCTGGCCTTTCATAATCCCATCATTGATTGGCAGTCGGGGGAGATCTTACAATGGGGTACCATCTGTAATAAGGAATGTATTACGCTTCCCATCAGAATAGCTGCTGTCATTCCCGCACCCATTCCTGTGGAATACCAGGATTTTGTTGATGTATTTTCCAAGGGCAATGCGGATATTCTGCCTCCCCATAGGCCTTATGATTGTGCTATTGAGTTAATTCCAGGTGCCACTTTGCCTAAGGGAAGGTTATATGCATTGTCCGGACCTGAAACTGTGGCCATGAATGAGTATGTTAAAGAAAGCCTAGGGAAAGGATTTATCAGGCCATCTAAATCCCCTTTAAGTGCAGGCTTCTTCTTCGTGGAGAAGAAGGATGGATCACTCAGACCTTGCATTGACTTTAGAGCCTTGAATAAAATCTCAGTAAAGAATACTTACCCTTTGCCGCTGATTTCTGTCCTCTTTGATCAGCTACGTTCGGCTGTGATTTTTTCTAAGATTGACCTGAGAGGAGCATATAACCTTATCAGAATCAAGTCAGGGGATGAGTGGAAAACGGCATTCAGTACTCAGTCAGGCCACTATGAGTATCTGGTTATGCCATTTGGCCTGTCCAAAGCTCCGGCAGTTTTCCAGGATCTCATTAACGATGTGCTCCATGAATTTCTTGGAAAATTCGTTGTAGTCTACTTAGACGATATTTTGATATATTCTGACTCTATAGAACAACATGTTGCCCAGGTGCGTCAGGTTCTAAAGAAATTACGTGAAAATCACCTATATGCCAAGCTGGAGAAGTGTGAATTTCATGTCACGGAGGTATCCTTTTTAGGGTACATTATTTCCCCTCGGGGATTCTGTATGGAACCAAAGAAGCTCCAAGCCATCCTTAGTTGGGCGCAACCCACCAATTTAAAAGCAATTCAGCGCTTTTTAGGGTTTGCGAATTACTATAGAAGATTTATTCACTCTTTCTCTGACCTAGTTGCTCCCATTGTGGCACTGACTAAGAAGGGAGCAGATCCTACCAACTGGTCACGTGAAGCGGAGTTATCTTTTCAGGCCTTGAAACAAGCCTTTGTCTCAGCCCCTGTCCTCAGACATCCCAACCCAGAATTGCCTTTCATTGTTGAGGTTGATGCCTCGGAGGTTGAAGTAGGGGCCATCCTATCTCAGAAGGATCCGGATTCCCTAGAATTACATCCCTGTGCCTTTATGTCCAGGAAATTCTCGTCTGCTGAATCCAACTACGATGTTGGTAACCGGGAATTACTGGCTATTAAATGGGCTTTCGAGGAGTGGAGGCATTGGCTTGAAGGAGCCACTCATACCATTTCAGTTTTGACTGATCACAAAAATCTTCAATACATTGAATCAGCTAAACGGCTGAATGCCCGGCAAGCTCGCTGGGCTTTATTTTTTACTCGTTTCAAGTTCATTATCACCTTCAGGCCAGGTTCCAAGAATACCAAGGCAGATGCCCTGTCACGCAGTTTTCTTCCAGTTCAAGACAACAGTCCTGTTACTCCCATACTTCCGTCTTCAGTCATTCGGGCAGGCCTCACACAAGATTTATTTACCCAGTTAAAGCAGCTTCAACATCAAGCTCCTGGAAATACTCCTGCTGGTCGTCTTTATGTCCCCGAGTTTCTGAGAGCAACAGTTTTGACGGAGTTTCACGATAGCAAAGTTGCCGGGCATCCGGGGATCGCAAAAACCTTTGAATTAGTTTCCCGCTCGGTATGGTGGCCTGGTCTTTCCAAAGACATTAAGGAGTTTGTTTTTTCTTGTCAGGTCTGTGCACAGCATAAGGTTCCCCGTTCCTTGCCTATCGGTCAACTTATGCCCTTGAATGTTCCTCTTAGGCCATGGTCTCATATTTCCATGGATTTTGTGGTGGACCTCCCTCTGTCAGCCGGATGCCGAGTCATATGGGTGGTAGTGGACCGTTTTAGCAAAATGGCCCATTTCATTGCTCTTCCTCGATTGCCATCTGCCCAGGGATTGGCAGTCTTGTTCCTCCGCCATGTTTTCAGACTCCATGGGTTACCCACTGATATTGTTTCTGATCGGGGTCCACAATTCATTGCACAATTTTGGAAGTCTTTTTGTGCCTCATTAAAGATGAAATTATCTTTAACGTCTGGCTACCATCCCCAATCCAACGGGCAGACTGAGCGAGTTAATCAATCATTAAAACAATATTTGCGTTTGTACTCGGCCAAACTCCAAAATGACTGGTCTGAGTTTCTTCCGTTAGCAGAGTTTGCTTACAACAATGCCTGTCATTCCTCCACCAATGTATCTCAATTTTTTACAGTTTTTGGTTTTCACCCCAGAGCTAATTCCTTTTTTCAACATTCCTCTGTCTCCTCACTGACCTTGACCTCTCATCTCAAACTCATTTGGAGAAAAGTGCACCTGGCTCTCAGAAAAGCGGCATTTCGGGAGAAAAATTTTTCTGACAGGCTCCGGCGGCCGTGCACTTTTAAAGTTGGAGATAGGGTATGGTTGTCGACTCGCAACATTAAACTTCGACAAACCTCAGCCAGATTGGGTCCTAAATTTATTGGACCATTTCATATTATCAAAAAAGTCAACCCAGTTGCTTTCCGGTTACGTTTACCAAAAACTTTACGGATCGGGAATACCTTCCATTGCTCCTTGTTAAAACCATATGTTTCGTCCAGTAGATTTCCTCGCAAGATCCCTCAGGGGAAATCACCAATAGATGTACAGGGTCAGCAGGAGTTCTTGGTGGAGAAGGTTCTCGATTCCAAGTTGTCCCGGGGTCGGCTTTATTTTTTGGTACATTGGAGAGGTTATGGTCCAGAAGAAAGGTCTTGGGTCCTGGATGAGGATCTCCATGCTCCAAGGCTTAAAAAGGCATTTTTTCGAGAATTTCCTCAGAAACCTGGCTTTAGGGGTTCCTTGACCCCTCCTCAAGGGGGGGGTACTGTTAGGCGCCGAGGGTCCGCCCGTCAGTGCGGCCCGGCGCCTAGCAACTAGGGACGCCGCAGGCTCCCTAGCAACGCTAGACGCCGGGCGCACGGAGCCGCACAGATCATAGCAACGGGGACGCCACTGTCGGACCGCGTTCCCCGTTGCTAGGTCTAGATAATGAGTTCATTTGTATCCTGGCCGTGCAGCATGCAGCTGCACGGCATGATGTTTATTACCCTGTCTGGATCCTGATTGGAGGGTTCCCAAATAAAGGCACTCTCAGGACTTCTTAAAGACGCCGGTGATAGCTTCCTGTTTGCTGAGTCTGTTACAGAGAGTTTCCAGTCCTGCTCAATCCGGTTGTTCCTGTCCTCAGTTATCCAGTACTCGGAATTTGTCATCTATTCCTGGAGTCCGACCGAGCACCTTTTAACATCCTGTGGTGTTCGTGAGTCGCGGCGTAGCCGTGTGTTGCGGCCTGACCGCTTACTATTTATTATTTAGTTTCTTTGTGTTCCGGAGTTTTTTGCGGAGGATTCCGCTCCCACAGATCCACTCTGGTATCCAGCGGTGCTGGATAGGAGTAACGGATCAGGGGATCTTTTGGTTGTCCTTTTCCCTGGCGGTTTGTCCGCACATACTTTTGGTTAAGTTAGATAGCTTGTAACCCCTGGCCTGGTTGCTTAGTCAGAGGGCCCCTTGTTATCACCCTGTCTCGGATTTCCCTTTGTCTCCCATTAAGACCTGAGGGGGCATCGGGGTTGGGCAGACATAATCCGCCCTTCGAACGCGACTGCCATGGGCTCAAGCAACCATAGTCTCGCAGGGGATTTCTGACAACACGGGCGAGACAACGGAGTTAGGGCGCCAGGGGTTACTAGGCTTTCCTGCTCCCGAAACCAGCATATCTTTCCAGTACCCAGACCTCTGCCATAAGATCTCCTCTGGTCTGGAGTACGGGAATCATAACAGGTCCAGCAATTCGACCTAACTTTTTTGAGCACCACGTTTGGCAAATCGACATCGGGCTTCAAATTCCTGGGCATCCTGGATGGGACTTCCCCAGCAACTGGTATCCAAAACCATTGTGGAAGCTCAGATACAAAAAATTCACCTCAGCCTTGAGTGGATATTGACTGCAACCAACATGACATATTGCCAAGACATACAGACGATACAGCTTTACTTAGCTGCACCTTCCCAGGATGAACGATTTGTAGCAGATCCTGCCATCAAATGGAGGCAGTGGGGGTGGGGGGCCTCACATCATAGACATGCATATTGAAACCTACAAGTTTTGTCAGATAGTTTTGAAGGCATAACACCTACCTGGGTTGGGTGACTGACTAGCCCAATGATTGAAGCTCACAAATGTGTCGGAACTTCTCAACATACAACCGCCACAATGCATTTCTTGCAGATCGGAACATCGTATGCATCGAATATAAGCATTTGATCACATTCCTGAGGATGCCTCTCAAGGTAACATGTAAAAAATACAGTAATTAGAAGCCAGGAAGCCAATTATGGTAGTAGCAGTAGACTTTCTCACTTACCCTACTGTGTTCTTTAGCTGCCTTTAAACTTTTTCTTTGCTTTAGTAGTTAACACAAAGGGCCTAATTCAGGCCTGATCACTCCTCTGCGATTTTTGCAGAGAGATGCAAACAGATACCCACCGCCCTTAGAGAGTGAAAACTCGCCCCGTACAAGTGTGCGAATGTATGAGTATGCCGTGCAAAAACTTTTCCAGACAGCGGACTCCAAATTCATTTGCAACTCACTCACCATCTGTTAGGTTCTTGGTGCTCAGAACAAGGGAGATGTTGCGTAGTGAGTCCAGTGCACCAGAACGTGACGCTGAAATAAGGTGTGGTGTGGAAATAGCCCCTAGCACCCTACCTCCATTGTTTCACCCGTGTGTTCAGTTCACGCCTGAGTGACTATGGTTTCTTGGGCCCACAGCAGCCGCGTTTGAAGGGCGGATTAGGTCTGCCCAACTCCGATGCCCCCAGGTCTTAGAGTGAGACAAGGCGTGAACCGAGACAGGATAATAACAAGGGGACCTCTAACTAAAGCAAACAGAAAGCTAGGGGCTGCTAACAACCCTAAAACTAAATATATGTGCGGCACGCCGCCAAAGGAAAAGAGCAACAAAGGAAATGCTGTCCACACGCCGACACAATACTGTTGTGTACCGGCGGTGACAGCATAAGCAGAACCCTCTGCAAAACACCAGTAACAAAATATAACCAAAGAATACTGCGGCCTACGCCGACGGACGCGGCAAAGCCGCTACTCACGGAACCGGTACAAATACTGGCAAACGGACAGGAACCCCCAATGTAGCCGACACAGACTCTCGGAACCGAAGGACAGGCAGAATCCCAAACGACAGACCGGTGGACACCAAGAAGCCAGATACTCGACCAGGCACAGACAAAGCCACAGGACTTCTGGACAGGAATGCTTCACGGCAGGACACGGGATCAGACACTGGAACCGACACATGAACCGACACTGGAACCGACACTGGAAGCAGCTAGACAGGAGCTCAGGAACTGGCAGGGACTAGCTCAGAACTCAAGAACTCTGGAACTGTCACCAGCGTCTGTGTATTGCACTGAGCCAGAATATAACAGAGAGTCCTAATTAATTATGTCGTGCAGCTGCCCTGCTGCACAACTGAGAGGTGCAATTAACAGACAGGTGAGGCTGTACACATGGGAACAAGCTGCAATTACACAGACTCACCACCGGCAGCAAACAAGAGTCTTCTTAAACCAGAGCAACGGGAAATCCTGGCCTGCAAGACAACTATAAACATAAAATACGGAAAACAGGAATGAACCACTACCTGTGGTTCATAACAGTACCCTCTCCTTAAGGGTGAGCTCCGAACACCCCATGACACCCACGGGGAACATAAACAGAAGTATAACATAAAATACATAACCAAAATGCAAAACAGGAATGAGCCACAGCCGTGGCTCATAACACCATCTAATGATTTTTCCAACCTGTGCATAGCGCAGGACTTACTTCTACAGTGCGATAGAATCAGGCTGATCGGGGCCAGAGCTGACGTCACACACTTTCCCTGAAAACGGTTGGGCATGCCTGCGTTTTTACTGACACTCCCAGAAAACGTCCAGTTACCACCCCCAAACGTCCGCTTCCGGTCAATCAACTTGCCTATGCCTAGTGATGGAAATTTTTGCACCATTCTATCGCAGTTTGGCCTTGCGTGTGCGCATTGCGATCCATACGCATGTGCAGTCATTCGATATTTGTCCGCTGTGCGATTTCGCACAACAGTGATCAGGTCTGAATTAGGCCCAAAGTCATTGACCTATTTCTCTCTGTTAATCCTATCGCAAAAAAACCCTATGCACTGCTGTGTTGTCCCAATGGAAAACTCCACTCTTAGGAACCACTGGGGACCCAGAAATCCCCTCACTAGAAAGACAAGATATTCTCACTCTGCATCTGGAATGTCGCTGACTGCGTTGTGAACACTTAACACCCCTTTCCAAAGAATTGCCTGTATCAGGACTTGACGATGAAGACAAAGATACTATTCGTCCAGCATCTTATCTAGCGCGCGCCATTCACTAACCAGAAGCACCCAGCTGGGCATCGTCTTTCAGATTGTGCCCACAATCGGCAGTCACATCCACAAGTTCCTTGGGAGGGGCAACTTCAGCACTATCCAAGCATATAAAACATGACCACCTGTGTTCATGTAGTTCACTCAATTGTAGGATCAGCTGGTACGACTAAGCCGTCTATGAAGCTGAAACTATAGTTGAGTGACCAGAAAACAATGACAGTATGGGAGTCATACACCAGCCAGTGTAACCAAAACATTCAGCCAGTGCATCTAAGGGGATAGGCAGTACCACAGACGGGGCAGCATAGCAGTGGTCCAACTTAATGGAGTTGGTGAAACCACCCCAGAGCTGGTCACTCTTTTAGGAAGCTCCTTAGAATGCTGCAGCCATGCCCTCTTTGCCATGCACACAGGGGAAAGCACTGCAGGTGCAGCAAGCTGAAGGGAAACAAGGGGCGAGGCAGAGTAGAGACATTACTGTAATGTGCAATTCACTCTGCATAGGACGACCCAGGGACCCCAGTAGAGGGGAGACATCACTATGGAAATCCCTGGTCAATATGGATACCAGCACAGGAATGCAGCTACAATTTTTTGCACAATCACCAATAACCTGGATGTCTGATCTAAAATGATGCTGCAGGGCTGAAAGCCCCCACCCTGGCCACCACCAGTTATACAGAGGGGGTCATGGCTGAGGTCTCAGGTTCCAGGTGCCAATGCTATAACATGGCACACACACACACACACACACACACACACACACACACACACACACACCACTTAAATGCTGGGGGGGAGGGAGAAGAACATAATGATTCTAGAAAGAAAAGTAAGTAAAGCCAAAATTAGCAACGTGTGAAGGCTAGACAAAGATCAGAATGTAGATAAAGAGGTAAAAAGGAATAAAATAAGACCAAAAATAGAAGGCAAGCGTATAATCGTATAAATGCTTGTGCCGCATTTAGTGCATTACTTCCCTGCCAAGACAATCTGGAACAAAGAGGCAGTTATAGGCCCTACACACTGGACGATCCGCCGCCGAGCTGCCCGACGGCGGATACGGCCGACGGGTGACCCGGTGGCGGGGGGGCAGTGACGGGGGGAGTGAAGTTTCTTCACTCCCCCCATCACACGGCTCCATAGAACTGCAGGCAAATATGGACGAGATCGTCCATATTGGCCTGCATGTACAGCCGACGGTAGACCAGCGATGAACGAGCGCGGGGCAACGCATCGTTCATCGCTGGAGCCTCCACACTGCACGATATGAACGTTATGTCGTTCATTTATGAACAAGATCGTTCATATCGTGCAGTCATGTCGGCAAGTGCGTAGGGCCCTTTACTCTCTCCTCTGCCTCACACGTCACAAGCACTACAATCTTCAAACTCCACCCAAACTTGTCTACCATTGGCTGCTTATAAAAGAAGTTGCACCACCTTAAAGGGGAAACTACACCAGCACATTTTAAAGTGGCAACATTCCAAAACCCCTAGTGGTTTAATGTCCTTCAGGCTAAAAATACCTGCCTTCAGTTAAACTTCAAATCACATTCCAAGTGAGGAATGACTCCGACTATGCCCTGTGGTGAGCTGCATTCCCCAGAAGAATACAACTTTCCCAAGTTCTATTTGGCTGAATGCCACCGTGCATCCTGGCAGTCTTATTTGTAAATATGTTAAAGATTTACTAACAACCCTATACCTGGTGCAAGACAAACATGTGAAGCTAGAGAGATCTCTGTAATACACAGAACTTTGCATAGTATGCAATTCTGCTTAAACACCCATGACATGCTCTTGGAACACTTAGAGTACATGTGAACGTTGCCGCCCAGTTACAGCTATTCTTCAGCAATTGGAGATGCTGCTGAGATGTATAGCTTTCTGAACGACCCTTAGTTGCTCATAGTTGGTATGCTCGCTTACATGCACAGTGCGAAACATTGCAAGATCTGTCCACAAAACAGACTTACGTGCAACTCTGAATCTGCCTCTTAATGAGTTGCTTGCCAATATGTTTTCACCCTTTTACCTTCTCCTTTGTTCTTTTGAAACGTAATAATTAATTATGTAAATCATGTTATGCTAATTTTTAGCATCAATATTACAGAAATTATTTTGTAACGATAACAGCTATAACTAAATAATGCTATTTCATTAATTTATCTACAGTGCATCTGGAAAGTATTCACAGCGCTTCACTATTTCCACATTTTGTTATGTTACAGCCTTATTCCAAACTGGAATAAATAAAAAAAATTTCCTCAAAATTCTACACACAATGGGGGATAATTCCAAGTTGATCGCAGCAGGAACTTTGTTAGCAGTTGGGCAAAACCATGTGCAGTGCAGGGGGGCAGATGTAACGTGTGCAGAGAGAGATAGATTTGAGTGTGGTGAGTTAAATCTGCAATCTAAATTGCAGTGTAAAAATAAAGCAGCCAAAAACCCTATGCACTGCTGTGTTGTCCCAATGGAAAACTCCACTCTTAGGAACCACTGGGGACCCAGAAATCCCCTCACTAGAAAGACAAGATATTCTCACTCTGCATCTGGAATGTCGCTGACTGCGTTGTGAACACTTAACCCTGCACAGAAACAAAATAGCCCACCCAAATCTAATTCTCTCTGCAAATGTTATATCTGCCCCCCCCCCCCTGCCCTGCACATGGTTTTGCCCAACTGCTAAAAAATTTCCTGCTGCTATCAACTTGGAATTACCCCCAATACCCCATAATGAGATTGTGAAAAAAAAAAAAATTTGAGATTTTTGAAAATGTATTAAACATAAAAAACTAAGAAATCACATGTACATAAGTATTCACAGCCTTTTCTCAATACTTTTTATCGATGCACCTTTGGCAGCAATTACAGCCTCAAGTCTTTTTGAATATGATGCCACAAGCTTGGCAAACCTATCTTTGGGCAGTTTCGTTCGTTTATATTAGCAGCACCTCTCAAGCTCCATCAGGTTGGGTGGGAAGCGTCTGTGCACAGCCATTTTCAGATCTCTCCAGAGATGTTTAATCGGATTCAAGTCTGGGCTCTGGCTGGGCCACTCAAGGACATTCACAGAGTTGTCCTGAAGCCACTCCTTTGATATCTTGGCTGTGTGCTTAGGGTCGTTGTCCTGCTGAAAGATGAACCGTCGCCCCAGTCTGAGGTCAAGAGGGCTCTGGAGCAGGTTTTCATCCAGGATGTCTCTGTACATTGCTGCATTCATCTTTCCCTCGATCCTGACTAGTCTCCCAGTTCCTGCTGCTGAAAGACATCCCCACAGCATGATACTGCCACCACCATGCTTCACTGTAGGGATGGTATTGGCCTGGTGATGAGCGGTGCCTAGTTTCCTCCAAACATGACGCCTGGCATTCACGCTAAAGAGTTTGTCTCATCAGATCAGAGGATTTTGTTTCTCATGGTCTGAGAGTCCTTCAGGTGCATTTTGGCAAACTCCAGGCGGGCTACCATGTGCTTTTACTAAGGAGTGTCTTCCGTCTGGCCACTCCACCATACATGCCTGATTGGTGGATTTTCGCAGAAATGGTTGTCCTTCTGGAAGGTTCTTCTCTCTCCACAGGGGAATGCTGTAGCTCTGACAGAGTGACCGTTGGGTTGTTGGTCACCTCCCTGACTAGGGCCCTTCTCCCCCAATCACTCAGTTTAGATGGCCAACTCTAGGAAGAGTCCTGGCGGCTCCAAACTTCTTTCATTTACGGATGATAAAGGCCACTGTGCCCATTGGGACCGTCAAAGCAGCAGATATTTTTCTGTACCCTTCCCCAGATTTGTGCCTCGAGACAATTCTGTCTCGGAGGTCTACAGACAATTCCTTTGACTTCAAGCTTGATTTGTGCTCAGTCATGCACTGTCAAGTGTGGGACCTTATATAGACAGGTGTGTGCCTTTCCAAATTATGTCCAATCAACTGAATTTGCCACAGGTGGACTCCAATTAAGCTGTAGGAACATCTCAAGGATGATGAGTGGAAACAGGATGCACATGAGCTCAATTTTGAGCTTCATGGCAAAGGCTGAGAATACTTAGGTACATGTGATGTCTTAGTTTTTTATTTTTAATACATTTGCAAAAATCACAATTTTTTTTAATGTTGTCATTATGTGTATTGTATGTGTATTGTGTGTAAAATTTTGAGGGGGAAAATTAATTTATTTCATTTTAGAATAAGGCTGTAACATAACAAAATGTGGAAAAAGTGAAGCGCTGTAGTTTAACTATAAAGTACAAAAACTGTACAGATCCAATGTGCTGTCACTTTCTGTCAGCGAAAGATCATGATTAATCAGCATTTGGTTTTACTGTATACTCTGCAAACATGTCAGTAAATGTCAGGCCTTATAGCTTTGACTTGGAACAATTCATCAACAACTTCTTAATCTGTGCTGGACTAAAGACATTGAAGATGGGATTAAACTGGATGTATTTAAGCTATGATTATTTTAGCTAAACATATTTGTTTACCCATATTCTTGTTTGTGCATTTAGAAGACAAATTCCTTGTGACGTTAACCATGTAGTCTATGAACACTGAGCCGTTTCAGTATGACTTGTCTAATAAATAATAAAGCTGTTTTTATGTGGAATCTGTCAATATTGTAGATGGCCTGTTTGTAAAATGTGGGAAATGGCCCAGCAGGTGGTAACGCTTTATGAAAGGAGGAATCCCACAGCATTTTATTTATTTATTTTTTCAGCATGTCAGAATGCAGCATGGGAATATTCTACCAAAACAGTCCACACCAATATAACAGTCTTTTTTTCATGGCGTGGAATTGACATCTGTTATCATCTAATAAAAATAAAACTCAGTATAGTATGTATTTTATTTATTTTTTAAAATGTTTTTATTGAAAAGGTTTTCGTGAGATCATAAAAGATGGGAAAACATTGAGATGATAATTTAATATACAGAATAGTGACCAGGAAACATTGCAACAATCCAATATATTCGTACAAAACAGAAATGTGTAACAATAGTGTAATGAACACAGAAAAAGAGGAATTTTAAAGTAATTAAAACAGAGCGCCGGATTTGAAGGCAGAGCCGGCCATAGGCATAGGCAAACTAGGCAATTGCCTAGGGCATTTGATATGCCTAGGGGCATCAGCAGCTTCTGCTGATTAAAATTATGGCCCTCATTCCGAGTTGTTCGCTCGGTATTTTTCATCGCATCGCAGTGAAAATCCGCTTAGTACGCATGCGCAAAGTTCGCACTGCGACTGCGCCAAGTAACTTTACTATGAAGAAAGTATTTTTACTCACGGCTTTTTCTTCGCTCCGGCGAACGTAATGTGATTGACAGGAAATGGGTGTTACTGGGCGGAAACACGGCGTTTCAGGGGCGTGTGGCTGAAAACGCTACCGTTTCCGGAAAAAACGCAGGAGTGGCCGGAGAAACGGTGGGAGTGCCTGGGCGAACGCTGGGTGTGTTTGTGACGTCAACCAGGAACGACAAGCACTGAAATGATCGCACAGGCAGAGTAAGTCTGGAGCTACTCTGAAACTGCTAAGTAGTTAGTAATCGCAATATTGCGAATACATCGGTCGCAATTTTAAGAAGCTAAGATTCACTCCCAGTAGGCGGCGGCTTAGCGTGTGTAACTCTGCTAAATTCGCCTTGCGACCGATCAACTCGGAATGAGGGCCTATATGCGGCATGCCTATATTTGGTGTGTATCATTTCATATGCAGATACAGCCACAGTCTCACACAGTATATAGGCATGCCGCATATCATTTTAATCAGCAGAAGCTGCTTGTGCATCCTAGCCACATAGCAATGCAAATAATTTTCATTAAAAAAAAAGGTGTGCCCGACGTTAGCATTGAGGCAACATTTATGAGGACACATCTGTATCCAAGCAGAGGTCACAGTGTTATTGGCAGTGTGAGTGCTGTGTGCATGTGAATGGGTTGGTTGTGCAGTAGTGTTTGGAATATGTGTAAGAAGCATTATGTGTGTCATGTAAAAATGCATTAATAATGTGCAACATATGTGTAAGGGGCTCTATGTGTGTCATTATGTGTATAGGGGCACTAATAATGTGCAGCAAATGTGTAGGGGGCACTATGTGTGTCATTATGTGTATAAGGGCATTAATAATGTGTGGCATATGTGCAAGGGACATTATGTGTAAAAGGGCATTAATAAAGGTTGTCATAATGTGTAAGGCGCAGTGATACTACTGTGGGATGTAATATGAATTATGGACACTATCACATGATCTAATGTGAAAAAAGTTGCAGTACTGTGTGGCGTAATTGGAATTGGGGTTATTGTGTGGTCATGCCCCTTGCCAGCAAAAACACACTCCTTTTTGGGCTGTGTGCCAAATGTGCGAACTGTTCCTATTTAAAATATAGGGGGTACAAACACCAATATAAGGACTGCTACGGGTGAGGGGTGATGGTGCTGGAAAAGAGGTGCAAGGTCAGAGGCGGAACCAGCGGTGGTGCAAGGGGGCACCAGCCAAAATCTTGCCTAGGGCATCATATTGGTTAGGGCCGGCTCTGTTTGAAGGTACTACGAAACGGTCACTCAGGGCCCTCATACTGATGCACTCATATTCCTTGGATCTTCCCTGCAGTCTTGGTACTGTGCAAACCTCTCTGACTGTGCCTTTTTTACTCATTGCAGAGTCTGTCCTAAGGAGCCGGGGGTACAGCTAGTTCATCTGGGAAATTGTTACAGGTGTAGTCCCACTGCTCAGCTCCTGTCCGTGGGTGTTGGCCATCTCACAGTCTCTCACAGAGCCTGTTGGATAAATTGTTGCACTTAACGATCAGTGCGTATGTCAGTTCTGCAGTGCATATAGATTTGACAGGGGAGATATACTGAAGGAGACTTGATGTCCAGCGATTGCCATCACTGCTGGCGATTCCACCTTCCAGGTATGCCTAGAGCACCCCCCCCCCCCCCGCTCCGACATATCATTGACTGGGTCTCTATTGCTGTACAGGCCAGGATTACAGCTCCCACCATATTTAGCAGAGAGTCATTTTACAGTTTACACGGATGGACCAGAACATTTATCATTACTGTAGGAGTGGTGGTTGTGGTTAAAGCGGGGTAAGGGGGGTTGGGGGGGGGGGTACGTTGGAGTCCATTTTATTGGTGGGGGTCTCTTTCACATCTTTTAACTTTTAACCCTTCTGCTATTTGTTGTCTAATGTAAATCCTCCACTAAGCAACCATCACTGATATTGCTGTATGCATATATAGTGCTTCAGTCTGAATCAGACACAAGAGAAAATGCAAACACCAAAGTAAGAAATCAGCAGCTGTACAAGTGCTGGAACAGACACATGAGCACATGGCCAGAAACCTATAGTGCATGGACAACAGTCACTTTCTGTGGAATGGGCGTTTCTGGATGGTATCTGGGTGGCAATTGCACTAAAATGCTCCATTTCATAGGAGTGTTGTGGGCATGTAGGCTCACTTTTGTGCTCAGTCGTAGCATGCAGACATGGGGAGTGCCTTATTCAGAAGGATCTTTTACACAGTGTGAGTACAAATCCAGATACTGATGATGATGATGACTGCAGATGGAAAACAGTGGGTGGGATAGGGTTCCAAATGCAGTCACATGGATTTAGAGGATACACTGGCGGATTCTCACATGAACATAAAGTAGTAAGTAGGCTGCCACAGCTGAATATAGGAACGATCACCACGCCATTTCCCCGGAGACCTGCGCATGCGCAGTAGACTCTGGCACAGCATCAGTGTGATGCACTGCCGGCTAGAGAGGAGGAGGTCCAGACAGGGACTGCACATGGGCAGCCTCCACCCTTGATACGCCCCTGCTGCATACTGGTAGTCCAACCTTCCATCCAGGCTTTACTCAACTGGGGGGAATGCTGGTTTGACTACTATAATATTCAGAATTAAATTGGACTATAGTCGCTGTCAGCAAGTCCTTTAAGTTAAATCACGTTGAAAAACCTTCTGAACACCTTTTATATTACTGACACACAATAAGCAAAATTTCACAATTTATCAGACTGTTATTCACATTAGACGCCACCTATGCAGTCAAGTACAAAAGTCTGGTAATAAAAAGCATTTCAACAACAAGGTTATGGATAGGATTTTAGGCTTTATTCTGAAGGCCACAGTGAGTCAGTAGGGATATTTCGGAGAGGAAGCTGAAGATCAGTGATTTGTGAGTTGGGTATTCTTGGCCATCATATTGGATTAGAATGGTGAAAATCTTTGAAAGGAAAGAGTTAAAGCAGCCAAGCCAGGAAAATAAATTGTGGTATACGTGTGCATTGCTGGTGTTTCTTAGAGACGTTTTGAATGTTGAAGCAAAAGGAATTTGTAACTCATGGGATATGGAAATGAAGGATAATGATGTAAACATACTGTAAGGTCACCTTTTCTATGTTTGTCCAGTATAGATCAGTCATAATGTGTGAAAATGCCACCTAGATAAAGCCTTAAGGCAGGCATGTCCAAACTGCGGCCCTCCAGCTGTTGTGAAACTACATATCCCAGCATGCCCTGACACAGTTTTGCTGTCAGAGAATGCTAAAGCTGTGTCAGGGCATGCTGGGATGTGTAGTTTCTCAACAGCTGGAGGGCGCAGTTTGGACATGCCTGCCTGAAGGGTTCCGTGCATTGGGGCAATTCTCCATTCTCCATATGCCTGGGTCAGGGGATAGAGAAAACCAACATGTTGGAAATCTTTGATTTGACAATTCTGACCAAAAAAGGATTGAGACAGGGATTTTTTAACCTCTTGCCTGGTATGGTCGCATCAGATGCTACCAGTCAGAAATGCTCACTAGGCGGCTGCTAAAAGATAATCTTCCAGTGGTGTCCTATATCAGAAGGACCTTCCGGTCCCTCTGCACCCGCAGCCACGCACCGTGTGTTCCCCGATCAATGCTGGCTACAGTGATTGGGCTCGTCTGTGGCACCCCACTCCAGCGGGCTCTGCAGTGCAGCTCAATAGTAGCCGCCGCTCTCCCTCACTTCAAAGAGAACCCGCGGCTCCGCCCCCTAGTGTGTACCGATCACTGTGTTTAGCAGTGATCGGGAAGCCCGCAGCACCTTCACCACCTCCACCCGGCGGCTGTGTTTGGCTGTGTCCTGATAACTGTGGCCAACAGTGATTGGGCAGCCCGCAGCACATCCCCAAACCCGTGCACCCGCCACAGCGTGTCCTCCCCCTGCCGGCTTTAGTAAGTGCAGGGGAGAGGGCGAATAACAATACAATAAATGTGTGTGTGTATGTAGATATATGTGTATATATCAAAACAAAATACTCTCCCTCTGCACTAATGGGTTAATCCAATTAAAACAATCACTTTAATTGGTACAAAAATAATTCAAAAGAGGCAGCCAAGCTCCACTAAGTTCCCTGTTAGGAGGAACTAATAGAAATGTATAGCAATAGGAGAACTGGCGCCAAAGTGTCTTATCAACACCCAATTTTTTACCAGAAAGTGTACAAAAGGCTTACGCCCTAAAAACAGTTGATAGCATGTTCCATCTTAAAAGATTTATTAAAACAAAATAATAACAAAAATCGTTATAGAGGAGATGTATTGTTCCACATTCGTAGCAATCTGATTTTTAGCATTGAAAACAATTGTAGGTGATTCACAATATTCTCCTCCTTCTCCTTAATGTTGATACGGAGATAACATCACAGTACAGATAAACCAACGCGTTTCGTCTCTGTAGCGAGACTTCATCAGGGGTACATCTATAATTGTAAAAACATTTTTTTACCAGACTACAATCATACATCTTATTCATACAAAAAAGAGGAACATACAATTGTACAGATTTTAAGTACATCGGAGACAAAGAGGATCATGAAAAGGACTATATAAAGAAGAAAGAAAGAACAAGAAAAATTACAAGATCATGATGGCATCTTAGATCATACCTCAACTGATATGTACAAGCAGTCAATAATCAAATTAACAAGATCCTGTGCCCAGTGGAGACTGGATGCACTGCAGGGGAGCTCTACTGAGTTTCTCTAAAAAGACTTTTGTTAGGTTTTTTATTTTCAGGGAGCACTGCTGGCAACAGGCTCCCTGCATCGTGGGACTGAGGGGAGAGAAGCAGACCTACTTAAATGATAGGCTCTGCTTCTTAGGCTACTGGACACCATTAGCTCCAGAAGGTCGGAACGCAGGTCTCACCCTTGCCATTCGTCCCGGATCCGCGCCACCGTCCTCCTCACTGAGCCGGAAGATAGAAGCCGGGTGAGTATGTGAAGAAAGAAGACTTCAAAAGGCGGCAGAAGACTTCAGATCTTCAATGAGGTGCACGCACAGCGGTAACGCTGCGCGCTATTGCTCCCAACACACACACACACAGAAGGCACTGTACGGGTGCAGGGCGCTGGGGGGGCGCCCTGGGCAGCAATTATTACCTCAAAAACAGCACTGGCACAGATATCAGATACTGCGGAGGCAGTATAGTATAAAATCCCCGCCAGTATAAAGAAATTAAGCGGGACCGAAGCCCGCCATCGAGAGGGCGGGGCTTGATCCTGCAGCACTAACCAGTGCCATTTTCTCCACAGCATGCTGCAGAGAAGTGCTCCCGGACTCTCCCCTGCTGAAATAACAGGGGGCGAAAACGAGGGGGGGGGGGCACATTTATTTGGTGCAGATTGTACATGTATTTATTAGTGATGAGCGGGTTCGGATCCTCGGGATCCGAACCCGCCCGAACTTCACCTTTTTTTACACGGGTCCGAGCGACTCGGATCCTCCCGCCTTGCTCGATTAACCCGAGTGCGCCCGAACGTCATCATCCCGCTGTCGGATTCTCGCAAGATTCGGATTCTATATAAGGAGCCGCGCGTCGCCGCCATTTTCACACGTGCATTGAGATTGATAGGGAGAGGACGTGGCTGGCGTCCTCTCCGTTATATTAGAAAAGAAAAGAGTAAACTGAGTGACTTAGTAATAATTGTGGGGAGGATTGGGGACGGGGAGCAGCTGTTAGGGAGTACAGTGCAGGGTTTACCACCAGTGAGTTTAATCCTTTGTTTCTCTACATGAAAAAAACGCTCGACCATATCTGTGCTCAGTGTGCTGCACTGCTCCATGATATATCTGTGCTGAGTGCACTGCTCAATCTGCCTAATTGGGGGGACTGGGGAGCAGTTATAGCAGGAGTACAGTGCACAGTTTTGCTGACAGTGACCACCAGTCCAGTATACGTTTGTCTGCCTGAAAAACACTCCTGTGGTGGGTTTTTTTCTCTTCATACTAGTTTAGCAGTCTGCTGACAGTGTCCACCAGGTCCGTTATATACATAAGCAGTACGGTAGGCCACGGCTGTACCTACCTCTGTGTCGTCAGTGCACTCGTCGTCCATAAGTAATATAATACTATACTATCCATCCATCTACATTGTATACCTGTGGTGGGTTTTTTTTTCTTCATACTAGTTTAGCAGTTTGCTGACAGTGTCCACCAGGTCCGTTATATACAGTATATTATTATATATATAAGCAGTACGGTAGGCCACGGCTGTACCTACCTCTGTGTCGTCAGTGCACTCGTCGTCCATAAGTAATATAATACTATACTATCCATCCATCTACATTGTATACCTGTGGTGGGTTTTTTTTTCTTCATACTAGTTTAGCAGTCTGCTGACAGTGTCCACCAGGTCCGTTATATACAGTATATTATATATATAAGCAGTACAGTAGGCCACGGCTGTACCTACCTCTGTGTCGTCAGTGCACTCGTCGTCCATAAGTAATATAATACTATACTATCCATCCATCTACATTGTATACCTGTGGTGGGTTTTTTTTTCTTCGTACTAGTTTAGCAGTCTGCTGACAGTGTCCACCAGGTCCGTTATATACAGTATATTATATATATATAAGCAGTACGGTAGGCCACGGCTGTACCTACCTCTGTGTCGTCAGTGCACTCGTCGTCCATAAGTAATATAATACTATACTATCCATCCATCTACATTGTATACCTGTGGTGGGTTTTTTTTTCTTCATACTAGTTTAGCAGTCTGCTGACAGTGTCCACCAGGTCCGTTATATACAGTATATTATTATATATATATATATATATATATATATATATATATAAGCAGTACAGTAGGCCACGGCTGTACCTACCTCTGTGTGGTCAGTGCACTCGTCGTCCATAAGTAATATAATACTGTACTATCCATCCATCTACATTGTATACCTGTGGTGGGTTTTTTTTTCTTCATACTAGTTTAGCAGTCTGCTGACAGTGTCCACCAGGTCCGTTATATACAATATATTATATATATAAGCAGTACGGTAGGCCACGGCTGTACCTACCTCTGTGTCGTCAGTGCACTCGTCGTCCATAAGTAATATAATACTATACTATCCATCCATCTACATTGTAAACCTGTGGTGTTTTTTTTTTCTTCATACTAGTTTAGCAGTCTGCTGACAGTGTCCACCAGGTCCGTTATATACAGTATATTATTATATATATAAGCAGTACGGTAGGCCACGGCTGTACCTACCTCTGTGTCGTCAGTGCACTCGTCGTCCATAAGTAATATAATACTATACTATCCATCCATCTACATTGTATACCTGTGGTGGGTTTTTTTTTCTTCATACTAGTTTAGCAGTCTGCTGACAGTGTCCACCAGGTCCGTTATATACAGTATATTATTATATATATAAGCAGTACGGTAGGCCACGGCTGTACCTACCTCTGTGTCGTCAGTGCACTTGTCGTCCATAAGTAATATAATACTATACTATCCATCCATCATCCATCTACATTGTATACCTGTGGTGGCTTTTAGTTGTGCGCAAAATATGGAGAACAAAAATGTGGAGGTTAAAAAAATAGGGAAAGATCAAGATCCACTTCCACCTCGTGCTGAAGCTGCTGCCACTAGTCATGGCCGAGACGATGAAATGCCATCAACGTCGTCTGCCAAGGCCGATGCCCAATGTCATAGTACAGAGCATGTAAAATCCAAAACACAAAAGATCAGTAAAAAAATGACCCAAAAATCAAAATTAAAAGCGTCTGAGGAGAAGCGTAAACTTGCCAATATGCCATTTACGACACGGAGTGGCAAGGAACGGCTGAGGCCCTGGCCTATGTTCATGGCTAGTGGTTCAGCTTCACATGAGGATGGAAGCACTCATCCTCTCGCTAGAAAAAAAGAAAAGACTTGCGGCAAAAGCACAGCAAAGAACTGTGCGTTCTTCGAAATCCCAAATCCCAAAGGAGAGTCCAATTGTGTCGGTTGCGATGCCTGACCTTCCCAACACTGGACGGGAAGAGCTTGCGCCTTTCACCATTTGCACGCCCCCTGCAAGTGCTGGAAGGAGCACCCGCAGTCCAGTTCCTGATAGTGAAATTGAAGATGTCAGTGTTGAAGTACACCAGGATGAGGATATGGGTGTTGCTGGCGCTGGGGAGGAAATTGACAAGGAGGATTCTGATGGTGAGGTGGTTTGTTTAAGTCAGGCACCCGGGAAGACACCTGTTGTCCGTGGGAGGAATATGGCCATTGACATGCCTGGTCAAAATACAAAAAAAAAATCAGCTCTTCAGTGTGGAATTATTTCAACAGAAATGCGGACAACAGGTGTCAAGCCGTGTGTTGCCTTTGTTAAGCTGTAATAAGTAGGGGTAAGGACGTTAACCACCTCGGAACATCCTCCCTTATACGTCACCTGCAGCGCATTCATAATAAGTCAGTCACAAGTTCAAAAACTTTGGGCGACAGCGGAAGCAGTCCACTGACCAGTAAATCCCTTCCTCTTGTAACCAAACTCGCGCAAACCACACCACCAACTCCCTCAGTGTCAATTTCCTCCTTACCCAGGAAAGCCAATAGTCCTGCAGGCCATGTCACTGGCAAGTCTGACGAGTCCTCTCCTGCCTGGGATTCCTCCGATGCATCCTTGAGTGTAACGCCTACTGCTGCTGGCGCTGCTGTTGTTGCTGCTGGGAGTCGATCGGCATCCCAGAGGGGAAGTCGGAAGACCACTTGTACTACTTCCAGTAAACAATTGACTGTCCAACAGTCCTTTGCGAGGAAGATGAAATATCACAGCAGTCATCCTGTTGCAAAGCGGATAACTGAGGCCTTGACAACTATGTTGGTATTAGACGTGCGTCCAGTATCCGCCGTTAGTTCACAGGGAACTAGACAATTGCTTGAGGTAGTGTGCCCCCGTTACCAAATACCATCTAGGTTTCACTTCTCTAGGCAGGCGATACCGAGAATGTACACGGACGTTAGAAAAAGACTCACCAGTGTCCTAAAAAATGCAGTTGTACCCAATGTCCACTTAACCACGGACATGTGGACAAGTGGAGCAGGGCAGACTCAGGACTACATGACTGTGACAGCCCACTGGGTAGATGTATTGCCTCTCGCTGCAAGAACAGCAGCGGCGGCACCAATAGCAGCATCTCGCAAACGCCAACTCGTTCCTAGGCAGGCTACGCTTTGTATAACCGCTTTCCAGAATACGCACACAGCTGACAACCTCTTACGGCAACTGAGGAAGATCATCGTAGAATGGCTTACCCCAATTGGACTCTCCTGGGGATTTGTGGCATCGGACAACGCCAGCAATATTGTGCGTGCATTACATCTGGGCAAATTCCAGCACGTCCCATGTTTTGCACATACCTTGAATTTGGTGGTGCAGAATTATTTAAAAAACGACAGGGGCGTGCAAGAGATGCTGTCGGAGGCCAGAAGAATTGCGGGCCACTTTCGGCGTACAGGCACCGCGTACAGAAGACTGGAGAACCACCAAAAACACCTGAACCTGCCCTGCCATCATCTGAAGCAAGAGGTGGTAACGAGGTGGAATTCAACCCTCTATATGCTTCAGAGGATGGAGGAGCAGCAAAAGGCCATTCAAGCCTATACATCTGGCCACGATATAGGCAAAGCAGGTGGAATGCACCTGTCTCAAGCGCAGTGGAGAATGATTTCAACGTTGTGCAAGGTTCTGCAACCTTTTGAACTTGCCACACGTGAAGTCAGTTCAGACACTGCCAGCCTGAGTCAGGTCATTCCCCTCATCAGGCTTTTGCAGAAGAAGCTGGAGGCATTGAAGGAGGAGCTAAAACAGAGCGATTCCGCTAGGCATGTGGGACTTGTGGATGGAGCCCTTCATTCGCTTAACCAGGATTCACGGGTCGTCAATCTGTTGAAATCAGAGCACTACATTTTGACCACCGTGCTCGATCCTAGATTTAAAACCTACGTTGGATCTCTCTTTCCGGCAGACACAAGTCTGCAGAGGTTCAAAGAACTGCTGGTGAGAAAATTGTCAAGTCAAGCGGAACGCGACCCGTCAACATCTCCTCCTTCACATTCTCCCGCAACTGGGGGTGCGAGGAAAAGGCTACGAATTCCGAGCCCACCCGCTGGCGGTGATGCAGGGCAGTCTGGAGCGACTGCTGATGCTGACATCTGGTCCGGACTGAAGGACCTGCCAACGATTACTGACATGTCGTCTACTGTCACTGCATATGATTCTCTCACCATTGAAAGAATGGTGGAGGATTATATGAGTGACCGCATCCAAGTAGGCACGTCAGACAGTCCGTACGTATACTGGCAGGAAAAAGAGGCAATTTGGAGGCCCTTGCACAAACTGGCTTTATTCTACCTAAATTGCCCTCCCTCCAGTGTGTACTCCGAAAGAGTGTTTAGTGCCGCCGCTCACCTTGTCAGCAATCGGCGTACGAGGTTACTTCCAGAAAATGTGGAGAAGATGATGTTCATTAAAATGAATTATAATCAATTCCTCCATGGAGACATTCACCAGCAGCAATTGCCTCCAGAAAGTACACGGGGACCTGAGATGGTGGATTCCAGTGGGGACGAATTAATAATCTGTGAGGAGGGGGATGTACACAGTGAAAGGGGTGATGAATCGGACGATGATGATGAGGTGGACATCTTGCCTCTGTAGAGCCAGTTTGTGCAAGGAGAGATTGATTGCTTCTTTTTTGGTGGGGGCCCAAACCAACCAGTCATTTCAGTCACAGTCGTGTGGCAGACCCTGTCGCTGAAATGATGGGTTCGTTAAAGTGTGCATGTCCTGTTTTTACAACATAAGGGTTTTTGGGAGGGCCCAAGGACAATTCCATCTTGCACCTCTTTTTTCTTTAATTTTTCTTTGCGTCATGTGCTGTTTGGGGAGTATTTTTTTGAAGGGTCATCCTGCGTGACACTGCAGTGCCACTCCTAGATGTGCCAGGTGTTTGTGTCGGCCACTAGGGTCGCTTAGCTTAGTCGTCAACTCGTCACACAGCTACCTCATTGCGCCTCTTTTTTTCTTTGCGTCATTTGCTGTTTGGGGAGTATTTTTTGGAAGGGCCATCCTGCCTGACACTGCAGTGCCACTCCTAGATGGGCCAGGTGTTTGTGTCGGCCACTAGGGTCGCTTAGCTTAGTCGTCACACAGCTACCTCATTGCGCCTCTTTTTTTCTTTGCGTCATGTGCTGTTTGGGGAGTATTTTTTGGAAGGGCCATCCTGCCTGACACTGCAGTGCCACTCCTAGATGAGCCAGGTGTTTGTGTCGGCCACTAGGGTCGCTTAGCTTAGTCGTCACACAGCTACCTCATTGCGCCTCTTTTTTTCTTTGCGTCATGTGCTGTTTGGGGAGTATTTTTTGGAAGGGCCATCCTGCCTGACACTGCAGTGCCACTCCTAGATGGGCCAGGTGTTTGTGTCGGCCACTAGGGTCGCTTAGCTTAGTCGTCACACAGCTACCTCATTGCGCCTCTTTTTTTCTTTGCGTCATGTGCTGTTTGGGGAGTATTTTTTGGAAGGGCCATCCTGCCTGACACTGCAGTGCCACTCCTAGATGAGCCAGGTGTTTGTGTCGGCCACTAGGGTCGCTTAGCTTAGTCGTCACACAGCTACCTCATTGCGCCTCTTTTTTTCTTTGCGTCATGTGCTGTTTGGGGAGTATTTTTTGGAAGGGCCATCCTGCCTGACACTGCAGTGCCACTCCTAGATGGGCCAGGTTTTTGTGTCGGCCACTAGGGTCGCTTAGCTTAGTCGTCACACAGCTACCTCATTGCGCCTCTTTTTTTCTTTGCGTCATGTGCTGTTTGGGGAGTATTTTTTGGAAGGGCCATCCTGCGTGACACTGCAGTGCCACTCCTAGATGTGCCAGGTGTTTGTGTCGGCCACTAGGGTCGCTTAGCTTAGTCGTCACACAGCTACCTCATTGCGCCTCTTTTTTTCTTTGCGTCATGTGCTGTTTGGGGAGTATTTTTTGGAAGGGCCATCCTGCCTGACACTGCAGTGCCACTCCTAGATGGGCCAGGTGTTTGTGTCGGCCACTAGGGTCGCTTAGCTTAATCGTCACACAGCTACCTCATTGCGCCTCTTTTTTTCTTTGCGTTATGTGCTGTTTGGGGAGTATTTTTTGGAAGGGCCATCCTGCCTGACACTGCAGTGCCACTCCTAGATGGGCCAGGTGTTTGTGTCGGCCGCTAGGGTCGCTTAGCTTAGTCGTCACACAGCTACCTCATTGCGCCTCTTTTTTTCTTTGCGTCATGTGCTGTTTGGGGAGTATTTTTTTGAAGGGCCATCCTGCGTGACACTGCAGTGCCACTCCTAGATGGGCCAGGTGTTTGTGTCGGCCGCTAGGGTCGCTTAGCTTAGTCGTCACACAGCTAACTCATTGCGCCTCTTTTTTTCTTTGCATCATGTGCTGTTTTGGGAGTATTTTTTGGAAGGGCCATCCTGCGTGACACTGCAGTGACACTCCTAGATGGGTCAGGTGTTTGTGTCGGCCACTTGTGTCGCTTAGCTTAGCCATCCAGCGACCTCGGTGCAACTTTTAGGACTAAAAATAATATTGTGAGGTGTGAGGTGTTCAGAATAGACTGGAAATGAGTGTAAATTATGGTTATTGAGGTTAATAATACTATGGGATCAAAATGACCCCCATATTCTATGATTTAAGCTGTTTTTTAGGGTTTTTTGAAAAAAACACCCGAATCCAAAACACAACCGAATCCGACAAAAAAAATTCGGTGAGGTTTTGCCAAAACGCGTTCGAACCCAAAACACGGCCGCGGAACCGAACCCAAAACCAAAACACAAAACCCGAAAAATTTCCGGTGCACATCACTAGTATTTATATATATATATATATATATATATATATATAAAGCGCTATTTAGGCTGGGACCTTGGTTTCAGTATATTGTGGCGCTGGGTGTGTGCTGGCATACTCTCTCTCTGTCTCTCCAAAGGGCCTTATTGTGGGTCAGTCCCCATATTCATATATCCCAGTGTGTGTGGGGGTATCAGTACGTGTATGTCGACATGTGTGAAGCGGAAGGCACATCTAGGGAGGATGCAGAGCAGATGGTGGTGGTGTCTCCGTCGGCACAGCCGACACCTGATTGGGTGGACATGTGGAATGTTTGGAATGCTAATGTGGATTTATTACAGATTGGACAAAGCAGAGTCCAAAGACAAGCAGGGAATTAACCCATGGCTTTTACTGTGTCCCAGGACCCTTCAGGATCCCATAAATGTCCCTTTACCCAGTTAGCAGACACTGATACAGACACGGATTCCGACTCCAGTGTCAACTAGCAGTGGCGTAACTAGAAATTTTTCTCCCCCAAGCCAAAAAATTCTTCGGCGCCCCCCCCCCCCCCCATACCCCCCCATAATTGGCACTAGCAAAGGGAGAAATATGCCGCCAAAAGGGGTGTGGCTTCGTCGGAATGGGCGTGCCTTCGCGTAAAGGGGCGTGGCATTGCAGGAAAAGACTACCTTATACCCCAGTTTTGCAACCTGCATGCCCAGACGTTAGCCACCACAGGAAAGAAAAATAATCCTGATTCATGCCCCTTACATTATTTGTCATTTTTCCTCCTTATAGTAGTGCCCAGTATACATTATTCCACATACTGCAATGGCCTTAGCCATTATGCCACACACAACAATGCACATGACACAATATGCACACACTGTAATGCCCCCGACACATTATGCCACACACCGTAATGCCCCCGACACATTATGACAGGAATCGCAATGCCCGTTATACATTATGCTACACACCGTATCTGTGACACAGTATGACACATACCGCAATGCCCGTTATACATTATGCCACACCGCAATGACCCCGAAACATTATACCACAATGCCCGTGATATAGTATACAACACACCGTAATGCCTGACACATTATGACACACACCGCAATGTCCGTGATACATTATGCCACACACCGTAATGCCCATTACACATTAAGTTCTACAGTGAGGCTTCTAATTACTTTTAAATTACCTGCTCATTGCCAGGGGTTTCATGCTCTTTGTTCCATGCACGGTGCCAGGGGTTTTCATGCTCAGGGTGTCATGCTTGTTGCCAGGGGTTTCATGCACTGGGTGTCATGCTCGTTGCCAGGGGTTTCATGCACTGGGTGTCATGCTCGTTGCCAGGGGTTTCATGCACTGGGTGTCATGCTCGTTGCTAGGGGGTAGTGCTTGTTGCTAGGGCTGTGCTCCCAGTGCCAGATATTCCCCCACAGTGCCAGGTATATGCCCCCAGTGCCAGATATTCCCCCACAGTGCCACATATGCCCCCTCAGTTCCTGCTCCCCCCAGTGCCAGATACTCCCCCACAGTGCCAGGTATATGCCCCCAGTGCCAGATATTCCCCCACAGTGCCAGGTATATGCCCCCAGTGCCAGATAGTCCCCCACAGTGCCAGGTATATGCCCCCAGTGCCAGATAGTCCCCCACAGTGCCAGGTATATGCCCCCAGTGCCAGATATTCCCCCACAGTACCAGGTATATGCCCCCAGTGCCAGATAGTCCCCCACAGTGCCAGGTATATGCCCCCAGTGCCAAATAGTCCCCCACAGTGCCAGGTATATGCCCCCAGTGCCAGATAGTCCCCCACAGTGCCAGGTATATGCCTTCAGTGCCAGATAGTCCCCCACAGTGCCAGGTATATGCCCCCAGTGCCAGATATTCCCCCACAGTGCCAGGTATATGCCCCCAGTGCCAGATATTCCCCCACAGTGCCAGGTATATGCCCCCAGTGCCAGATAGTCCCCCACAGTGCCAGGTATATGCCCCCAGTGCCAGATATTCCCCCACAGTGCCAGGTATATGCCCCCAGTGCCAGATAGTCCCCCACAGTGCCAGGTATATGCCCCCAGTGCCAGATAGTCCCCCACAGTGCCTGCTCCCCTCCCCCTCCTTTGTGTTGGAGGGACACGGAGCGCACAGCGCGTGCCCCCCCGTGTCCCTCCTGGCTTTCCGGCTGTCTAATAAAGGAAGTGCCGGTTCGTGAGCCAATCAGAGCTCACGAACGGCACTTCCTGTATTAGACAGCCGGAGAGCCAGGGAGGGACACAGGGGGGCGCGCGCTGTGCGCTCCGTGTCCCTCCTTACATCGGCGGAGGGAAGGAGACCTGCAGATTGACATGCGGACGCTCGTCCGCATGTCAATCTGTTCTAAGTCAGTGGCGCCCCCGCAGCCCCTCGCCCCCAAGCCACCGCGAGGGCTGCGGGGGCAGTAGTTACGCCACTGTCAACTAGGATGATGCAAGGTTGCACCCATGGGTCGCGAAAGTATTCAATATATGATTATTGCAATAAAAGATGTTTTGCATATCACAGAGGATTTCTCTGTCCCTGACACGAGGGTCTGCATGTTTAATGAAAAATAACTCATCTAATGAGCTGACCGTTTTATTTAAAAAAAAGCTTGGGAGACTCCTGACATTAGACAGCAGGTTCCCAAGGGAATTATTATGGCGTATCCTTTCCCCTCAAAGGACAGGTTACGGTGGGAATCCTCGCCCACCCTGGACAAGGCCTTAACACGCTGGTCCAAAGAGGTAGCATTACCGTCCCCTGATACATCGGCCCTATAGGATCCTGCGGATCATAGGCAGGAATCTACCTTAAAATCAATTTATGCGGCTGCGCGAGCCCTATTTAGACCTGCAGTAGCGTCGGCATGGGTAGGTAGCGCAATGACAGCTTGGGCTAATAACTTGTCTTATGACATTGACACCCTAGATAAGGATAGTATGGTGTTGACCTTAGGTCACATCAAGGACGCAGCACTATATATGAGAGAGGCTGCGAGAGATATTGGGCTATTGGGTTCAAGAGCTAATGCCATGGCAGGTTCTGCTAGTAGGTCCCTGCGGACCCGTCAATGGACAGGTGATGCTGGCTCAAAGAGTCATATGGAGGCTTTACCTTGCAAGGGTGAAGTTTTATTTTGGGAGAGCCTCGCGGACCTGGTTTTCACAGCTACCGCGGGTAAGTCGTCTTTTTTGCCTTACGTTCCTCCACAGCAAAAGGAAACATCCTAATAACAGATGCAGTCCTTTCGGTCGCGTAAGTTCAGAAAGAGGCGTGGCTTTCTTTCCTCACCAGAGGTAGAGGTAGAGGGGAAAGAACATCGGCTATGGCTAGTTCACAGGAAAAATGTCCTCCCCGGCCTCTACCAAATCCATCAAAGAGGTGCTTCCACGCCGATTTTCAAATCGGCCTTGCCAGCTACTTCCCCGGAGAGGAAAATAGTTTTGGCTGCCATACTAAAGCTGTGTCAACAGCAAGTGATTACCATGGTTCCCCTAGTGCAACAGGGAGAAGGGTTTTATTCAACCCTATTTATGGTCCCGAAGCCGGATGGCTCGGTCAGACCAATTCTGAATCTAAAATCCCTAAACCTATATTTAAAGAGGTTCAAATTCAAGATGGAATCTCTCAAGGCAAGGATGTCCAGCCTGGAAAGGGGGGGATTTTATGGTGTCACTAGACATAAAGGATGCATACCTTCATGTCCCCATATATCCTCCTCATCGGGCGTACCTAAGATTCGCTGTACAGGATTGTCATTACCAGTTTCAGACTTTGCCGTTTGGGCTTTCCACGGCCCCAAGAATTTTCACCAAGGTAATGGCGGAAATGATGGTGCTCCTGCGCAAGCAAGGGGTCACGAGTATCACATACTTGGACGATCTCCTGATAAATGCGAGTTCAAGGAACAGTTATTAAAAAATGTGTCTCTCTCCCTGAGAGTACTACAACAGCACAGCTGGATTCTAAATCTACCTAAGTCGCAGTTGGTTCCGATAACTCGGCTGTCTTTTTTGGGCATGATTCTGGGTACGGGAAAACAAAGGGGTTTTTCTCCCGGTGGAAAAAGCCCAGGAACTCCAGAACATGATCAGAGACCTGTTAAAGCCAAAAAGAGGGTCAGTTCATCAATGCACTCGAGTATTGGGAAAGATGGTCTACGATGCCATTCCATTCAGCAGGTTCCATGCAAGGACTTTTCAGTGGGACCTTCTGGACAAGTGGTCAGGGACCCATCTGCAGATACATTGGAAGATACCCTGTCCCCCAGGGCCAGGTTCTCTCTCTCTCTCTCTCTCCTGTGGTGGCTCCGGAGTACTCCCCTTCTAGAGGGTCGCAGGTTCGGCATTCAAGATTGGGTTCTTGTGACCACGGACGCGAGCCTCCGAGGATGGGGAGCAGTCACACGGGGAGAATATGGTCAAGCCAGGGGGCTTGACTACACATCAATATGCTGGAATTAAGGGCCATATACAACTGCCTCCGACAGGCAGAGAATCTTCTTCGCAACCTACCTGTTCTGTTACAGTCAGACAATGTCACAGCCGGGGCGCATGTAAACCGCCAGGGCGGGACAAGAAGCAGAGCAGCAATGGCAGAAGCCACCAGGATTCTTCGCTGGGCGGAAAATCATATAAGCGCTCTGTCAGGGGTCTTCATTCCGGGAGTAGACAACTGGGAAGCAGACTTCCTCAGCAGACACGATCTCCATCTCCATCCAAGAAGTCTTTGCAGAGGGGACAAGTCGTTGGGGACTTCCTCAAATAGACATGATGGCGTCACGCCTCAACAGAAAGCTTCGGATGTATTGTTCCAGGTCAAGGGACCCTCAGGCAGTGGCAGTGGACGCCCTGGTGACACCGTGGGTGTTTCAGTCGGTCTCTGTGTTCCCTCCACTTCGTCGCATCTCAAGGATATTGAGAATCATAAGACGAACAAGAGTGCAGACAATACTCATTGTTCCAGATTGGCCTTGAAGGGCCTGGATTTCAGATCTTCAGGAAATGATCACAGAAGATCCGTGGTCTCTTCCTCTCAGGGAGGACCTGTTACTACAGGGGCCCTGTGTGTTCCAAGACTTACCGTGGTTAAGTTTGACGGCATGGCGGTTGAACACCAAAACCTAGCTGGGAAAGGTATTCCGGATGAAGTCGTCCCTACTCTTATTACAGCTAGGAAGGAGGTAACGGCGAAACACTATCACCATATTGGGAGAAAATGTGTCTTGGTGGGAATCCAAGAATGCCCTAAGGATGATTCTCAACTGGGTCGTTTTCTCCATTTTCTGCAGTCAGGTGTGGATATGGGCCTGAAGTTAGGCGCCATTAAGGTGCAGATTTCGGGTTTATCTATATTCTTTCAGAAGGAATTGGCTTCTCTCCCAGAAGTCCAGACTTTTGTAAAGGGAGTGTGGCTCATCCAACCTCCTTTTGTGCCTCCAGTGACTCGTCCTCATTTTCTGCCTAAGGTGGTTTCATCATTTTATATGAACCAACCTATTGTGGTGCCTGTGGTTACGGGTGACTTGGAGGATTCCAAGTCCCTTGATGTAGTCAGGGCCTTAAAGATTTATATCGCCAGAACGGCTAGGGTTAGAAAAACAGAAGCACTGTTTGTCCTGTATGCAGCCAACAAGGTTGGCGCTCCTGCGTCTAAACAGACGATTGCTCGCTGGATCTGTAACACGATTCCGCAGGCTCATTCTACGGCTGGATTGCCGGTTCCAAAATTCGGTAAAGGCCCATTCCATTTGGAAGGTGGGCTCTTCTTGGGCGGCTGCCCGAGGTGTCTTGGCATTACAGTTTTGCCGAGCTGCTACTTGGTCGGGTCCAAACACTTTTGCAAGATTCTACAAGTTTGATACCCTGGCTGATGAGGACCTCGTGTTTGCTCAATCGGTGCTGCAGAGTCATCCGCACTCTCCCGCCCGGTCTGGAGCTTTGGTATAATCCCCATGGTCCTTACGGAGTCCCCAGCATCCTCTAAGACGTAAGAGAAAATAAGATTTAAAACCTACCAGTAAATCGTTTTTTCCTAGTCCGTAGAGGATGCTGGGCGCCCGTCCCAGTGCGGAAGAATTCTGCAATGCTTGTATATAGTTATTGCTTACATAAGGGTTATGTTACAGTTGAGATCAGTCTTGGGCTGATGCTGTTGTTCATGCTGTTAACTGGTTTAGTATATACCATGTTGTATGGTGTGTATGGTGTGGGCTGGTATGTATCTCGCCCTTAGATTAACAAAAATCCTTTCCTCGTACTGTCAGTCTCCTCTGGGCACAGTCCTAACTGAGGTCTGGAGGAGGGGCATAGAGGGAGGAGCCAGTGCACACCCATTCTAAAGTCTTAAAGTGCCCATGTCTCCTGCGGAGCCGTCTATACCCCATGGTCCTTACGGAGTCCCCAGCATCCTCTACGGACTAGGAGAAAAAGATTTACCGGTAGGTTTAAAATCTTATTTTTCTGCGCAGGTGGGGCATCAACAGGTTTAGGTATGTTGCACTGCCTATGGTGGATGTGCCTGGCCAACTGGATTGCTACACATCTTGAACGTCTGTACTGCTGTTATCAAAGTCAGTGCGCTGAACCTATTTCCGTGACATGATGTTATCACCATGCACCTCAACAAGTTGGCGATGAATTTCTGCTGTTGATGTGCCCTTTAGATGCAGAAATCTGATTCCACTATGCACCTCAATAGTTTACCATGTTTCTACCAGCCCCGCCATCTTACAACTGATGCTGGGACAGAATCTCTGATATGAGGCACAGTCAAATGACCGTGAGGGGAAGCAGTGGTCTACATGCTCTGGCCTGGTGGGAAATTAGGCTGAAATAGATAACATTACACAAGTGAGAAGTCTTGTCACCTTACTTATTAAACCACCCTCATACAATAAATGTCTGGCAGGCGCCAAAGAGAGTGGTGTCAATTATTAATAAACTCCAAATGTATTTTTGTATCAACAACGTCCATCCAGGAATCCTACGGTTTAATATCAAAGAGTCTGGAGTCATTCAGGTCTTAGAATGAAACCATTATATCAGAAGCACTCAAGAAAAAACATCCAATGGCCTCTTTTAGTGTATAGTATAACAATGAGGGACATCACAAAGAGTTATCAGAGGAATTATTTATTAAAAGAACACAGTTTAGGACACGTGGGCACTCGCTGCGGCTGGAGGAGAGAAAGTTCCGAACGCGACGGAGGAAATTGTTCTTCACTGTTAGGGCAATCAGGATGTGGAATTCCCTGCCAGGGAAGGTTGTAATGGCGGACTCTGTAAATGGATTTAAAAAAGGAATGGATACATTTCTGAATGAAAATGATACCCAAGGTTATAATACTTAAAATATCAACCTGGTAAATCCGGGGGTTATATGAGTTATAGAAGTTAACCAGTCATAAAACATTACTCAGCAAGTATGTAGATTCATCACAACTTAATACAGGTTGAACACGATTGGGTAATTTGCCTCTTTTCAACCTCAATTACTATGTTACTATGTTACTAATTATTTATTAAAACAAAACAAAAATCTACAAAAAAAGCTTACATAACATTAAAATGCAGCAAGACCCCACTTCAGGGGTACAGCTAATCATAGCTTTTAGGAAAGAATAATAAACAATCACGTTGGTTTGGAAATAGTGATGTAACTTCTTGTTACAACGGAGTGAATGTATGTGGAAGTGTGTGCTAACTGTCACTGACCTGGGTTGGGAGTGTTGAGAACTCGGGGGTTCTTCTGATGATCGGGAAGAGGAACCACAGCTGGGCCGGAGCAGGGATGGCCGGATGTAGGTTTTCCTCATGCAGAACTTAGCCATTGTAACCGACATGTAATGCTAAAGAATTAGTTGTGGCCAAGGCTTGGGGGCGATGCTGAAGTACACAGAAGAATGAAGAACTTGTGAGCAATGTTGAAGAGATGAATGAAGATTTGAGAACGATGTTGAAGCACACAGAAGAATGAAGAACTTGTGAGCGATGCTGAAGAGATGAATGAAGATTTGAGAACGATGTTGAAGCACACAGAAGAATGAAGAACTTGTGAGTGATGCTGAAGAAATAAATGAGGATTTGAGATTCAGTGTAACACTGGAAGTTTGGGAGGCGTTCCACTTAGGGATACCCTGTAATACTGGAAGCACAGGAGGCGTCCCTCTGAGAGATACACTGTAACGCTGGTAACGCAGAGAATGTCCCACTGAGTGATACACTATAACGCTGGTAGCACAGGGAATGTCCCACTGAAAGATACACTGTAACGTTGGTAGCACAGGGAAGGTTCCACTGAGTGATACACTGTAACGCTGGTAGCACAGGGAATGTTCCACTGAGTGATACACTGTAACACTGGTAGCACAGGGAATGTCCCACTGAGTGATACACTGTAACGCTGGTAGCACAGGGAAGGTTCCACTGAGTGATACACTGTAACGCTGGTAGCACAGGGAAGGTTCCACTGAGTGATACACTGTAACGCTGGTAGCACAGGAAAGGTTCCACTGAGTGATACACTGTAATGCTGGTAGCACAGGGAAGGTTCCACTGAGTGATACACTGTAATGCTGGTAGCACAGGGAATGTCCCACTGAAAGATACTCTGTAACGCTAGTAGCACAGGGAATGTCCCACTGAAAGATACTCTGTAACGCTGGAATACAGGAGACGTTCAGCTTGAGAACACGCTGAATGCTGCTAGCACTGGTGATCATTGGAAAGACGATACTCAGGCCCTGGGGCTCTGTACGGCGTCTGCCTTTGAACTTCCCACCCTCTCCCGATTGGCGGAAGGGGCCGATGACATCACCGGCTCACCACGCTCTCGTGGATGCCAGGCGCAATGGCGGTGCCCACACCCCGGGAACCCGCCGGAGGCAGCGCCAGCAAGACGCGATGACCCGGGAACCCAGCGCACCCGGAGCGGTGAGTGCGGCAGCCGCAGCGCCGCGAGTGTGACAGTACCCCCTCCTCTGGGAGTGGCCCCTGGACACTTTCCTGGTTTCGTTAAATGTTTAGAATGAAAGTTCCAGACTAGTCGGGGAGCAGTGACTTCAGAAGCTTTGACCCAGCTCCTCTCCTCAGGACCATAACCTTTCCATTCTACCAGATACTGTAAATTCTTGTGAAGATAACGAGAGTCAAGAATAGTTTTGATTTCAAATTCTGTTCCAGCTTCAGTCTCTACCGAGGTTGGGCTAGGAGACTCCGAATGAAACCGATTTAAAATGAGGGTACGAAGGAGAGAAACATGGAAAGTGGGAAGGCAATCCCAATTTGCAGACAACAGGGTTCAGGACTTGCAAAATGGGGTAAGGACCGATGAACCTCTGAGCAAACTTCATAGCGGGTTCTCTTAAACGAAGATTGCGGGTAGAGAGCCATACCCTGTCACCAACTTTGTATTGAGGAGCTGCTCGCCGTTTTCTATCCGCAAAGAATTTGTAGCGGCCAGAAATTTTCTTGAGATTAGCATGAACCCTACTCCAGATTTGACTGAAGTGCCGGAGAGTGGAGGCTGCAGCAGGAACATCCTCCGAAGGAAAAATTGGTAAATCTGGGACTCGTGGATAGAATCCATAATTAATGAAGAATGGGGACTCACCAGTGGAAGAGTGGTACAGATGATTATGGGCAAACTCGGCCCAGGGTAACAGTTCCACCCAATCGTCCTGTGAAGGCGAGAGATAAATGCGGAGAAAAGTCTCTAAATCTTGATTGACACGTTCAGTTTGCCCATTGGTTTGTGGATGGTAAGCAGATGAGAACTTGAGTTTTATTTGTAAGGCTGAGCAGAGGTAACCCGTGCAGGCGGAAGTGTTCACGAATAAATAGTAAAGCCAACTTGGGAGCCGTTGGTAAACCGGTCAACGGAACAAAATGTGCCATTTTTGAAAAGTGGTCAATAATCACCCAGATGGTATTGTAATCCTTGGAGAGGGGTAATTCGGTAATAAAGTCCATAGAAATATGGGTCCAGGGTTTCTTAGGAATGGACAGTGGACAAAGAAACCCCGCAGGAGGCAGACGAAGAGTTTTGTGCTGAGCACATTGAGGACATGAATTGACATAATCTTGTATATCCTTCTTCATGGTGTCCCACCAATATGACCTTCGTAGAAATTCACAAATTTTTTGAACTCCAGGATGACCGGAAAACTTGGAGATATGAGCCCAATGCAGTAACTTTGGTCGAAATTCAACTGGTACAGACATTCTCCCAGGAGGAGGACCCAGAGAGGTGGGAGTGCTGAAATAGAGACTGGACTGAGAATTAAACTCTTTTCAAAGGAATTCTCCTCATCCGAGGCCGTTAAAGAACGAGACAGAGCATCAGACTTAGCGTTAAGAGTCCCAGCCCGGTACTTAATAACGAACGAGAACCGAGTGAAGAAGAGCGCCCATCTAGCTTGACGGGGATTCAAGCACTGGGCCGTCTTGATATACAACAAGTTCTTGTAATCGGTGTAAATAGTAATTAGGTGTTTAGCACCTTCCAATAAGTACCTCCATTCTTCTAGGGCAGATTTTGTTGCTAAAAGTTCCTGATCTCCAATGGTGTAGTTTCGTTCAGCGGGAGAGTACTTACGAGAATGGAAACCACATGGATGTAACTTCCCATCAGAAGAGTACTGTGAAAGGATGGCACCGATGCCTACTGAGGAAGCATCGACTTCCAAGAAGAATGGTTTTGAGAAATTCGGTTGTTGGAGTACCGGAGCAGACATAAGGGCTGATTTCAACCGGGCAAACGCTACTACAGCTTCGGAAGACCAGAGACTTGGGTCAGACCCCTTTTTGGTTAGGGCAGTAATGGGTGCAACAATGGTAGAAAATCCCTTAATGAATTTCCGGTAGTAATTTGCAAAGCCCAGGAATCTTTGTACCGCTTTCAAGGAGAGAGGCTGAGTCCAGTCCCGAATGGCAGTGAGTTTTTCCGGATCCATGCGAAGCTCCGTACCCGAGATGACATAACCGAGGAACGGAATTGAAGGGACCTCAAAGATACATTTGGAAATCTTGCCGTAGAGACGATTCCTTCGTAAGCGAAGAAGTACTTCTTTGACCTGTACTCTGCAAGATTCTTAGAAAATATCAGAATGTCATCCAAGTACACCACTACGCTTTGGTATAACATATCTCAGAAGATTTCATTTACAAATCCCTGAAAAATGGCAGGGGCATTGCTAAGGCCAAACGGCATTACCAGATATTCGTAATGCCCGTCCCTGGTATTGAAGGCCGTCTTCCATTCGCCCCCCCTGTCGGATACGTATCAGATTATAGGCTCCTCTTAAGTCGAGCTTAGTGAAGACGTGGGCTTCACGAGCCCTACCAAATAGCTCTGTGATTAGCGGCAAAGGGTATTTGTTCTTAACGGTGATATCGTTTAAGCCACGATAATCAATACATGGTCTTAACCCCCCGTCCTTCTTCTTCACGAAAAAGAAACCTGCTCCAGCCGGGGAGGTAGAGGGGCGAATGAATCCTTTCAGTAGATTAGATTTGATATAGTCTGACATAGCTTGGGTCTCGGGTAATGACAAGGGATATGTGCGTCCCCGGGGTGGCATTTTCCCTGGGATAAGATCAATGGGACAGTCCCAGGGTCTATGGGGTGGTAACTGATCAGCCGCCTGTTCCGAGAACACATCTGTTAACTCCTGATAGGCCTCCAGAATGAGCTCCTCATCCGACTTGGAAGATGCACGGAGCAGGTAAACAGGAGTGAGACAACTAGAGTGACAAAACGAACTCCAGGACAATATTTGTGACGATTTCCAGTCGACGTGAGGGTTGTGAATTTTAAGCCAAGATAGACCAAGAACAAGATCGTGAGGCATCTCCGGAATTACTAGAACCTCCAAATGTTCTTGATGCAGAGCTCCGACCTGCAGCTTGATTGGCTCTGTGCAACTTGTAATAAGACCATTAGATATTTTGGTACCATTGATGGCAGTCAACGTAATAGGTCGTTTGACAGACTGTAACTGTAAACCCAGACTCTGAACACAAGAAGGAGAAACAAAATTCCCTGCTGCCCCAGAGTCCAGCAGGGCCTTAACAGATTTGGCTATAGACTCAGAAAACAGACACGGAGAGTAAACAATCCACTGTCGGAGAAGATTTAGATGTAACCCCTAACTTGACTCCTCCGGAACAAGCTAGGCCTGCCCGTTTCCCGGACGGGACTTGCAGAACTTGATAAAGTGATCCGCGGCTCCACAGTAGAGGCAGAGTTTACCCTCACGACGGCGCTGCCGTTCCTCCGGGGACAGCCGGGATCGGTTGATTTGCATGGGTTCGTCCGGACTCGGGGTAACTGTTTGCTTAGGCGGGAGAATCCGTTATCTGGATCGATCCGACCGACTACGCTCGCCACCTCGTTCCTGCATGCGAAGATCCACCTTGACACAGAGTGAGATCAACTCTTCTAAAGGATCCGGCAGATCCCTAGTGACCAGCTTGTCCTTCAGATGGTCAGAGAGCCCGTTCCAGAAAAGGGCCCTGAAAGCATCATTATTCCAGCATAGTTCTGAGGCAATGGAGGAGCAGGTCCGAGGAAGCAGCGGTCGTTCTGCCGGGCTCATCAAAAATCCTTCGGAATGACGCAATGAAATTAGTGTAACTGGAAACCAATGGGTCAGATCGTTCCCACAACGGAGACACCCAATCCAACGCTGAACCTTCAAGCAAGGAAATAATGTATGCCACTTTGGACTGATCCGTGGGGAAATTGTGTGAGAGAAGTTCAAAATGCACCTCGCATTGGTTGAGAAAACCACGGCAATTCTTTGGATTCCCATTATAACGAGAGGGAGTGGGAAGCTGAAGGCGTGACCTGGTTCCAGACGAGGATTGAACATTACTGGAGACGACTACTGGAGCGGGTACTGGAGCAGGAGCAGGAACTACTGAAGCCAGGGAGGCCTGAATTTGATCCAGCCGGCCGGATAATTCCTGGAGATACTGCATCACCTGGCTCTGTGCCGCCTCCTGACTCTGAACTCGGGAAGCCAAATTTTGGATGGCGCTTGACTCTGGGTTCCGATCCCCCGGGTCTATGTGGCCTGAGCATACTGTCACTGACCTGGGAGTGTTGAGAACTCTGGGGTTCTTCCGATGATCGGGAAGAGGAACCACAGCTGGGCCAGAGCAGGGATGGCTGGATGTAGGTTTTCCTCATGCAGAACTTAGCCATTGTAACCGACGTGTAATGCTAAAGAATTAGTTATGGCCAAGGCTTGGGGGCGATGCTGAAGTACACAGAAGAATGAAGAACTTGTGAGCGATGTTGAAGAAATGAATGAAGATTTGAGAACGATGTTGAAGCACACAGAAGAATTAAGAACTTGTGAGCGATGCTGAAGAGATTAATGAAGATTTGAGAACGATGTTAAAGCACACAGAAGAATGAAGAACTTGTGAGCGATGCTGAAGAGATGAATGAAGATTTGAGAACGATGTTGAAGCACACAGAATAATGAAGAACTTGTGAGTGATGCTGAAGAAATAAATGAGGATTTGAGATTCAGTGTAACTCTGGAAGTTTGGGAGGCATTCCACTTAGGGATACCCTGTAATACTGGAAGCACAGGAGGTGTCCCTCTGAGAGATACACTGTAACGCTGGTAACACAGAGAATGTCCCACTGAGTGATACACTATAACGTCGGTAGCACAGGGAATGTCCCACTGAAAGATACACTGTAACGCTGGTAGCACAGGGAAGGTTCCACTGAGTGATAGCTTGACGTTCAGCTTGAGAACATGCTGAACGCTGCTAGCACTGGTGATCATTGGAAAGACGATACTCAGGCGCCGGGGCTCTGTACGGCGTCTGCCTTTGAACTTCCCGCCCTCTCCCGATTGGCGGAAGGGGCCGATGACGTCACCCGCTCACCGCGCTCTCGTGGATGCCGGGCGCAATGGCGGCGCCCACACCCCGGGAAGCCGCCGGAGGTAGCGCCAGCAAGACGCGACGACCCGGAGCCCACCGGAGGCGACGACCGCCGGGAGACCCAGCGCACCCGGAGCGGTAAGTGCGGCATCCGCAGCGCCGCGTGTGACACTAGCAGAGATACTGTATATATAAATCAGAGCTCAGCATTCACCTGTCAGGAAACTGTATTTACCTCAGTGTTTCTTACCGGCGCGATAGTGTGCTAATCTGCAGAGGTTAGCTGTTCAGGCTGTCTGTCAGTCTTCCCTGTTCCGTTGCTGTCCTCAGTGCATTGTGCGCTGACATGACACCTCTGATCAGCTGACTCCAGATTTTCCAATCCCAGCTTCTGCAGCGGTCAGCTGATTCTGTTCTCCAATCACCGCTGGCCAGGAGGGATAAAAGGAAAGCTTAGACAAGCCACCAGTGTCTTCAACAACGTCGCTTCTGAGCAACCTCCGGGTCTGGACTTCTGGCTTCTGCCTACTGGTAGTCTCTATCTCTCTATCGGTTCCAGTCTGACTCAAAGAATACTTGCTGATTTCAGTTCTCCACATTGCGCTTGTAGGTTACAGCCTGACTCAAAGAACACCTGCTGATTTCAGCCCTGCATAGCGGACTTGTTAGTTCCAGTCTGACTTAACGAACACCTGCTGATCCCAGCTCAGCACAGTGCTTGTGTCCGTTCCAGTCTGACTAATAGAATACCTGCTGATTCCATCTCAGCATAGAACATTATCGGTTCCAGTCCGATATCAGTAAACATCATCAGTTCCAGTCCGACATAAGAGACATCATTGGTTCCAGTCCGATTCAAGTAACATGAACAGTCTTTGTTTATTATCTGATTTCATCCAAGCATCTTCTGATTACTCTTCCAACCAAGACTTTCTAGCGTCTGAACCAGGAGACCCAGTCAGAGGGCACAGCTAAGTCTAAGCTACCTTGAGGGAGTCTGTAGTGAAAACCACCGTCGTGTTAGACTCCACACCTCTGTTCTGGGTTCTCATCAACTCCCCAATACCAGCTAATTACCTCATTACTGCACATGTGCAAGAATTACCTAATATATGAAAATGGAGAAATGACTTAACTAGCGCTCCTTGGTTATCTTAGCTCTGTGACGGTTTCAAACGCCTTTCTCCTTTCAGAAAGAGCTCGTACCAATATGCAAATAAGGAAAAGTGCATATAGCGAAGTACAATTTATTTACACATGGAGCACAACAGTAAAAAAATTTTGGACAATATCAATTCCTAATATTCAGCGAATTAAAGCAGTAGCCCTTTGAGTGCCAATTCTCCAATCACTCAGTACACAGAATAATTACCAAAGGTGTTGGAACTGTGATTTAAACAGTTCATAACAGCATGAGTGTCTGTGGGAAAGGAATTCCCGGGACTTCCCCACAGGCAGGCTGCTATCCAGGTAATCAGCACTGTTTGAGCAAAATCGGAACGCCGCTCCACCAACGCATTTCTACCCTTCCCTAGGGTCTTTTTCAAGGTGCCAGAAACGAATGACAGTGGGTCTGCCTCTTCCAATATTTAAATAAACCTAACCAATCCAATTGCTCCGTTCTCAGCTGAACCCTATACAGAAAACCACAATTAGTCCTGTGGTTCCTTGCTTAGAACGGGCGTCCTGGAGTACACATCACGTCGCCATGGCAACCGGGTCTCCCTTGTTGATTGGTTGTCCTTCCGGTGACATCATCTCTGCCCGTCCTCCCGAGTCACGGTTGTTAAGGTGATGGGTGTCGTCGTTTCTATCCTACATATAAGTCTCTTAGTTCATTCCATTTTGGGACTCCTTTTATTCAAAATTTCGAGTCTTTTTGTGACCCGACTGATGTAGTGGTATGTTCCCTATGCGTCATGTCCCTTCCGGTGACGTATGTTGTAAATATCCAGCTGTCACACTCTGCAATTTAAACGCAACCTGGATAATACCTGTGTCACTTAAACATTTGATTAAAAAAATGAAGAAATCTAATACTACACATTTAAAATTTAATTAAACACACAGAAAATTACAAATACCTCATCTAAAATCTATTATACCAGATACTTCTTAAAGGAACCATTTAATTTCAAAATCAGCGTTTAGACCTTCTGGTTTTAAAGTCCCCAATTCATAAATGGCTTTCATTTCTGCCATGGCTAATTGTCTCACTACATCTTTACGTCTCCATTGTCCTGTTATGTGTCTTAGACCACAGAAACGTCTAATACATGATATACAGCTTTTATGCTATATTCTAAAGTGCTCAGAAAGAGCATGAGTTGTTAGCCCCTTTTTTATATTTCTCAAGTGCTTGCCTATACATGTTTTCAGCTGTCTGGATGTGCGGCTATGTACCACAATCCGCATGTACATTCAATAGCATACACAACATTGGAGATATTGCATGTGATAAAATCAATTATTTTGAAAACCTTCTTATTAATATTTAATTCCATGATCTTATTGCATTCTCCTTGTATGCCCCTGCATCCTAGGCACAATCCACATCAAAAGAAACATTTCGATTTTATTGTACACATTGGTTTCTTTGGGGTTGTGCACTTTTCACCAAGCGTGTTTTAATGGTGGGCGCCCTTTTAAAAATACATTTGGGGTTCTCTGGTAATAGGGCACCTATCACTGGGTCCTTTTTTTAGGATTCCCCAATGTCTCTTTAATGTATTCTCCACAGTTTTATACTGACTGTTAAATGATGTTACAAATGCCCAGTCATATTTAGATGCAGCATGTGATTCCTTTTTGTTCTTTGGCTCTAGCAGAGTCTTTCTATCTATGTCTGCTACTAAAGTCTAGTTCGCTCTAGTTTCTCAGAAACGTAACTAGAGGCTTCAAATTTACATTTCATTTCTTCTGCCTGTCTTTGAAATGATTCTGGGTTAGTGCAGTTTTGTTTCACGCACCTAAATTGCCCATCTGGGATTGAACCCAACAAATTAGGATGGTGGCAACTTGTAGCCTGAATGTAAGCCCCTGAATCAGTGGGTTTAACAAAGTTTTTCGTTCTACATGCCCATTTTCTAAAAACACTGTGACGTCTAAAAAATTCATAGATACCTTACTGCTTTCATAAGTAAAAGCAATGTTAAGATGATTGGTATGTAAATAGATAAAAAAATTCTTGTAGACCTTCTTCACTTCCACTCCAAATAAAAAAGACATCGTCAATATATCTCTTCCAGGACACCAGGTTCATTCGGTGTGGACGGTGGTTCCAAATGGTAACTTCCTCCCACTGTCCCATAAAAATATTAGCATAACTGGGAATGGACCTGGAGCCCATGGCTGTACCAACATCTTGTTTATAAAACATCCCGTTTAAAGAAAAATAGTTATTTTCTAAGATAAATAAAACACCTATTTTGATACAATTCTGCAAAGATTCATTCAATCCACTGTTTAAAAGTGCTTTTGACACTGCCTCAAGGCCTTCTTGATGTGAAATAATAGTATAAAGTGAACGAGCCTCAGCTGCCACCATAATGTACCCTTCCTTCCAGTCAATTTTCTCAATAACATTAAGGAAGTCTTTTGTATCCTTCAAGTGTGATGGATAATTGGCTACCAGTGGCTGTAAGTAATAGTCAATGAACTCAGATTCGATGTTGCTGACACTATTGGCCTGCCTGGAGGTTTGACTGGATCCTTGTGTATCTTGGGTATGATATAAAAGACAGGGATCACTGGTTCATTATTAAATATAAATCCAGAATTACCTAAGACCTCCCAGTTTCGTCCATCAGACTTCAACCACCGGTCCACCAATGTCACAACCGGGTACACATAGAACTCCAGTCCTGACATCATCTATAATAAACTCACTCACCAAATAAACAGCTCACACTGGTTAAAATGAGCTTATACAGGGGTGCAGTTGTGGAACTTGTAAGTGGTGATCACAGGTGCCATAATTTAATTTGTGCCCCTTTCGTCCACCCTAACCTAAATTACAATATGCCACATGGCAGTAAGTGTAAGGGGGAGGCAGAGTGTGACAGCATAAGGCAGGGGCAGGCAGAGATTGACATAGAGGGGCAGAGGGTGACAACAGAAGGGAAGTGGTGGTAGAGGGTAAAAGCAGAATGGAGGGGGCAGTGGGTGACATTAAGAGACAGTGGATGACAGGGGTACCAGCCCAATGTTCTGCAAAGAACTGGGGTACTTTGGTGGGGGCGGAAACACAGCAGCCTCTGCTTGGTCTGTGACAGGGGCCCCTGCCCTTTGTGCTTCCTCAGTTTGGCATTCGGTCAGGCACACTCAGAGAGTGCCAGTTACATCGGTTGTGGCCGCCTTTAATTCACAGATAGCAGTGAATCAGAAAAAATGTACAGCTGTGTTTTAATTAGAGGCTGTATGTGGCTGTGATCATCTTCGCAGATAAGTGGTAGGACTCCTCTATCAGCCCGGCAAACACAAGGTCAGCCCTGCCTCCCCAAGGTAAGGGGTAGGTCCGCCAGGCAGTGGAGCCCATTATGCTCTCTGCACTGAGCCATTCATCCGACATTGCACAAAATGGTCTGCAGGGGGACGAGGGTGTATATTAGATTGTACATAACTCACAACATGACCAGGAGAGACATTCCAGGAGAGACAAAAAGCTCTCTACATGGACTTCCCTACTAATATATGATTGGTGTCAACTGTGTTGAACTGTTTAATTGATCAGAAAGGTATTTCAACACAGGTGACTACAATCATCAGTTAATAAGGAAGTCTAGGTAGAGAGCATTTTGGAATGGGTCATGTTGGGATGTATGGATTGTGTATAGTAAATGTGTTTTTAGCTCCACCTAATTGAAAAACAATGACACAGGAAACAAACACACAGGCAGGGAGGAGAAGAAGCTGGGATTCCTGTGTCACTTACAGCTCTCTCCACCCTCCAATCTCTCCTCTGGCCGGAAAGTCCTGTCGGTATCTCGGGAGACCTGATACTCCTGTGTCCCTGCACTGAATACTGTTCTGCTCGCATTTTGGCTGCCTGGTTCTGCCGCTGCAAAAGAGAGAAAGTTAGTGATGTCAGTGTGCTGCAGCCAGGGGGGCCCCCTGACAATGGCTGACTATTGGTAGTTCCGTCCCTGCAGGGTGCATGAGAAGATGTGATCCCAAAAAAGGTTAACTGAAAAACAATTAACCAAAGTATATAAAATCATTAATCCACTGCACTCGCCATTCCCAGGTTTGAGGTGCAAAGCGTCATGTGACCACATTGTATAAATAAAATTCACAGAGCTCAGCACTCACTTATAATAAACTCACTCACCATATTAATCCGTGGTGTTTCATTTCATGAACTGATCAATGTTTTTAAGCTTGTAGCCCACTTCAGGGGACCCCATTTCACTGCAAGTCCTACTCTATCACTCAGAACTTTAAGCCTGGTAACTGCTATTACATCGGAAGTAAACTTAAGGTGTGCTTACTGAGTTAAAGATCACCTGACGGGCGGCACTCCCTGGGTTTGAAATAAATTCACAGCTATCTATAGGCTTATGCAGCTGTGAATTTATTTCAAACCCGGGTAGTTCTACCAGTTTTTGCCTGTATTTATTGGAGTTCTACTTGGAACGTGGGATGGTCCCCAGGTATTTCTGATATGGAAGTGGAGTGCCGGTCAAAAGAAGATATATCTATATAAACATTTTTTCAGGTTTATGTATAGGCCACATTTTCCTATTCGGAAATGTTTGATTAGGTGAGTGACAAATCATTTTCCTCAATTAAGATATGGTCATCAAATAAAATTGATGTTAAAAAGTTCAGTGACAGTATAACATTTTCTTAATAGTTATACAGTATGGTAAGATTATAGTGCACTGTATAATATTGTGCTACTACACCAAGGTAACATTATATAGACTTGTCGTTTGTCATTGATAGAGTTTGCGTTGTTTTAGTTTCATCATTGGTGTTGTTGGTGTTTGTTTGCATGGAATCAGTCTTAACATTACTAATATTTACAGCTTCTTCTAAACTTCTATTGCAAGTGATAATACAAACAGGCATTGTTATCATGCATCATTTACAGGCGATAACTCCATAGAAATTGCTCAATAGTCTGTCAGTCTCTTCAGATAAATGTAATATACATACAGTATAATAGTCTTATTAAACCATAATTACAGCATGTGTCTTCAATAATTAATATGCAAATGTACTTTGTTCATTTTTAGGATTTACTATAAGTAATAATGCCTGTCTTGTATTTGTTTTCACTTTTAATCTTTTTTTTTATATGTATTTTTCCATCACCATATAAACGGTTTATATCACTTACAGATGCTTTTCCATCGTCCATAGACGGCTCTGCTACTTTCAGTTGTCACCTAATACGATTACGTTCGCTCTATAATGTAGAGAGGGTGATAGCTGTATTTCAATTTCCGCATCAGTATGCTTGAATCCAAGGCAGGAGATGTATTTCAGATACCAGGCAGTGGAAATGTGCCATAAACAATAACTCCTCAGTGTATCAGTGATATAGTGTAACAGTTATGTAGGAACTGGATTTTAAATAATGATTTCCAAATGTTTGGAAGTTAAAGCTGCAGAACAGAGAAGCAAAATCCATAAAGTCAGATCGAACTCATGTCAGTAACACTCTCATCATACAGGTCCTATCATTTTCATCCCAATGAAGATATTAATGACAATTAAAACCGATTGTAAGCATTCCAGCTCATGTTTTCCCTGTGTTTTACTGTTCTTCGAATTATACTAATATTGAGATACAGTATATTATTACTGTGGTGGTAAATATGGGCAGCAAGATAAAAACAATTGTTTGTCTTACAACTGCAAATGAAATACACTAATTAGTTGCAGTGATGATTTTATTAAGCTGTTTCATTCCAACCTATGTTGCCACCAGAATTCAATGATGTAATTGACAAAACACAATGCTATCTGAATTTCCCTAAATGTTAAAAACATATTGTATTCCTGTTACATTGTAATGTAATTGACTTAGGCTTGACATTGTGTTTGACATAATGTATACCCAATTTTGTTCTGTTACAGTCTTTTAGATCATATAGAATAATATACCGGTTGTGAATAATAATTACCTGTTAATCTGTCCCTGGCATGTGTTGAATCAGGCCCCTACTTATTGGCGTTTCTATAATGGGTGCAATGTGTGTGGTGCACACGGGCCCCTGGGTCCAGGAGGGGCCCCACACCGCACACATTGCACCCATATTTTAGTACTCACCTCTCCAAAGTCCAGCGTCGGACGCTGCAGCCGCCTCCGTTGAGCACAAAATCCACTTAAAAATGGGCGCCGCGCATGCGCGCTTTAAATTTTGTCTCCGGAACATGGCGGACGCCATGTTTCCGGAGACCTGCACATGCGCAGTAGGCTTTAGCGCAGTGTCGGAGCCTACAGCGCCATGGAGAGGAGGGGGCCCACCTGGAGTCTGCACACGGGCCCCCTCCTCACTTAAGACGCCCCTGCCCATTCTTGTATCCAGGTATATAATATGCCATCATTCATTATTTGCATGGTGAAAAGTAGGTACTAGTTAAACTTCAAAAAGAAAAATTGACAAGAGATAACAGTACATAAAATGAAAATAAAGGATTTCTATGCAGTCGCTAGAAGAGTTCTGATAAAGGAACATGCATTATGTCTTTTATAATTAACTAAAAAGGGCATCATCACTGTTTATATGTGCATTTACACCTACCTCTGAGGTTCTAGTCCACACTGAGGATTGTGATCATCTAGCTACACTTATCATACAAGCCATCGTTTGGATTTTACAGTTGAATTCTGCTTGTACAATTTAGAATGTATCCACTAATAATAGCTGACATTCACACTTCTCTATCATTTCATCTTTTTTGTTTTCTTCCATTACATTACAGTTTCACACTTCTTTATAGCAGTCATAATTCCAGACAAGGACATAGGTTCTGTGCTAGTACTGTAGTTACAAATATGCAGTAGTATATATAGCTTTTTTATAAATTGTTTTCTGCACACATACTGTACATAGCATGTGTCACAAGGGGTAATGTTGCAGGAAAAGGACACATTTTCTGGGGTTTTGTATGACTTGAAATCCTTTACAGTTGAATTTGTTGTTGCTATTGTTGAGTTTCCTGTTATAGCATTTATCTTAAAACTGACATTGTATATTGCTATATTCGCCATCAAATATATCATACACAGCTATGAAAAATTAGTTATACTATATAACTTTTTCAAATGATAATTAAAATGCAGAACAATACAGTACACACGTCCAGAGAGGTGTGCTGAGCGATCTATCAGTGACCGCTCAACACACATCTCTCCCCCTGCTCAGCCCAGCACGATGTGTGCTGAGCGAGGGGGGTAACCGCTCATTTCATTGAAATGACCGATGTGCTAGATTCTAAGCAATCTAGTCAGACTGATTATTTTTTAAGAACGGATCTCTCTGTATGTACCCCCTTCATAATGTGACAATCTGAGGATTGTACAATTGTAATGTATGCAGTGCAGTGTCAATTTACATTTATCGTTTTCTTGGAATCGTGAAATTTATGTATTATGTCACCCTTTAAGCTAAGTGAAAAAATATAATGGTATTTAATTATGGATGAATTTTCACCAGCTATTAAATTAATATTAATATCATCATCACGCAAGTCACATGTGGATTGAAAATAAACTGGGATATTAAAACCATGTAATAGTTTGGGTCTATTTTTTCATCAGATAAATTATTTTCATTATGTTGCTAGTTGTTTGTATTTTAGAATTGAGAAATCATAATCACGTTTACAAGCTTTTTTAACAATGTTACAGCGATAAAGCATTAGATTATTCAAATAGTGTTCTTTTGTAATATGTAATATCACGCATAAGTAAAATTGTGAGACCTTATCATAAATTCCAAGCTAAGTTGTAGAACATTGCCATAAATATTACGTGTAATGCCATATATTATGTTTGCTTGGTTTTCAACACATAATACTTCTATTGTTTCAAATAAAACAAACCAACACATTTTTTAATTAATTAATTTAGTTTAAAAATGACTCTGAGTACTCATGCTTCCAGGAACATTTCATGCAGCTGTGATGCAATTCATTCTGAGGGTGCCTAGTATACATTAACCACTTAACTGACAACATTTTTTCTTCATAAACCGCTCCAAGATTGTCGGGTTTTTTATGATTGATTTAGGTATAGAATAGTTAAATAAATGAACCAAAATTATTTTCTTTAAAAAACAAAAAGAAAAAAAAAAGATTTAAAAAAAAGGTTTAAAAAATAAAATAGACGTCCGGTTCCGGCTGCTATGAGCTCCGTGCTGCCCGCTAATTACAGCATCTTTTACAAGGCTTATAGCCTCCAATTACCCTGCAAAAACCACCCCCGTCAGAGCCGAGCACCGGGACCGCTGTATGGAGCGGTATTTCACGGCCGCCATGCCCAGCAAAAAGAAGGAGAAGCGCCGCGCTGAGCCCAAGATGGCGCCGGACACCGGAGCTCCGCTGTCTGCTTCCCCTCCCTCACCAGATGCAAACCCGCAGGCATGGCCAGAGGCTCCAGTGTGTCATGCACAGCAGGTCAGTGTCTCTCCAGATATGCCCCCAGGAGATCAGATCCTTTTCACCCCAGCAGCGCCTATCACATATAGTGACATGGTAGGGGCGATTCGCATTGCAATAGGCCCCCTCCTACAGGCCCAGACAGCAGATATCAGCAAACAGATAGCACATTTATCACATAGAGTTCTTCAAACTGAACAACGTGCTGGAGAACTGTTTCATGATGTATCTGTGCTCAAGCAGGAAGTGCAGCATGTTACTAAATCACATCATCAGATTTGCAATAAACTCGATGACCGTGAAAATCGATCGCGTAGATCGAATCTCCGTGTAATTGGTCTCCCTGAAACCCTTAAAGGCACCGAGCTGTACACTTTTCTACGTGTTACCCTGCCAGAAATACTCGGCATCGCTGCTGCGTGTCATGATATGGTAATCGAACGTGCACACAGGATAGGGGCTCAGAAGACACACGATGGAGCCAGACCCCGGGTAGTGCTTTTTAAATGTCTCAACTTTCTACACAAGGAGTTGATCTGGAGAGCCTCTCGCAAAATACGCAATATTGCCTGGAACTCCCACAAGATTCTGATATTCCAGGATTATTCCGCGGAACTCTCTAAAGCGAGGAAAGCCTTTTCTCCTCTCTGTTCTCATCTCATACAACATAATAGAAAGTTTTCTCTACTGTATCCGGCACGGTTACGCATATACTCTGGCACGGCCTTTACAGACTTTCTCTCTGTGGCGGATGCCGAGGCCTTTCTAAAAGAAGAAGATGATGCTGCTGCTGTGTCTGATGACAATGATGAAGATTGACACTGTTTGTCCTCCGACTCCTCTCATTGTGCCTTATTCAGCTGCACACCTCAAGCTGGCGCTACCTTTCCACTGCAGGGACACCCCCCCCCCCCCGTTACTAGTTGTTGGCGGGATCGGCGAGGTCCCGCCCTGTCCTCAATATGGACGCTGACTGTGAACAAATGCACCCCGGATGTCTTGTTGATGTCTCTTTGTTTTCTTTTTGATCTATGTTGTTAGTCTTATACAGTGCTTAAAGTGGTCCAAGAGAGGTGGTGGAACTCACCCCCTCCCCACGGCGCGCAGCAAAAAGGGTGTGTGGTCTCAAAAAGAAAGGGGCGTGGTCACACAATAGTAATAATGCCCACAGTAGTAGTACCCAAGTGGAAATTTTGAAGTGGGGGTATCGAAAAGTGAAGGGTGCAATTATGTGCGCGCCGAAGGCGAGCGCACTCCTGACAAGGGGGCGTGGCCACGCAAAAGGGGGCGTGCCCTTCAGTGTAGTTTACCACAACATATACCCCTTATACACATTATGCACCACAATAGTAGGACCCCTTTCACATTATAGTTCACAGTATGAGCCGAAATTCACATTTATACCACACAGTATGAGCCGAAATTCACATTACACCACACAGTATGAACCGAAATTCACATTATAGCACACAGAATGAGCCAAAATTCACACTATAGCACAGAGAATGAGACGAAATTCACATTATAGAGTGACAGAGTGACAGGGAGAGTGACAGCAGGGACATGGAAAGTGACAGCAGGGACATGGAAAGTGACAGCAAGGGAATACAGTAGGGACTAGGGAGAGAGAAAGGCAGCAGGTTAGATTACCTGTTTAGCAGCGGCGGTGGTCTGCGGTGCTGTGGATGAGTAGGCTGTGGCAGGCGTGACGTGGAGGAGGCTGTGGGCCTCAGAGATAGTGCGGAGGAGGAGGCTGTGGGTGCGCAGAGGTCCGAGGGCGGGGCGGCAGAAGAGGCTGAGGGCGGCTGCAGTGGATCTGGAACCAGGCTGGCTTTATTATCCCTGCCGCCGCATCGAGCTCCTGTGATCACGGCGCTAATATTTCAAAACTGCTGCGGACCGGCAGCCAATCAGCGACAGATTTGAACTAGTAGCGCCGCGGTCACAGGAGCTCGATGCAGCGGCAGGGATAATAAAGCCGGCCTGGTCCCAGATCAGCTGCAGCTGGGAGTCTGGAACCTGGGCTTCCAGTGCGGCGGCGATGGTAGGGACGGAGGGCGGACCGGGAACGCAGCTTCTTTGTCGGCCCATACAGTAATGCCCCCAGCAGTAGCACCCCTTATACAATGCCCACAGTAGTAGTGCCCCTTATGCAATGCCCCCAACAGTAGTGCCCCTTATGAAGTGCCCCCTTTACAATGCCCTCATTAGCTGTGCACCCCATCAGTAATGCCCTTAATGGTAATGCCCCTGTGTAGTATTGCCCCTAGTCGTTTAGCCCCAGTAGTCATGCCCATACTGGTAATGCCCCTGCAGTTATGACCCCAGCAATTTACTCCCCTCCTCCCTTTAGTTTAGCCTCTGAGTGGTAATGCCCCCAGTAGTACTAGTTTTGCCCTCATGTAGTTTGCCCCATGTAGTTTAGCCCCCAGTGGTAATGCCCCCTGCAGTTGTGCCCCCAGTTGTTTAGCCCCTGTAGTTTAGCCTCCATGTAGTTTGCCAAAGTTAGTAATGTCCCCAGTAGTTTGCCCCCTTGTAGTTATACCCCCAGTAGTTTAGCTCCTGTAATTATGCACCCTTGTAGTTTAGCCCCCAGTAGTAATGCTGCCAGTAGTTTGCCCCTTTGTAGCTTGCCCCCTTGTAGTAATACCCCAGTAGTTTGCCCCCAGCAGTAAAGCCCCCCAGTAGTTTGCCCCCAGTACTAGAGCCCCCCAGTAGTTTGCCCCTCTGTAGTTTGCCCCAGTAGTAAAGCCCCCCAGTAGTTTGCCCCTCTGTAGTTTGCCCCAGTAGTAAAGCCCCCCAGTAGTTTGCCCCTCTGTAGTTTGCCCCAGTAGTAAAGCCCCCCAGTAGTTTGCCCCTCTGTAGTTTGCCCCAGTAGTAAAGCCCCCCAGTAGTTTGCCCCTCTGTAGTTTGCCCCAGTAGTAAAGGCGCCCCAGTAGTTTGCCCCTCTGTAGTTTGCCCCAGTAGTAAAGGCCCCCCAGTAGTCTGCCACTCTGTAGTTTGCCCCAGTAGTAAAGGCCCCCCAGTAGTTTGCCCCTCTGTAGTTTGCCCCAGTAGTAAAGGCCCCCCAGTAGTTTGCCCCTCTGTAGTTTGCCCCAGCAGTAAAGGCCCCCCAGTAGTCTGCCACTCTGTAGTTTGCCCCAGTAGTAAAGGCCCCCCAGTAGAAACGCCGCTGGTGGTACACATATAGGAGGGAGGGGGGGGAGAGCACCATACTTACCAAGCCCCGCTCTCGCCGCAGTCCTCTCTCGCCGCCCGCTCCTCGGCACTATGGGAGAGACGTCATGACGTCTCTCCCATAGCGCGCACTGACAGAGCCGGAAGCAGGAGCTCAGTGCTGAGCTCCTACCTCCGGCTGCCGCTGCGGAGAGGGAGACGGGCGCCCGCTGGTAACGCGATCTCAGCGGGTGCCCGGCATCTCCCTGCAGCGCCGCCCGGGACATCGGGTTAGGTGAGCCGGGGGAGGCGGAACTGCGTTCCGTCTCCTGGTGGAACTGACGGAACGCAGTTCCGGCCCGTTCCGGCTCACTTTAACCCCTGGTCTTATATCTCCCAAGTACCCTGCCGCTAGCCGGAGGGTTACTTTTATCTTGCCTCCAATGCTGTCTGTATGGTGCAGATAATTCAAACTGTACCACATTACTCCCCCTTTCATCACTTTCTCCTCTCTTTTTCCCCTCTTTACCTTTCCCAGTTTACCCCCTCCTAATAGATCGATGCCACCGAACTATGTGTTTAGGATGTACCGAATGCATATTTATCTTGCCTCTTATATCCAATGTCGACTGTTAAATTAGGTTCCTGGAACATTGGTGGGATTAACTCACCACAGAAAAGGAAACAAATACTATAGAATAGAATGAAACTTGATATTGTCTATTTGCAGGAAACACACTTAGTGGCCGCTGAAATGCTAAAGCTTAATGCCTTGAAGTGGAAGGTCCTTTCATCCTCCCCTTTTACTTCCAAGGCCAGAGGGGTGGCGATATTGGTCAGAACTACTGTCCCAATTACACTCACATCTGTGATTGATGACCCTGAAGGTAGATTCATAATTTGCAAAGTGATGCTAGATCGATGTCCATATATATTATGTAATGTATACGCCCCCAATACTAAAATACCACTCTTTTTACGCATATTAACCACTTCATGATACCCCACTTCTGTTAGGTGGTGATTTTAACATGGTCACCTCCCTTCACCTGGATAAACAACTGCCATACCCTAGAGGCGTATCCATACCAAAACATGGTATATCCTGGTTTGCACAATCCTTACAACTGTTAGACGTCTGGAGATCCTTGAACCCCATAGAAAAAGATTATACATGTCTTTCTGCAGCACACGGAACATTATCCAGAATAGATTATGTGTTCGCCTCTGAGTCCTTATTACCCCGGGTGCTTAGAGTTATGATTGAACCCATTGTACTCTCTGACCATGCAGTGGTATGGGTGGAATTGAAACTGCGCAGAGCACATTTCGGTCCTGGAGACTCCCTTCATCTCTGTCCCATTCTTTCACCTTTAGGAACAAAATAGAATCCATTTGGGATTCTTATAGCGACACCAACTCGGAGACTCTTTCGAGCTCGCCTCAAATGTTCTGGCAAGCCTTGAAAGCAGTTCTTAGAGGGGAGATCATCTCCCATACATCCCAAACGTATAAAGCTTTAAATTCTGAATATTTGGAAGCACAATCCACACTAACGGAATCTTTCCAAACCTATAAATCTGCTCCGACCCCTGCCCATAAAATTCTATACAACACAGCCAAATAGGCCTTTGATAGTCTACTCCTTAAAATGGAATCTAGATACTCCTTTAAGAAGGATGCCAGATTCCACCGATTTGGTAATAAATCGGGTAAATTGCTCTCACATTTACTGCAGGGCCAACGCCCCCCGATGCTAATACACCCTCTCCGGACTCCGGAGGGTTCACTTACTTCTACTAACGCCCAGATTGCTCAGGTCATGCACACCTATTATACCTCTCTGTATTCCAAGCCAACCACCTCTATATCCCCTTTCCAAACACAAAACTTTTGGAAGGACTTGCCTATCCCTCAACTGGCAACTGTCACTGACCTAGGCTGGGGGTGTTGTGAACTCGGGGGTTCTCCCGATGGTAGGGGAGAGGAACCACAGTTGGGTCGGAACAGGGATGGCTTGATATAGGTCTTCCTCATACAGGACTCTGACAGTAAAGCTTGGTGAAAATATTAAATAACTTTATTACAGGAAGGGAGCAACACAATGTCACATAGCAGAGAAGGAACGTATGGGGAGAATGTCCAGGCCTATAGGAGGACTTGTAAGCAATGGTAAAGATTCCATGAAAAGAAGTACTTGTGAGAGTTGGTACAAGGTAATAGTGACTGAAGAACTTGTGAGTGGTGTTTTTAAAGATACTGATGATTTGAAGAACTGGTGAATGGTGATTAAAGACTCTGATGATTTGAAACACTTGCGAGCGGTGGTTAAAGACACTGATGATTTATATGACTTGAGAGCGGTGACTAAAGATACTGATGATTTATAGAACTTGTGAGCGGTGGTTTAAAGACACTAATGATTTGTATGACTTGAGAACGGTGATTAAAGACACTGATGATTTGTGGAACTTGAGAGCGGTGGTTAAAGACACTGGTAACTTGCAAAACTTGGGAGCGGTGGTTAAAGACACTGATGACTTGTAGAATTTGAGAGCGGTGTTTGAAGAAACTGATGACTTGTAGAACCTGAGAGCGGTATTTAAAGACACTGATGACTTGTAGAACTTGAGAGCGGCGATTAGCCCGCAGCCCACGCTGACTCCAAGAAGCACTGGTGACTGGATTGCAGAGGAACACACCAGCCGCTGTATACGCTGGAACTGTGCAGCAACTGGCACCTGGAAGTGCCGGAGACACTGGGGTACGACTGCAGAGAGATTCGCCGGGAACAAGAGCACTGGCATCCACTTCAGGGGAAAAGACGATACTCAGGCGCCGAGGCTCTGCCCGGCGTCTGCCTTTGAATCTCCCGCCTCCGCTGGATTGGCGGAACAGTCTGATGACGTCACCTGCTCCCTGCCCACGTGATGCCGGGTGTCATGGCGGCGCCCCTGCTCCGGGGAAACGCCGGGAGCCGCGCCAGCCAGACACCGGAGCCCGTGGACCACCAAAGGCGGAGCCCGCAACACAGACGAGCAGGCACACAGGGGTAAGCGCGGTGAACTCCGCATATGGCGTGTGATAGCAACTACTCTTGGTGCCACATTGACGGCGGCTATTACTGAAATGGAGGTCTGTAGACCATAGCTCATCTGAAGAATGGGAAAGCACCGGGACCGGATGGCCTTTCCTCAGAATTTTATAAATTATTAGCCCCCAAATTGACACCTGTACTGACTAGAGTCTTTAATGATATTCTCTCCACTGGAGAATTGCCCTTATATTTCAACTCTGCCACAATCACCATTTTACCTAAACCTGGTAGAGACCTATCTGACCCAGGCTCTGACCGACCTATATCCTTACTCAACTTAGATTACAAGATGTTGACGAAAATCCTTGCAGAGAGGCTCAAGTTGGTCTTGCCTTCTATTATCCATTGTGATCAGACGGGCTTCATTATGGGCCGATACTCAACGGTGAACGTTCGGAAAGGTCTTGTCAGCAATCCTTACATCCCAGAGTGCCAAATCTACCATTCCTACTGCTATACTATCCTTGGATGCATAGAAAGCATTTGATATGGTGCTCTGGGATCATCTATTTGACAAAATGTCTACATTTGGCTTTCCCCCCCGTTTTGTGGATTACATAAGAATATTGTATAGCAATCCTGATTCGAGAATCCTCTGCAATGGTTTCCTGTCGCAACCTATCACTATCCAAAGGGGCACCCGTCAGGGATGTCCCCTCTCCCCACTTCTGTTTGCAGTGGCTCTGGAACCATTGGCCATATCAATTAGGGAATCCCCCTTGTATCATGGCATTCGTATAGGTGAGCTTGACCTCCGTCTCTCACTATTTGCAGACGATATGCTGCTACTTATGTCACGGCCTGATGTAACATTGCCAGCTGCCTTTGACCTAATTAATGCCTTTGGCTCATTTTCTGGATACTCTATAAATATACACAAGTCTGAATTGTTACCAGTGAACGGCCCACCCGTTTATTTGGACACACAAGGTCCGTATAGCCATATTAGAGTTGTTACTACAGCTATAAAATATTTAGGGGTTCAGATACCGATGAATCTTCGAGATGTTTATAATCTAAACTTTACCCCAATTATTAAATATATCACTAAAAAACTCGACACTTGGATGACTTTGCCTCTGTCTGTATTGGGCAGAAATGCATTGATTAAATCGGTGCTTTTCCCCCAGTTATCCTACATGATACAAATGCTCCCTTTACGACTGTCAAAGTCGGACATTCAAAAGATTAAAACTAGATTCAGCAAATTTCTTTGGAAAGGTGGTAAACCACGGATCTCTAGTATATCTATAAAGTTGCCTAGAGATAAGGGGGGTATAGGATTCCCTGATATATTACATTTCTCCCAGTCAGTCCTATTCAGATACGTTCTAGACTGGCTCTATGAACGCAGCAGGTTTACCTGGTATGAACTAGATTGTGCTCTGTTTACCCCTTTCTCTCCTAGCGCTCTTCTACATACACCCAACTCCATGATTCCTGACTATATACGTTCCCACCCACTGTTTAGTGATATTTATCAGTCCTGGTGGGCAATCAACAGGAAATTATCCAGGAACCCATTATACTCCCAATACATTCCTCTATGGGGTAACCCACTTTTCACTCCAGGCATTGATGATGCAGTTTTACGACGCTTACAGTTGAAAGGCATTAGGAAAATTGCAGATGTCTTTGACCCAGGTGGTATCCTGCTACCATTCACCAAATTGAAAGAAAAATTTGGCCTACACTCTTCCCACCTCTTTGCATATTTCCAAATCAGACATTACATAGACTCATTGCGGCCGATGATGGCTGATTCCAATTTAAATGACCCTCTCTTTTCGTTAATGAACCTATCCTGCTCCCGTCCATATAAAACTAGGTATTTGTACAATGACTTGCTTGGCGTCTCCTGTGATCGACTTCATAATCGGGTAGTTCAATCAAGGAACAAACTCATTCCGAGTCTTACAAACTCAAATTCCATATTCCACCACTATGGCAAAACATTGCAGACGTTGAAAGCGTCATCATTACAGGAGGTACATGTGAAGACCGTGTATAGGGCCTATATATCACAGGCACAGAGGAAACATTTTGTGGTTGAGGAGACTGGACGCTGCTTGAAGTGCTTCCCCTCTTCGGCAACGTTCTTCCATAACTTTTGGGAATGTGGAACCATCAAACGGTTCTGGAACAAAATTAGTACAATACATCACTAATAGCCTTGGGGTTAAAGTGTCACTGCACCCACAAGCATTACTACTAGCAGACTTTTCGGTTTGGAATTTGGGCATCACTCAATCACACCTCTACCCACTTCTGACGTTGATAGTTACTATAGCTAAGAAAACCATTCTCCAGAAATGGATATCTAAACAGGCCCCAACCCTATCAGCAGTTCATACCTCAGTTCTTAAGACTATGTATATAGACCGCTTTTCTACCATGGCTGATTCGGAAAGTGGTGTAGCAAAATTCTACAAAAAATAGAACCCTTATATAAGCACTCTCCCACAGATATCTCAGACCCAGATTTTTGCTCGATTTGATACCACGGACTGGTTCTTACATAGGAAAATGATACTTGCAGCGTAACCCACCAGTAACTTTCTAAACCTTAAACTTACACCCCGCTTTACAAGTTTCCATTGTACAAAACTCCCACCATCTCCACTTGGGTTTATCAATGCGTGTTCTCCATGTTGAGTAATACTCCCCATCGACTGTTGGTTCTGAAAATTGTCAGTTCAATATATATCAGGTGCTTGTATAGTTAGGCATAGGTCACCCTTCCCCCGTCCTCCCCTACTCCCCTCTATCTCCCATTTCTTCTCTCTTTCCAACTCTGTTAAACATGGTTAAAAATTGTTACTTATATGCGGTTTATAGACTTGTGACATCCCGTCCATATACTTGGACACAATATGGCATAACTGTTATTCTCCTTGGTTCCCTATTGCCTATATTGCCATAGCTACTAACACATGTGACTATGCAAGTCTGTATGCTGTTATTACATCTGAATGTTACTTATTTCTGAAAACTCAATAAATATTATTGGGGAGGGGGGGGGAACGGAAAAACATTGATGATCGAAGCATCGCGACAACGATGTTCGGGACATCGCGACTTCCCATTTTAGGCATGCGGCCCTCAGCAGCCCTGAAACCCTTCAGGAAGGTGAGGGGCTGTGTTTTTTTTACATTTCACCAGCGGCTGCTAGTGTTTGCAGCCGCTGGATGGGGGGTGCTGCCGGGCTGACCAATCAGCAGTGATCGGCAGCACAGCAGGCACTGGAGGGGAGGGAACCAGGAAGCAGAGGGACTGGAGGTCTCTCTGAGAGCAACAATTGTAGGAAGCATGCTTCCTGCTGCTGCACAGTGAGCTTTCTGACTGATCGCATCAGATGTGACCATGTCAGGGAAAGCCCAGTCTGGTGTGGTCGCATCTGATGCGATCATGCCAGGCAAGTGGTTAAATGCCGAGTGAATGTACCAAATATTAAAGTTTAGTAGCTTACTGTGTAGAATGTGTCCTAAGGGGGTTATTCAGGTTTGGTAGCAGCCCCAAAAAAGCAAGCAACTGGGCAAAACCATGCTGAACTAACATGCCAGAAGAATTCACATTGTGGGGTATATTTACTGTTGTTTTTTGGTGTTTCTGTCGTAAATTTTTCAATCCGCTAAAGCGAAACCGATGGAAAGCCCCACTTTAGAATAGAAAGAACATTGGTTAAACATCAGTGCTTCTAACAGTACAAGTAAATAAACCCATAGTTACCAAGCGTCAGCTTAAGAAACCACTGGAAAACCACCAACAAACTCACCCAACTAAATGAAATGGTAGTGACAGATGAGATAGTTTTGGAGCTATATGGTCAGTCACAAGTAGAGGAATCACCATACACTTACAGTGGTGCTTCAAAGTTTTTGAACCCTTCAGAATTTTTTATACAGTATTTCTACTGAAATTTGGCCTAAAACTACCTTAGATTTTCACACAAATCCTAAAAGTAGATAAAAAGAAACAAATCAAACAAGTGAGACAAAAAAAAATTAGACTTGCTAATTTTTTTATTGAGGAAAATTATCCAATATCATATATCTGTGAGTGAGAAAATTATGTGAACCTTTGCCTTCAGTATCGAGCATAATTAAATCTGGTCCTTTTATGTATTGAAACAGTAGTCAGAAACTGTTGCATTGATTGACTGTTACATTTTCCTCTTATGAGGGAAATATTATTTTATTAATATAAGTAGAAAAATTGTATGAAAAAACAAACACATTTATTTTTTTAAATAATAAAACTTGTACGCTTTGCATGAAAACAAAACCACACACACACACACACACACACACACACACACACACACACACACAGGTATTGGTATGAAAAAACACACATATAGGCCACAGAAAAAAAATAATGCATGGGCCCCCATAGGAAAATAATAAAATACATAGACTACACGTGAAAAATAAAGCACATGGGCCCCCACAGGAAAATAAACCATTAGCCTTTGTATGACAAAAAACCCCACATTTATTATTTTAAAATAATAAAACTTGTAAGCATTGCAATTAAAAACAAACACACACACACACACACACACACACACACACACACACACACACACTGGTAAGAGAAAACACACACACATAGGCACTGATAGGAGAAAGTACACACTCACACACATAGGGCAGCACGGACGGTGTAATGGTTAGCATTACTGCCTAACAGCACTGAGGTTATTGGTTTGGTTCCCACCACACCTCTAACTGTGGAGTCTGTACAGCCTCCATGTTCTTGCATGGGTTTCCTCAGGGTACTCCAGTTTCTATTCCACAATCCAAAAATACAGTATACTAGTAGGTTAATTGTCTCCCTACAAAATAATATTAATCCTAGAATAAGTGTGTGTGTGTGTGTGTGTGTGTGTGTGTGTGTGTGTGTGTGTGTGTGTGTGTACACATGTGATAGATTGAAAGCTCCACTGGGGCAGGAACTGATGTGAATGGCCAAGTATTCCCTCTGTTAAGTGCTGCAGAATATATGTGCACTATATAGATTACGGTTAATAATAATAATAGGCACCAATAGGAGAAAACACACACACACACACACACACACACACACACACACACACACACACACACACAGGCATAGGAGAAAACACACAAACATAGTCCATTAAAAACACACATGCACACACAGGGAGAGGACCAGATGGCAAACAGTAATGTCCAAAACAGAGTGCTCTCCATGAATGAGCAGGCAGTACTGTGCAGAAATTGGGGGACCAGAGTCAGTGTCCCTTTTAAACAGTCAACCCCCAGGAGCCAGGAGCAGCGACACTGCAGGGGTTGAGTGTGTGACTGCATGCAAAAAACTTCCCCAACTTCCAGGTCAGAATAACATAGAAATAGCCTTCACACATAATTCAATCAGAGTCACGTTGCAGCTTCCTGTTAATGAACCACAATAAAAGTGACTGGATAGAAAATATGTTTATTATAGGGTTAAAATTGTACGCATACTGCTGTAATATGAAGCAAAAATCTAATGAACCTACAGTATGGTGCCAATAATGGCATTGCTGGCTCTAGTACAGCAATCTCACAAGGGATGTAAACAAGCACAATATAAGTGTTGCAAAGTCTCTACTAATGTGAAATTGTATCTTTCATTCGCAGTGTGGCCCATTTATAAAAAAATAGTTTGCGGCTATTTCAGGTGTTTTTGGGGGTTAGTCGCTAATATTAAGTATCCCTGAAATGTATGTAGGAGGGACTGCAGCATATATCTCCAGTACTGGCTGCAATCCCTCCATTCCCGCAGCAGCTACATCCCCAATAGGTTTCCATGGGGGATGCAGTTCTGCCAGATTGATCAATATCTGGAATGTGAAGCATTCTGATATTGGCCCCTGCAGCTGCCGCCCATTGTAGCCTACTGTATGCTACACATCTCATTTCCACCCATCAGAGGTCTCCCCCGGGACCCTCACCAGAAATGTTTGTTGTGCATGTGCTGTCAGCCTGACCTTGCATGAGCATCACCCCCAGCAGCTCACTGAGCATATCACAGGGATGGGATCCTTTTGGAGTCCCTGTACCTGTGGGTGCTCTTTCATACATTCCACCGAGACAATCGTATATTGCAGTGTGATCCTGAGCACTAATATTGCATCCAGATCGCATTGAATATGCAATCAATGATAAATGGGCCCCAGTGTCTCAACATCAAAGCCAGCATTTCCTGAATGCTAATATGCAGGGCCGTTTCTTGGGGCAGGCGAGCAGTGCAACCGCACTGGGCGCCCGCCGCGGCACTAACTGTGGCTCCCTACTTCCCCCTCCCAATGACGGGGTTGCGTTGTTACGTCACGACGCAACCCCCGCCAGTCCGCGAAACTCCCCCCCCCCCCCCCCCGAGCGGAGTACAGAGGGGGATCCAAGTTAGGAAGAGGGAAAGGCCGGCGCGAGGAGCGACTGGTGAGGCGGGCCGAAGAGCGGTAATCGCCTCTGTAAGTATTCTCTCTCTCTCTATATGTGTAAAATGGGGACACCTACCGTAATGTGTGAAATGGGGACTCTTGCCTGCCGTAGTGTGGGGATTTAATGTATCAAGGGCATTGCAGTGTGTGGCATAATATGGTGCAGGGGGCATTACTGTGTGGGGCTTAATATGGTAGAATTTTTTTCCTGTGGTGGTCGTGATCTGTTGGAGCAGGGTCAAAAACTAGATTGTGAGGTTGTCTTTTCAGATGAGGCCACACCCATTTAGATGAGGCCACGCCCCCTTTCTGGGAGCGCGCACAAGGTTTTTTTTTAATCTAGGCGTGTGGGGGGGGGGGGCACATTTTTTTTATGTCATGGGGGGTGCATTTTTAAATCTCGCACTGGGAGCCAAATTGGCTAGAAACAGCCCTGCTAATATGCACTAGTCAATCGCAACATTTTAACTATGTACATAGTCTCCAGTGAATTTGGTTTGTCCACTGTAAGAATGTATATGTCAATTAAAATGTAATAAACAGTAACTGTCATCCAGATAAGTGGAAATACAAGTGATTTCTTCGGTGTTGCGGCACACAAGATTAGATAATTAAATGATGCTCGATGCATACCACCTGAGTTAAATGGGGTCCTTGATGTTCCGTAGCATGGTCATCACAGCAGGCTCTGCAGTAGCCTGGGGGACCCTTCCACAGGTGGAGCACTTAAAAGCTGTCACACCAGTAACGATGCAGATACAGGTGTTATGTCACTGATAATTAAAACATTCAGGGCTGAACCTGAGTGATACTCATGGAAAACCACTACTCACCCAGGCACAAGTGCAGCAACCTGCCACTTTGTGTCTATAACCTGAGTGCCATAGATCTGTATGGAGATAGTGGCTGTCTCCCAGGTCCCTGCAGTGTCTGCTACACTCGATATCCCAGGAGCTAATTGCACCTTACGAGCACGTAGTGGAGGGTTGCCTGGGGTTAAGCTGAAATAACGGGCAATGGCCCTCATTCCGAGTTGATCGCTCGCTGCCATTTTTTACAGCGCAGCGATCAGGTTACTACTGCGCATGTGTATGCACCGCAATGCGCACACGCGTAGTATGGGTGCAAACAGCATCGTTGCTGTGCAAGGCTTCTAGTGACGAATCCATTCGCACAACCGATTGCAAGGATATTGACAGGAAGAGGGCGTTTATGGGTGTCAACTGACCTTTTCTGGGAGTGGTAGGGAAAACGCAGGCGTGTCCAGGCGTTTGCAGAGCGGATGTCTGACGTCAATTCCGGGACCAGACAGGCTGAAGTGATCGCAAGGGCTGAGTAAGTCCAGAGCTACTCAGAAACTGCAAAAAAACGTTTTCGCCCCACTCAGCTGCACATGCGATCGCACACTTGCAAAGCGAAAATACACTCTCCCGTGGGCGGCGACTATACATTTGCACGGCTGCAAAAAGTAGCTAGCGAGCGATCAACTCGTAATGAGGGCCAATGGACACTCATTAATAAAAATCAGAATAATTTGTATTCTTAATTTTGTATGCAAAATATTTTTTAGCAAGAATAAAAATGATTGTGATTTTTATTAATGAGTGGCCATAAGCCATTATTTTTATTGATTTCTTGGTGAGTGGGTGTATTTCCAGACTACCATGGGCCCCTAGTTCATTACCCAAGGACATAAAATATTCATGTGATTTAGATTTCTCTCGTCTCTTCACTTTGCATTTTGTTAATTGATAAAAAAATAAACTATTAACACTTCTATTTTTGAAAGCATTCTTACTTTGCAGCATTTTTTTCACACCTGCCAAAAAGGCATATACAGTATTACTTTTTATCTGTAGTAGGAAGAGGGGGCTTTTCAAGCCTCACCTTTAGGTCCAGTTATTTTCAGAGACAAAACAGTATTCTAGGGAGCTATGAGGTCTTAATTGTCCACAAACATCTTGTATTAGCTGCTGAAACAAATAGAATCTGCACAGTTTAATCCGAATAGTTATGCCATTTTATGTAACTTTTTTTTTTTTTTTTACATTTTAGACTGCTCAATTTTTGCTTATAAGATTCCTTTATCTAATGTTTTCTTTTTTTGCCGGTATTTCAGACTGATGTCATGCATCAGAATGTCTATGATTACATCCATGTGGATGATCGGCAAGAATTCTGCAGGCAGCTTCACTGGGCTATGAATCCACAGCAGATGGTGCATTCACAGGAATCACAAACAGAAACAGGTTGGTATGTTTGCACAAAAGAAAACAGTATTGCAATGATCTTATAGAGAAAATTAAAAAGGTACGTGTGTGTGTGTGTGTGTGTGTGTGTGTGTGTGTGTGTGTGTGTGTGTGTGTGTGTGTGTGTATAATATATCAGTTTTGATTACCACTCCTTATTAACAAAACTACAGTCCCATACAGGGCCAGTGTGTTAGGCGCCGGGGTCCGCTCGTCGGTGCGGCCCGGCGCCTAGCAACCAGGGACGTCGTACGCGGACAGCCGCCGGCTCCCTGGCAACGCTGGACGCCGGGCGCACTGAGCCGCACGGACCCTAGCAACGGATACGCCACTGACGGACCGCGTTCCCCGTTGCTGGGTCCAGGGTTTAATGAACCTACACCTGTTTCCTGGCCGTGCAGCAAGGCAGCTGCACGGCATGTAGGTAATTAGCCCTGTCAGCACCCGATTGGAGGACTCCTGTTCATATGCACTCTCAGGGCTTCTCGCAGACGCCGGTAATAGCTTCCTGCATGCTGTCTCTGTTTGCTGAGAGTCTGTTCCAGTCTTGCTGTATCCGGTCATTCCAGTATTCGGAAGTCCTGAACTCGGAAGTTGTCATCTTATTCCTGGAGTCCTGACTAACCACCGTATAACATCCAGTGGTGTTCGTGAGTCGCGGCCTTGCCGTGTGTTGCGGCTTGTCCGCTTTATTATTTATTATTTGTGTTTTGGAGCATTTCGCGGAGGGTTCCGCTTCCACAGGTCCACTCTGGTATCCAGCGGTGCTGGGTAGGAGTATTGGACAAGTGGATTTTGGTTGTCCTTTTCCCTGGCGGGTTTCCGCACATACTTCAGGTTTTGTTAGTTAGCTTGTTGCCCCTGGCCTGTTGTCAGTCAGAGGTCCTCTTGTTATCATCCTGCCTCGGATTTCCCTTTGTCTCTCACTAAGACCGGGGGGCACCGGAGTTGGGCAGACATAATCCGCCCTTCAAACGTGGCTGCCAGGGGCTCAAGAAACCATAGTCTCGCAGGGGATTTCCGATAGCACGGGTGAGACAATAGAGTTAGGGTGCCAGGGGCAACTAGTCTTTCCTGCTCCCGTTACCTGCATTCCATTCCAGCGCTCTGGTCCTTGTCATAAAATCTCCTCTGGTCAGGAGTGCTGGAATCATAACATTGGGTGAGACAATAGAGTTAGGGCGCCAGGGGCAACTAGTCTTTCCTGCTCCCGTTACCTGCATTCCATTCCAGCGCTCTGGTCCTTGTCATAAAATCTCCTCTGGTCAGGAGTGCTGGAATCATAACATTATTACCGGCCATACCAAAACTTAAAATTAAACGGAGTTTAATTTTTTCTTATTCAGTTTTTGTAAGAAATTGTCGGCCTCATGAATCCAACAGGGTTAGGACCAAATCCTGGTCAGCTCTTAGTCAGTCAGATTCAAGAACTTACTCAGATGGTTCAGGATCTTTCCCTTCGGGTGAAGTCGCAGGAAGATCTTTTACGAACTTCCCCGAGGGTAGTTCCTGAACCAAAAATGCATTTGCCTGACCGTTTTTCTGGGGATAGAAAAGAGTTTTTTAATTTTAAAGAATCCTGTAAACTTTATTTTCGTTTAAGACCGATCTCCTCGGGTACTGAATCTCAGCGGATCGGGATTATTATTTCTTTGCTCCAGGGGGATCCCCAGACTTGGGCATTTGGTTTAAAAGCAGATGATCCGGTGTTATTGTCAGTAGACGCTTTTTTTGGGTCTTTAGGACTATTATATGATGACCCTGATAGAGAGGCATCCGCTGAAGGTCAATTGCGCGCCCTCAGACAGGGTAGGAATCCTGCAGAGGTTTATTGTACGGAGTTTCGCCGGTGGTCGAACGACTGTGGCTGGAATGACCCAGCCCTGCGCAGTCAGTTTCGCCTCGGCTTATCAGAATCTATTAAAGACAGTCTCCTCCAGTATCCCGCTCCTGAGACTCTCGATAAACTCATGGAGCTTTCTATCAAGATTGATCGTCGTCTCAGAGAGCGGAAGGCTGAAAAAGGAGCATCGGTCAGGTCATCTCCATGTGTATATTCCATCCCTGAGGACATAGAGGAGCCCATGCAGATGGGTCTCTCCCGGTTGTCTCCTGAAGAGAGAGCCAGAAGGCAAAACTCTGGTCTTTGTTTGTATTGTGGGGGTAAGGGACATTTTGCTCGTAATTGTCCGAATAAGTCGGGAAACGCCTTGACCAGGTGAATTGTGAGGGGGTTCACCTAGGTCTGCAGCTTATCTCCTCGAATAACTCCCTTTTAGTCCCAGCTAAGGTTTCCTTTGGCAGCCTCAGTTCCTCGGTGTCGGCTTTTGTCGACAGTGGAGCCGCAGGTAACTTTATGGATTTAACTTGGGCTAAGGCCTTAGGCATTCCTCAGTTATCTTTGGGTAGGTGTGTCACCATGCATGGCTTAGATGGGAGTCCACTGTCCAATGGGGTTATTTCCCTCTGTACACCCCCTGTACTACTTACGGTAGGAGCTCTTCATTCTGAAAAAATCGAGTTCTTCCTTACCCATTGCCCAGCAGTTCCAGTGGTTCTGGGTCACCCTTGGCTGGCCTTTCACAATCCCACCATTGATTGGCGGTCAGGGGAGATTTCTCAATGGGGTGCCTTCTGTGATAAGGAATGTATTTCGTTTCCAGTCAGAATAGCTGCTGCCATTCCTGAACTCATTCCCGTGGAGTACCAGGAGTTTGCTGATGTGTTCTCCAAGGGCAATGCAGACATTCTGCCTCCCCATCGGCCTTATGATTGCGCCATTGAGCTAATTCCTGGTGCCGCATTGCCAAAGGGAAGGTTATATGCTTTATCCGGGCCAGAAACTGCGGCCATGGATGACTATGTTAAAGAGAGCCTAGGGAAAGGATTTATTAGGCCATCTAAATCTCCTTTAAGTGCAGGCTTCTTCTTTGTGGAGAAAAAGGATGGCTCGCTCAGACCTTGCATTGACTATAGAGCCCTAAATAAAATCTCAGTTAAAAATACTTATCCTCTGCCGCTGATTTCTGTCCTCTTTGATCAGCTGCGTTCGGCTGTGATTTTTTCCAAAATTGACCTAAGAGGAGCGTATAACCTCATCCGATCAGGTCCGGAGATGAGTGGAAGACAGCCTTCAGTACTCAGTCGGGTCACTACGAGTACCTAGTGATGCCGTTCGGCTTGTCTAACGCTCCAGCAGTTTTCCAGGACCTCATTAACGATGTGCTCCGTGACTTCCTAGGGAAATTCGTGGTCGTTTACTTAGACGACATCCTGATTTATTCTGACTCTATTGAACAACATGTTACCCGGGTGCGTCAGGTTCTTCAAAAGTTACGTGAGAATCATCTATATGCCAAACTGGAAAAATGCGAGTTTCATGTCACGGAGGTATCTTTTTTAGGGTACATTATTTCCCCTCGGGGATTTTTCATGGAACCAAAGAAGCTCCAGGCCATCCTTAGTTGGGCGCAACCCACCAATTTAAAAGCAATTCAGCGCTTTTTAGGGTTTGCGAAATATTACAGGAGGTTCATTCATTCTTTTTCCGACCTGGTTGCTCCCATTGTGGCCCTGACAAAGAAAGGAGCGGATCCTACCAACTGGTCGCGTGAAGCGGAGTTGTCCTTTCGGGCCTTGAAACAAGCTTTTGTCTCGGCTCCAGTCCTCAGACATCCCAATCCAGGATTGCCCTTCGTTGTGGAGGTTGATGCCTCGGAGGTTGGAGTAGGGGCTATACTATCTCAAAAGGATCCAGAGTCTCTGGAACTACATCCTTGTGCCTTTATGTCCAGGAAATTCTCCTCCGCTGAATCCAACTATGACGTTGGTAACCGGGAATTACTGGCAATAAAATGGGCTTTCGAGGAGTGGAGGCATTGGCTGGAGGGAGCAACACATACCATTTCAGTATTGACTGACCATAAGAATCTGCAATACATCGAATCAGCTAAGCGGCTGAATGCCCGGCAGGCTCGTTGGGCTTTGTTCTTTACTCGTTTCAAATTTATTATAACTTTCAGGCCAGGTTCCAAGAATACCAAGGCAGATGCTCTGTCACGCAGTTTTCTTCCGGTTCATGATAACAGTCCTGTTACTCCCATACTTCCAACTTCAGTCATTTGGGCAGGCCTCACACAAGATTTATTTACCCAGTTAAAACAGCTTCAACATCAAACTCCTGGAAATACTCCTGCTGGTCGTCTTTACGTCCCTGAGTTCTTGAGAGCTACTGTTTTGACTGAGTTCCATGATAACAAAGTTTCCGGGCATCCAGGGATCTCTAAGACATTGGAGTTAGTCTCCCGCTCAGTATGGTGGCCTGGTCTTTCTAAAGACGTTAAGGAGTTTGTTTCTTCATGTCAGGTTTGTGCACAGCATAAGGTTCCCCGTTCCTTGCCTATCGGGCAACTTATGCCCTTGAATGTCCCTCTCAGGCCATGGTCTCATATTTCCATGGATTTTGTGGTGGACCTTCCCCTTTCAGCTGGATGCAGAGTCATTTGGGTGGTAGTAGACCGTTTTAGCAAGATGGCTCATTTCATTGCCCTTCCCCCGACTGCCATCTGCCCAAGGATTGGCAGTGTTGTTTCTCCGCCATGTTTTCAGACTTCATGGGTTGCCCACTGATATTGTTTCTGATCGGGGTCCACAATTCATTGCACAATTCTGGAAGTGTTTTAGTGCTTCATTAAAGATGAGATTGTCATTAACATCTGGTTACCACCCACAGTCCAACGGGCAAACCGAGCGAGTTAACCAATCATTGAAACAGTATTTGCGTTTGTACTCAGCCAAACTCCAGAATGATTGGTCCGAGTTTCTTCCATTGGCGGAGTTTGCTTACAATAATTCTTGTCATTCCTCCACCCAGGGCCGTTTCTAGACAATTTGGCTCCCAGTGCGAGATTTCAAAATGCGCCCCCCCCTATTGCGCTAAAAAAAAAAAAAAAAGTGTGCCCCCCCATATAGCCATAAAAAGAAAAAGCATGCGCGCGCCGCAGGCGCGCGCGCTCCCGACAAGGGTGTGTGGCCTGATTAAAATGGGCGTGGTCTCATTAAAGTGGGCATGGCCTCATCTGATATCATCACACCCACCACAGTACGGAAAAAATAAAAATGTCCCCTTTTTACACATTACAGCAGGCAAGTGTCCCCATATTACACAGCGCGGCAGGCAGGTGTCCCCATTTTACACAGCGCGGCAGGCAGGTGTCCCCATTTTACACAGCACGGAAGGCTGGTATCCCCATTTTACACAGTACGCAGGCAGGTGCCCCCATTTTACACAGTACGCAGGCAGGTATCCCCATTTTACAAAGTGCAGCAGGCAGGTATCCCCATTTTACACAGTGCGGCAGGCAGATATCCCCATTTTACACAGCACGGCAGGCAGATATCCCCATTTTACACAGCACGGCAGGCAGATATCCCCATTTTACACAGTACGCAGGCAGGTGCCCCCATATTACACAGTACGCAGGCAGATGCCCCCATATTACACAGTACGCAGGCAGATGCCCCCATATTACACAGTACGCAGGCAGATGCCCCCATATTACACAGTACGCAGGCAGATGCCCCCATATTACACAGTACGCAGGCAGATGCCCCCATATTACACAGTACGCAGGTAGGTGCCCCCATATTACACAGTACGCAGGCAGATGCCCCCATATTACACAGTACGCAGGCAGATGCCCCCATATTACACAGTACGCAGGCAGGTGCCCCCATATTACACAGTACGCAGGCAGATGCCCCCATCTTACACAGTACGCAGGCAGATGCCCCCATATTACACAGTACGCAGGCAGATGCCCCCATATTACACAGTACGCAGGCAGATGCCCCCATATTACACAGTACGCAGGCAGATGCCCCCATATTACACAGTACGCAGGCAGATGCCCCCATATTACACAGTACGCAGGTAGGTGCCCCCATATTACACAGTACGCAGGCAGATGCCCCCATATTACACAGTACGCAGGCAGGTGCCCCCATATTACACAGTACGCAGGCAGGTGCCCCCATATTACACAGTACGCAGGCAGGTTCCCCCATATTACACAGTACGCAGGTAGGTGCCCCCATATTACACAGTACGCAGGCAGATGCCCCCATATTACACAGTACGCAGGCAGATGCCCCCATATTACACAGTACGCAGGCAGGTGCCCCCATATTACACAGTACGCAGGCAGGTGCCCCCATATTACACAGTACGCAGGCAGGTTCCCCCATATTACACAGTACGCAGGCAGGTGCCCCCATATTACACAGTGTGGCAGGCAGGTATCCCCATAGGCAGGTGCCCCCATATTACACAGTGTGGCAGGCAGGTATCCCCATAGGCAGGTGCCCCCATATTACACAGTGTGGCAGGCAGGTATCCCCATAGGCAGGTGCCCCCATATTACACAGTGTGGCAGGCAGGTATCCCCATAGGCAGGTGCCCCCATTTTACACAGTGCGGCAGTCAGGTTTCAAGCTGAGGAGAAGGAAGGGGGAGAGAGAGAGAATACTTACGTCTTCCCGCTCTTCGGTCCCGCCGCCTCACGTCCCGCGCCGGCCGCCTCCTCCTTCTTGCTTCTCCTTCTCGCCTCTCCCGAGCGCTCCTGCTCGGGGGGCGGGGCTTTGCGGAATGACGCGTTTGCGTCGTGACGTCACGACGCAACGCGTCATTCCGCGAAACTCCGCCCCCCGAGCAGGAGCGCTCGGGAGAGGCAAGAAGAAGTAACTAAGTGCCGCGGCGGGCGCCCCGTGCAGTTGCACGGCTCGCCCGCCCCTAGAAACGGCACTGCCTCCACCAACGTGTCTCCATTCTTTTCAGTTTTTGGTTTTCACCCCAGAGCTAATTCTTTTTTTCAACATTCCTCAGTTTCCTCGCTAACCTTAACCTCCCATCTCAGAGCCATTTGGAAAAAAGTGCACCTTGCTCTCAGAAAAGCGGCCTTTCGAGAGAAAAAATTTTCTGACCGGCTCCGACGTCCTTGCAATTTTAAGGTGGGAGATAGGGTATGGTTGTCGACTCGTAACATTAGACTTCGACAATCTTCAGCTAGGTTGGGACCCAAATTTATTGGACCATTTCATATCATTAAAAAAGTTAACCCAGTTGCTTTCCGGTTACGTTTACCAAAATCTCTTCGGATTGGTAATACGTTTCATTGCTCCCTGTTGAAGCCATACATTTCTTCCAGTAAATTTCCTCGGAAGATCTCTCAGGGAAGATCTCCAGTGGATGTACAGGGACAACAGGAGTTCCTGGTGGAGAAGGTTCTCGATTCCAAGTTGTCCAGGGGCCGGCTTTATTTTCTGGTTCACTGGAGAGGTTATGGTCCAGAGGAAAGGTCCTGGGTCCTGGATAAGGATCTTCATGCCCCAAGGCTCAAGAGGGCATTTTTTCGGGAATTTCCTTGGAAGCCTGGCTTTAGGGGTTCCTTGACCCCTCCTCAAGGGGGGGGGGGGTACTGTTAGGCGCCGGGGTCCGCTCGTCGGTGCGGCCCGGCGCCTAGCAACCAGGGACGTCGTACGCGGACAGCCGCCGGCTCCCTGGCAACGCTGGACGCCGGTCGCACTGAGCCGCACGGACCCTAGCAACGGGGACGCCACTGACGGACCGCGTTCCCCGTTGCTGGGTCCAGGGTTTAATGAACCTACACCTGTTTCCTGGCCGTGCAGCAAGGCAGCTGCACGGCATGTAGGTAATTAGCCCTGTCAGCACCCGATTGGAGGACTCCTGTTCATATGCACTCTCAGGGCTTCTCACAGACGCCGGTAATAGCTTCCTGCATGCTGTCTCTGTTTGCTGAGAGTCTGTTCCAGTCTTGCTGTATCCGGTCATTCCAGTATTCGGAAGTCCTGAACTCGGAAGTTGTCATCTTATTCCTGGAGTCCTGACTAACCACCGTATAACATCCAGTGGTGTTCGTGAGTCGCGGCCTTGCCGTGTGTTGCGGCTTGTCCGCTTTATTATTTATTATTTGTGTTTTGGAGCATTTCGCGGAGGGTTCCGCTTCCACAGGTCCACTCTGGTATCCAGCGGTGCTCAGACCTTGCATTGACTATAGAGCCCTAAATAAAATCTCAGTTAAAAATACTTATCCTCTGCCGCTGATTTCTGTCCTCTTTGATCAGCTGCGTTCGGCTGTGATTTTTTCCAAAATTGACCTAAGAGGAGCGTATAACCTCATCCGATCAGGTCCGGAGATGAGTGGAAGACAGCCTTCAGTACTCAGTCGGGTCACTACGAGTACCTAGTGATGCCGTTCGGCTTGTCTAACGCTCCAGCAGTTTTCCAGGACCTCATTAACGATGTGCTCCGTGACTTCCTAGGGAAATTCGTGGTCGTTTACTTAGACGACATCCTGATTTATTCTGACTCTATTGAACAACATGTTACCCGGGTGCGTCAGGTTCTTCAAAAGTTACGTGAGAATCATCTATATGCCAAACTGGAAAAATGCGAGTTTCATGTCACGGAGGTATCTTTTTTAGGGTACATTATTTCCCCTCGGGGATTTTTCATGGAACCAAAGAAGCTCCAGGCCATCCTTAGTTGGGCGCAACCCACCAATTTAAAAGCAATTCAGCGCTTTTTAGGGTTTGCGAAATATTACAGGAGGTTCATTCATTCTTTTTCCGACCTGGTTGCTCCCATTGTGGCCCTGACAAAGAAAGGAGCGGATCCTACCAACTGGTCGCGTGAAGCGGAGTTGTCCTTTCGGGCCTTGAAACAAGCTTTTGTCTCGGCTCCAGTCCTCAGACATCCCAATCCAGGATTGCCCTTCGTTGTGGAGGTTGATGCCTCGGAGGTTGGAGTAGGGGCTATACTATCTCAAAAGGATCCAGAGTCTCTGGAACTACATCCTTGTGCCTTTATGTCCAGGAAATTCTCCTCCGCTGAATCCAACTATGACGTTGGTAACCGGGAATTACTGGCAATAAAATGGGCTTTTGAGGAGTGGAGGCATTGGCTGGAGGGAGCAACACATACCATTTCAGTATTGACTGACCATAAGAATCTGCAATACATCGAATCAGCTAAGCGGCTGAATGCCCGGCAGGCTCGTTGGGCTTTGTTCTTTACTCGTTTCAAATTTATTATAACTTTCAGGCCAGGTTCCAAGAATACCAAGGCAGATGCTCTGTCACGCAGTTTTCTTCCGGTTCATGATAACAGTCCTGTTACTCCCATACTTCCATCTTCAGTCATTTGGGCAGGCCTCACACAAGATTTATTTACCCAGTTAAAACAGCTTCAACATCAAACTCCTGGAAATACTCCTGCTGGTCGTCTTTACGTCCCTGAGTTCTTGAGAGCTACTGTTTTGACTGAGTTCCATGATAACAAAGTTTCCGGGCATCCAGGGATCTCTAAGACATTGGAGTTAGTCTCCCGCTCAGTATGGTGGCCTGGTCTTTCTAAAGACGTTAAGGAGTTTGTTTCTTCATGTCAGGTTTGTGCACAGCATAAGGTTCCCCGTTCCTTGCCTATCGGGCAACTTATGCCCTTGAATGTCCCTCTCAGGCCATGGTCTCATATTTCCATGGATTTTGTGGTGGACCTTCCCCTTTCAGCTGGATGCAGAGTCATTTGGGTGGTAGTAGACCGTTTTAGCAAGATGGCTCATTTCATTGCCCTTCCCCCGACTGCCATCTGCCCAAGGATTGGCAGTGTTGTTTCTCCGCCATGTTTTCAGACTTCATGGGTTGCCCACTGATATTGTTTCTGATCGGGGTCCACAATTCATTGCACAATTCTGGAAGTGTTTTAGTGCTTCATTAAAGATGAGATTGTCATTAACATCTGGTTACCACCCACAGTCCAACGGGCAAACCGAGCGAGTTAACCAATCATTAAAACAGTATTTGCGTTTGTACTCAGCCAAACTCCAGAATGATTGGTCCGAGTTTCTTCCATTGGCGGAGTTTGCTTACAATAATTCTTGTCATTCCTCCACCCAGGGCCGTTTCTAGACAATTTGGCTCCCAGTGCGAGATTTCAAAATGCGCCCCCCCCATTGCTCTAAAAAAAAAAAAAAAAAAAGTGTGCCCCCCCATATAGCCATAAAAAGAAAAAGCATGCGCGCGCCGCAGGCGCGCGCGCTCCCGACAAGGGTGTGTGGCCTGATTAAAATGGGCGTGGTCTCATTAAAGTGGGCATGGCCTCATCTGATATCATCACACCCACCACAGTACGGAAAAAATAAAAATGTCCCCTTTTTACACATTACAGCAGGCAAGTGTCCCCATATTACACAGTACGCAGGCAGATGCCCCCATATTACACAGTACGCAGGCAGGTGCCCCCATATTACACAGTACGCAGGCAGATGCCCCCATCTTACACAGTACGCAGGCAGATGCCCCCATATTACACAGTACGCAGGCAGATGCCCCCATATTACACAGTACGCAGGCAGATGCCCCCATATTACACAGTACGCAGGCAGATGCCCCCATATTACACAGTACGCAGGCAGATGCCCCCATATTACACAGTACGCAGGTAGGTGCCCCCATATTACACAGTACGCAGGCAGATGCCCCCATATTACACAGTACGCAGGCAGGTGCCCCCATATTACACAGTACGCAGGCAGGTGCCCCCATATTACACAGTACGCAGGCAGGTTCCCCCATATTACACAGTACGCAGGTAGGTGCCCCCATATTACACAGTACGCAGGCAGATGCCCCCATATTACACAGTACGCAGGCAGATGCCCCCATATTACACAGTACGCAGGCAGGTGCCCCCATATTACACAGTACGCAGGCAGGTGCCCCCATATTACACAGTACGCAGGCAGGTTCCCCCATATTACACAGTACGCAGGCAGGTGCCCCCATATTACACAGTGTGGCAGGCAGGTATCCCCATAGGCAGGTGCCCCCATATTACACAGTGTGGCAGGCAGGTATCCCCATAGGCAGGTGCCCCCATATTACACAGTGTGGCAGGCAGGTATCCCCATAGGCAGGTGCCCCCATATTACACAGTGTGGCAGGCAGGTATCCCCATAGGCAGGTGCCCCCATTTTACACAGTGCGGCAGGCAGGTTTCAAGCTGAGGAGAAGGAAGGGGGAGAGAGAGAGAATACTTACGTCTTCCCGCTCTTCGGTCCCGCCGCCTCACGTCCCGCGCCGGCCGCCTCCTCCTTCTTGCTTCTCCTTCTCGCCTCTCCCGAGCGCTCCTGCTCGGGGGGCGGGGCTTTGCGGAATGACGCGTTTGCGTCGTGACGTCACGACGCAACGCGTCATTCCGCGAAACTCCGCCCCCCGAGCAGGAGCGCTCGGGAGAGGCAAGAAGAAGTAACTAAGTGCCGCGGCGGGCGCCCCGTGCAGTTGCACGGCTCGCCCGCCCCTAGAAACGGCACTGCCTCCACCAACGTGTCTCCATTCTTTTCAGTTTTTGGTTTTCACCCCAGAGCTAATTCTTTTTTTCAACATTCCTCAGTTTCCTCGCTAACCTTAACCTCCCATCTCAGAGCCATTTGGAAAAAAGTGCACCTTGCTCTCAGAAAAGCGGCCTTTCGAGAGAAAAATTTTTCTGACCGGCTCCGACGTCCTTGCAATTTTAAGGTGGGAGATAGGGTATGGTTGTCGACTCGTAACATTAGACTTCGACAATCTTCAGCTAGGTTGGGACCCAAATTTATTGGACCATTTCATATCATTAAAAAAGTTAACCCAGTTGCTTTCCGGTTACGTTTACCAAAATCTCTTCGGATTGGTAATACGTTTCATTGCTCCCTGTTGAAGCCATACATTTCTTCCAGTAAATTTCCTCGGAAGATCTCTCAGGGAAGATCTCCAGTGGATGTACAGGGACAACAGGAGTTCCTGGTGCAGAAGGTTCTCGATTCCAAGTTGTCCAGGGGCCGGCTTTATTTTCTGGTTCACTGGAGAGGTTATGGTCCAGAGGAAAGGTCCTGGGTCCTGGATAAGGATCTTCATGCCCCAAGGCTCAAGAGGGCATTTTTTCGGGAATTTCCTTGGAAGCCTGGCTTTAGGGGTTCCTTGACCCCTCCTCAAGGGGGGGGGGGGGTACTGTTAGGCGCCGGGGTCCGCTCGTCGGTGCGGCCCGGCGCCTAGCAACCAGGGACGTCGTACGCGGACAGCCGCCGGCTCCCTGGCAACGCTGGACGCCGGTCGCACTGAGCCGCACGGACCCTAGCAACGGGGACGCCACTGACGGACCGCGTTCCCCGTTGCTGGGTCCAGGGTTTAATGAACCTACACCTGTTTCCTGGCCGTGCAGCAAGGCAGCTGCACGGCATGTAGGTAATTAGCCCTGTCAGCACCCGATTGGAGGACTCCTGTTCATATGCACTCTCAGGGCTTCTCACAGACGCCGGTAATAGCTTCCTGCATGCTGTCTCTGTTTGCTGAGAGTCTGTTCCAGTCTTGCTGTATCCGGTCATTCCAGTATTCGGAAGTCCTGAACTCGGAAGTTGTCATCTTATTCCTGGAGTCCTGACTAACCACCGTATAACATCCAGTGGTGTTCGTGAGTCGCGGCCTTGCCGTGTGTTGCGGCTTGTCCGCTTTATTATTTATTATTTGTGTTTTGGAGCATTTCGCGGAGGGTTCCGCTTCCACAGGTCCACTCTGGTATCCAGCGGTGCTGGGTAGGAGTATTGGACAAGTGGATTTTGGTTGTCCCTTTCCCTGGCGGGTTTCCGCACATACTTCAGGTTTTGTTAGTTAGCTTGTTGCCCCTGACCTGTTGTCAGTCAGAGGTCCTCTTGTTATCATCCTGCCTCGGATTTCCCTTTGTCTCTCACTAAGACCGGGGGGCACCGGAGTTGGGCAGACATAATCCGCCCTTCAAACGTGGCTGCCAGGGGCTCAAGAAACCATAGTCTCGCAGGAGATTTCTGATAGCACGGGTGAGACAATAGAGTTAGGGCGCCAGGGGCAACTAGTCTTTCCTGCTCCCGTTACCTGCATTCCATTCCAGCGCTCTGGTCCTTGTCATAAAATCTCCTCTGGTCAGGAGTGCTGGAATCATAACATTGGGTGAGACAATAGAGTTAGGGCACCAGGGGCAACTAGTCTTTCCTGCTCCCGTTACCTGCATTCCATTCCAGCGCTCTGGTCCTTGTCATAAAATCTCCTCTGGTCAGGAGTGCTGGAATCATAACACAGTGCTATGATGCCTAGCAGCGACCCCCCCCCCCCCACTGCAAACCCGCAAATGATAGATTTGTGCCCTCCCACAAATGGGACAGGCACCGGGTGATACTGGGGAGAGGCAGTGGGTGACAGGCAGTTTGTGACACTGGGGAGAGGCAGTGGGTGACAGTGTGGAGTAGAGGATGACAGGGAAAATGAAACAGGGAGTGGTTGATCAGCGCTAAAGTGCCTTGATACTGTTGACCCCACTGCTGCCTGTCATACAGTTTGACAGGCACAGAAACAGTGGATAGCAGCAAAATGGGGAGAGCGCCCGTTCAGCCCGGTGCCTCCCCGCAATGCTTACTAGGGTTACTGCATCGCGATGGTCCTGGTCCCATACCAAACGCTCTAGTCTGGGCACACTCAACCCTGTTGGCTCGCCAGCACTGCTTCCATTGTTAAATTGAAGAGGAAAAGAAAACTGTCTTTTTTGGGGCACTCATTAAACAAATGTTTCTAAAACTTAACTTTTATAAATGGACTCACTTTCAGACAAACACACATTTAACAAATAGAAAATGGAAAAATAAGGGGTTTAAAAAGCTAATGCAATCCTACATTATGGGCAGGGCCGGTTCTTGCTCTTGTGGCGCCCCGGGCAAAAAATAGGGGCGTGGCTTCATATGGGGGCGTGGTCAGTTACGCCCCCATTTGTGCCCCTGTAGCGCAGCTGGAAGAAAAATAAAAAATAAAATAAAAGTATACTTGCAATCCCCGCTCCTGATTCCAGACCTCCTCCTCCGCCGGCGCCGCTCTTCTCCTATCTTTGGATCTATGGGAGAGACCTCATTACGTCTCTCCCATAGCACAGCATAGACACTAGAGGTAAATTATGACCCCTAGTGTCTGTGCCACTATGCTGTGCGGTGCGCGATGACGTCATCGCGCACCCCACAGCACAGGTCCTCTCCATGAAGGGAAACTAGACGCGTAGCGTCTGGTTCCCTTCAAAGCGGGGGACCAGCGGCGGGCACAGCGGGGGGCACAGTGGCGGATCTTGCCATGGTGCGGCGCCCTCCAGATGTCGCCGGCGCCCTCTGGAAGGCGGCGCCCTGGGAAAAAGTACTGCTTGCCCGTGGCAAGATCCGCTACTGATTATGGGGGTAATTCTGAGTTGATCGCAGCAGGAACTTTGTTAGCAATTGGGCAAAGCCATGTGCACTGCAGGGGAGGCAGATATAACATGTGCAGAGAGAGTTAGATTTGGGTGTGGTGAGTTCAATCTGCAATCTAAATTGCAGTGTAAAAATAAAGCAGCCAGTATTTACCCTGAACAGAAACAAAATAACCCACCCAAATCTAACTCTCTCTGCAAATGTTATATCTGCCCCCACCCCCTACAGTGCACATGGTTTTGCCCAACTGCTAAAAAATTTCCTGCTGCGATCAACTCAGAATTACCCCCATATTCCAACAATTGTATTGCAAGGTGGTGATTCAAATAATTAGACAAAAGTTTGTTCCATAGTGCCATATTTTGCACGTGCCTCGGATGGATAATTTTATACCATTAAATATTTGCATTGAATTCATAAATAATGCAATTACCATTCTCTAGGATAGCTCATTAAATTATTGGTTTTGCAAAATCAAGAAAAAAGACAATGTATAAAGCAATAGTTTCAAAACAATGTGTCAGAACCATACTATCTCTGTTAATGCCATTCAATGATTTGCTCCTAATGGAGAATTGCAAGACAGAACCATACATAGGTGGCAACATTGTAACTTAATTACAGTCTCTGTAAATTGTTGCAACTTTAATGGAACTGTTTCACATTAGTGTCAAAAATCAACAATATGCTACCCTTGTAGACCCTTGGCAAAAATACTGTTATATCATGCATCCAGTCAATTGGATAATAATTTAATAGTTTAAATTCCATCCACCAAGAAATTATGTAAATCGAGGAATAGGGGTAGATGTAAGAAAAAGAAAGTTTCACAAAATGACAATTTCTTATACCGCTGCTTTTCACCGTCCAACTACCAATTATTAAGACATCGAACAGCCTGTGAGCGAGTGCAGTTTGTAAACAGTACCTGTTAGAGGACTGTCATGCACTGCTGCTTCTCACCATCATATCATGGATCATTGAACATCGATCGGTCAGTGAGTGAGTGTAATAATATTGGAAAGAAGTAAAAAAGTAAAATGCTTCTCCTGTCTGTTGCTTTTGGTAACCGTCCTAATACACGTGGTGCAGCCGAAGAGAGAGCAAATAAATAGATAACGAGAGGCAATAGTTTTATTTTCTCTAAATCAAAATAAGACTGAAAAGTGAAAGGCACTCTAAACACAGCCCTGCACTGCTGCTACCTGCCATCATATTTTGAATAATCAAAGCTTTGAATGGCAGGTAATCGAGTGCAAGGGATAGTAAACGAGAGACGAAAAAAAGAAAGGAAAAGGTGCTGTAAGTTTAACAAAGTATAAATAGAAAATCAGAAGATATACGATTGAAACAAATGCAGCATCTGAAATGAAATAAGTATACTGCATCAAATTAAATCATTATACTTCCCTTAATCAGATTCATCTCATGATGGACTTTAGTTACTGGTATAAGCATGCCTTATGTCCTTACAAAGCATGGTCAGGTAGCCCAAAAATGTCTCCTACGTGCACGTTTCACCAAGGATGGCTTTGTCAGGGAGTTGTTTCCATTGTTGTCAGATTCAAATCCAACTAGTGTTATAATATAAACTTGAATGAATGGACAGTTGTGCTTGTACCTCCCCCTCTGACTGGTATAAGGAGGAATAGATCTGTTTACCCACCAAGAAAAAAATATAACAAAGTGAGGTGTTTTATTCCAGGTATATTATGCACAATTAAAATTGTCCAAAACAAAAAAAAGAGATTTGCCTAGGTTTGTAGTAAGAAACAAATGTTACAATTTATCAGCTGAGAAGAGAAACCGAACTATATGACAACTTTACTCTCCAAAGTCAAGGTGGGTACACACTTATAGATATATCTGCCGATCAATTGATCTGCAGATATATCTATGGACGGATCGGGCAGTATGCTGTGCATACACACTGGCCGATCCGTCGGGTACTGATGTCATGAACTGGGTGGGCGTGTACACATGCCCGCCCAGTTCAGCTGTCAATCACCGCCGGCCGCCGCAGCATTGTACGGGCGGCCGGCTGGTCGCCCGTACACACACAGCGGTGCGCCAATATAACGGTAGATATATTGGCCATCGGCTGTGCTGCGGGGCCAACGCGATATGTCTGTGAACGACGGAGATCACAGACATATCGCCCGTACACACTGGCCGACGGTCCCGCGATATCTCGGGCGTTCAATAGAACGGCCGATATATCGGCCAGTGTGTACCCACCTTTAGATTAGAAATAAACCATTCCAATCACTTGGTGCTGGATAATATTTACCTATCATACATAACCCCTTTTACTAGGCCAAAGGAAAATAAATACAGATGTGTCCATATAGACCTATCCTCAAATCATGGCAAATAGCCCCCTTTTAGCACAACATGGACTTTGCGACTTAGCCACGCTATGCGTTTTACTCTGCAACTTTAGTTCTTTGCAACAAAATTACCAATAACAAATAACCCTAAGTACAGTATCTAGTAGACTATAGGCAAATATTGGTAAAAACGCAATATTGGTAAAAAGGCAAAGATAGGTCTGATACGAGTAACATGCGAGATGCATGTTTAATCTACTACTTTATTCCAATTTAAATGCACCAAAAATACTGCTCCTAATTATCTTTCTCCAATAATAGCCTTAAAACCACCATGTTTACCAAGCTACTTTGAGGAGAAAAAATATGGCCTTCTCACAGACATCATATTGTGTCATTTAATCCTGTGTGCCCCTGAACTACCTTCATATTTAAAGCTGCTGGTGTCTACATTGAAATAATAGCATGTTTAATCTAGGGCATTGTATATCATTGGAAATAGCTAAATAGGTTTACACATGAGTGCACTGTGTTTCAATATGAATATATATTGTGGTTGCTGCTACAGCAAATGAAAGAATCTAAAGACAAGAAACAGAATCAAGTATTTACCTCAAGACTTGCTTGGCATCATACCATCGTGTTGTGAAACTCCGCAGACTGATACAGTTCAATGTACTTTTATCTATGATCTTAAATAAAATCTTTGTGGTACATATTTAAGCAAACCACTGTAGTGCTCATGAAAAGTATACTGAAACTCAGTGTTGGCATTAATCATCGCCCACTTTATTTTTCTATATTGAGGTACTGAGGAGTTAGTCATGAAACAAGTTATGAAGAAGTTACAGATTGCCACTTAGAACAAACAAAGGAAAATATATATATTTTTATTAATAGGAGCATGTTGTGCAAAATGTTAACAAATGTTCCCATATGTTAATTCACCTGTACCATTTGCGTGCATACATGGGCCATATGGTTAATATGCCAACCTGGTGTGGTCACTGTGGACAGAAACACATTAATTGACAATGAATGTCTATTTGTTAGGTATGTGCTCACAGTCCTATTAAACTACAGTGTAGTTGCTGAGAGTTGAGAGAACCAATTACTGGTGGCTGGCAGATGGGGGGCTTGTACTATACTGTATCTGCAAAAAACAGTAAGCCTGGCAAAACATGCCTGTAATAGTGGGTATTTTTGCACTATATAGCAGGCAAGTGGAGTGATGTCTGTGCACCATATTGCCGGTAATGAAAGTGGGGACCTTTTGAACTGTCGACCTAGTACATGTCAACCTAATGACCATGTCGACCTAGTGACCATGTCGACCTAATGCATGTCGACCGATAGTGGTCAACCTAATGACTGTCGACCTAAGTGGTGTCGACCTAATGACCGTATCCCATGAAAGCATGTTGCTGTGCAGTGTGTTGGTAATAATGGGGGTAATTCCAAGTTGATCGCAGCAGGAATTTTTTTAGCAGTTGGGTAAAACCATGTGCACTGCAGGTGTGGCAGATATAACATTTGCAGAGAGAGTTAGATTTGGGTGGGTTATTTTATTTCTGTGCAGGGTAAATACTGGCTGCTTTATTTTTACACTGCAAATTAGATTGCAGATTGAACACACCACACCCAAATCTAACTCTCTCTGCACATGTTATATCTGCCTCCCCTGCAGTGCACATGGTTTTGCCCAGTTGCTAACAGAATTCCTGCTGCGATCAACTTGGAATTACCCCCAATGATAGGTTATTATATGGGTATCTGTACAATGGAGGTGATTCAGAGATGGACGCAGTTAGCATCAGTGGTGCAAGTAGAAATATTTTCTTAGTGGTACTGAGTGTGCCGGAAAATGGGCGTGGTTACGTGTCATGAGGGGGCATGACCACATTACACTAGGGGGAGTGGCTACATTACACTAGGGATGTGGACACACAGCATAGTCCCTTTTCTTTGCATTCTGAAGGCAAGGCTAGAAATATATAGTAATGCCTCCAGTATAATAGAAATATATAGTGATACCCCCAGTATAATAGAAATATATTGTAATGCCCTTAGTATAATACAAATATATTGTAATGCCCCCAATTTAATAAAAATACATAGTAATGCCCCCATTATAGCATGAATATATACTGTAGTAGTGCCCCCGGTATAATAGAAATATATATTAGTGTCCCACATTACAATAGAAATACATAGTAATGTCCCCATAATAATAGACATACAGGTTGAGTATCCCTATCCCTTATCCAAAATTCAAAATCCCACATTTTTGGATCCCCTGCTGAGATAATGACATATGTATTATATATATTATCTTTAAATATGTATATTTATAAAATCCCACATTTGGATTTTTAATTTTGGATATGGGCATGCCCAGCAGCCCAGCCTGTGAAGAATATAAGGCGCTTAGTGCCGATGCTCACTTGAGCCAAGTGGTGGGAAACATCTGGACACTGCGGGAAAAGACACCCAGCCCAGTCCCCAGGCTCCTCTCTTCATTACAGCTGCGGCCGCCAGGAGAGAAAGCGTGATGTAATCTAATGACATCACCGTCGCGCTCCCTGTAGCCCTGACAAAGTGGGGGGCCCCGTCATGCTGCTGAACACCATGATCTTGTTGGTCGCCAGTGCACTATAACTGCGGTAATGACAGTCACAGGTGCAAAGTGTGCAGTGGGTGGTACTGAGTACCTGCTGCCAAATTCTTAAAGGTACTCCATACACGAGCATACCTGCATACTTGCATCACTGGTTAGCATTGCAAAGATGCAGCAGTGATGTGAAAAAATGCTAATGCTGCTGGAGATGTCCTACCAGCATTGCTGCATCTATTGTGATGGTCACAGCCTACGCTTACCCAGAATGACCGCTGGAAACATAGAATCATAGAATTTTGATCACCGATAATAACCACTCATCTAGTCTGCCCATGTACACGCACACACTTACACACTAGGGTTAATTTTTGTTGGGAGCCAATTAATCTACCAGCATATTTTTGGATTGTGGGAGGATCCAGAGTACCCGGAGGAAACCAACGCAAGCATGGGGAAAATATACAAACTCCACACATTTAGGGCCGTGGTGGGAATGGACCCCATGACCTCAGTGCTGTGAGGCAGTAATGCTAACCATTACATCATCTGTACTGTCCAGAACCCCTGTGCTCGGGCCAGGAGATCCCATTGCCTCGATATACCTACAAAATGGGGGCAACACGTTCTCCTTATATAGATCGGTCCCACTCGCTGCCCCTGCTATGCCTCCTCAATGGCCATAGCATGTCAATCATGCTGTGGCTTGGGGGCACTGCGAGCGATGATGCAGGATCCGTTCTGCAGTCCACCCGCCATCAGAGTAGTGTGTAAACAATCAGGTTTGTTTACTACTCTGAACCAGACCCAATATGAGGACAAATCAGTTAATGGCCCATCTCTGATATGCCCTTTTAGGCCTCAATGCATTTTAAAGCCATTGGCTAAGTAGCCTATTCTAATCTCTCTGTAGCCTTTTGACTTTCACATTTTTAACTTTTCTTCCAAATGTAGCACATCTACCCTGCCCTACAATGACTTGTCAATACTAAAGAAAGTACTAAGGGCCTGATTTATTTTTTGACTGCGCATGCATCACAGTTGTGCTGCATAGTTGCGCTGACGATTGATTACAGGTGACAGACGCAGTAATAATTTATTCTCAATATGAGTGACATTCTGTGTGTTTATGGGAGGGGGCGGTTTGTCAAATACAAGCGTGTTGCAAACATTTTCTGGGTGTGTCCCTGGTAGAGACTGTGACTTCATTCGCAGTTGTACTGGCCTCAGATAGTCATTCTGAATAACTATAGGGTTGCTCTGGATGTCAGTGTTACGATCAATGTTGGCAATGGTGCGTCTGTTATATGTAAGTGGTAGATTAGAGACACCGCCAGTGGGCTGCGGCATTAGCATATCTTTGCAGATCAGCTGCATACGGGATCCCAGTGGTGATTAGATTTGCAGCCACCTCTGAATCTGGCATTAAGTAACATCGCTGGAAATAGGAACTGTTGCTGTGGCACTGGCCCATCTCTACACAGCCTTACGGGCTTCATCAAAATCTAACATAACTTATATGTATGTACATGGAATATGAGTTACATGCACAAAGTTCCCACTAAACATTGAAACCAGCAATAGCGTTTCAGTCACTGGCGTATGTATAATGGGTACAGACAGAGTTATGACACTGGTACAAATGAAGCACATGTTCTTCCAAAATTATCACGTAGAAGGTTTGGTTTTGCAATATCTCCGTCGTTTAATGCTTTATACATATAGACAGAGCTAATAAAAATATGAAAACCATGCTAAATTTACTGTTTCCACAATGATAAATATTGATATTCCTTTGAGGGATTTGGTATTCCAGAATCTACTTGGAAACTTTACATTGATTTATCTGTCAATTTCTTACTGTTTCACTACACAAAGTTTCCTCACTTACAGGCCGGGATGTAATGGGAGACGATAATGCTGGCCGGGAAATTATCGCACCACATTGGACATTACATATGTCCGTCTATTTACCTGAACTCGACCAGTGTAATGGTGTGCGTCTTTTTCCTGGCTTCTGTGTATCGGATCCGAGTTGTCGCGTTTTTTAGAGTAGAAAACATTCTATATTTTCAGACCAACCAGAATGCATCTTTTTGTATAGGAGTACCACAGTGTCAGAGAAAGTCACACATTGGCCCCCCAAAGTCCCATGATTAAAGCAACACACACCTTAAAAACGAAACGATGCTACTATGAGGCACAATCAGCTCCTGCTGTATAAAATGATATGGACCATGCCTATATTCTGTGTGTAATAGCAACTGTATTTGCATACAAAATGTTATGCTACAACATAATTAAGAATGCTGATACAGTCGCAATTGCACACAGAATATATCAGACGCATTTTCCTGTGCAAAATGACAAATACACTACACTACACTGACTATTTTTAGAGCTCAAAGTTATTTTGAGGTTTTGATTTCCAGCATTTCTATAACCAACTCAGCCGGAAAAAAAACACCTCTAAATTCTTTGAGAGTTAAGCTGTTTTGTGTCTGACTTGCAATATTGTATTCCATTACATCGGCCGAATTATATATTTAATATGGGCAAAACACCTGGATCCGACTTTTTATCTGGTGCACTACTTTAGAGCAGAAAGCATCTGAAAAAGCTGCTTTGCGGCTGCGAATACATTAGCCGACTTTGCAAAATGCCTAATGTTTGTGGCTATAGCAAAAACTGACACTTCTTTCCATGCATAAGTATATACAAATTGAGCATTTTATGGTACATACCCCCTTCATCAACATAAAACTAATGTGCTTCTAGTTGTGTGGTTCAGTATATGAACTGTAACCAATAAAATTGATAAATAAAAATCCAACCTTGTATAACAGGTGTGGTATGATAAGTTGACATGGTCATAATGTTGACATTGGCCATGATGACATTCATCATTCAGATACCAATGAAATGTTGACATGTTAGAATGTCGACATAGCATCCCTGGTGGCTAAGCAGTGACTTACCTTCTCCCGATGGCTCCAGCGACTGCAGCAGCATCATCTTGTCATGTGACTGTGATTTCCAATGCAGAACCCTGACGGAGCTGCGGTTCCTGTGTATTCTCCCCCTAACCCTAATTCCTAACCCCTCCTGTAGTGCCTAATTCTACCTGACCCCACCCCCAGTAGTCTTACCCTAACTTTCCCCTAGTGCCTAACCTTAACACTCCCGTCCTGGAGTCTAACTGTAAAGATGACATTCTGACAGTGTCGGCATTTCACTTATGAGAATTATGACATGTTATCTGTCAACATTTTAACAATGTTGACATAATTGTTGACATTGTGGTGCTGACATTATGAATATTGATATTGTTAATGTTGACCTAATGGCTACGTCCCTTCACTGACATTAGAACCACACCCTTAATTTTTATAGTTTTTCTTCTTAAATAATGTAATTATATATATATATATATATATATAGGGTTCACTACGGCTGGCCGGCGGTCGGGCTCCCGGCGACCAGCATCCCGGCGCCGGGAGCCCGACCGCCGGCTTACCGACAGCTTGGCGAGCGCAAATGAGCCCCTTGCGGGCTCGCTGCGCTCGCCACGCTACGGGCACGGTGGCGCGCCACACTATTTTATTCTCCCTCTATGGGGGTCGTGGACCCCCACGAGGGAAAATAATTGTCGGTATTCCGGCTGTCGGGCTCCCGGCGCCGGTATACTGAGCGCCGGGAGCCCGACCGCCGGCAAACAGAAGACCACCCATATATATATATATATATATATATATATATATATATGAGCTATATGTGAGTTAGTGAGATGCAGTATAGGAATTATTATGTCAAACTTTTTTTGTGTTTGCAGTTTGAAGTTCTTACATACAGTAGGATGTCTCTGGTAGAGAAATATACTTTCTCATAGAAGTGTAACTGGATGGTGCAATAATGTAACCCGCTATACATTTAGGGACTGGGGGGGATTTATGAAATGATTTATAAAACGTTCTAAAGAGAACAAGTGTTGGTGTTGTTCATAGCAGCCAGTCAGATTCTAGAGCTCATGAATGAATGATGAATGGTAGCCAGAATGTCATTGCTTGCTATGGACAACACGATAACTTGTCCTTTTTACAAAACTTCCTAAATCTGCCTCTAGATCTCCTGGACATCAGAGTCTGTGGGGAGAAAAATACTGTGCACACTCATGCAAACACACACTTAGATAATCCCTTACAGAAAATTCAATCTCATCGTAAACTTGGTAGGTAACCACAGTTGGCAGGGAACTCACCAATCTGTCCACTTCCTGCCGTTGACCAGGGCAATACTTTTCAACACCTGAAGATGCCGGCATCAGCAGACTCTGACCCATGCTTTAAAACAAGGTACAATTGATGCCATGAAGGTGAAATTGTACCAGCACAGTAAATGTTAGGAGATGACATACAGATGATTGAAAGAGAATGGTGATTCGACTACTTAATTATTATTCATCTGTAAATTAATAATATGAACTTGTGTTTTATTATTATTATTATTTATTTATTTATTAACAGTTTTTTATATAGCGCAGCAAATTCCAATGTGCGTTACAACTGGAAACAGTGATAACATAAAACAAAACAACTGGAAACAACAGTGAAAAAAACGAGACTGGGTAATAACAGACAGTCATAGAGGTAGGAAATACTAAGAAATAAGGGAAATGTAAAGATAATAGCCAACTACATACAAGTGCCAGTGGTCTTTAACCTAGAGATGAGCGGGTTCGGTTTCTCTGAATCCGAACCCGCCAGAACTTCATGTTTTTTTTCACGGGTCCGAGCGACTCGGATCTTCCCGCCTTGCTCGGTTAACCCGAGCGCGCCCGAACGTCATCATGACGCTGTCGGATTCTCGCGAGGCTCGGATTCTATCGCGAGTCTCGGATTCTATATAAGGAGCCGCGCGTCGCCGCCATTTTCACACGTGCATTGAGATTGATAGGGAGAGGACGTGGCTGGAGTCCTCTCCGTTTAGACACTTGATTTACTAATTTTGGGGAGCATTAGGAGTACTCAGTAGTGTACAGTGCAGAGTTTTGCTGATAGTGACCAGTGACCACCACTTTTATTTATAATCCGTTCTCTGCCTGAAAAAAGCGATACACAGCACACAGTGACTCAGTCACATACCATATCTGTGTGCACTGCTCAGGCTCAGGCCAGTGTGCTGCATCATCTATATATATTATATATCTGTCTGACTGCTCAGCTCACACAGCTTATAATTGTGGGGGAGACTGGGGAGCACTACTGCAGTGCCAGTTATAGGTTATAGCAGGAGCCAGGAGTACATAATATTATATTAAAATTAAACAGTGCACACTTTTGCTGCAGGAGTGCCACTGCCAGTGTGACTAGTGACCAGTGACCTGACCACCAGTATATAATATTAGTAGTATACTATCTCTTTATCAACCAGTCTATATTAGCAGCAGACACAGTACAGTGCGGTAGTTCACGGCTGTGGCTACCTCTGTGTCGGCACTCGGCAGCCCGTCCATAATTGTATATACCAGTGACCTAACCGTGGTTTTTTTTTCTTTCTTTATACATACATACTAGTTACGAGTATACTATCTCTTTATCAACCAGTCTATATATTAGCAGCAGACACAGTACAGTGCGGTAGTTCACGGCTGTGGCTACCTCTGTGTCGGCACTCGGCAGCCCGTCCATAATTGTATATACCACCTAACCGTGTTTTTTTTTTCTTTCTTTATACATACATACTAGTTACGAGTATACTATCTCTTTATCAACCAGTCTATATATTAGCAGCAGACACAGTACAGTGCGGTAGTTCACGGCTGTGGCTACCTCTGTGTCGGCACTCGGCAGCCCGTCCATAATTGTATATACCACCTAACCGTGGTTTTTTTTTCTTTCTTTATACATACATACTAGTTACGAGTATACTATCTCTTTATCAACCAGTCTATATATTAGCAGCAGACACAGTACAGTGCGGTAGTTCACGGCTGTGGCTACCTCTGTGTCGGCACTCGGCAGCCCGTCCATAATTGTATATACCACCTAACCGTGGTTTTTTTTTCTTTCTTTATACATACATACTAGTTACGAGTATACTATCTCTTTATCAACCAGTCTATATATTAGCAGCAGACACAGTACAGTGCGGTAGTTCACGGCTGTGGCTACCTCTGTGTCGGCACTCGGCAGCCCGTCCATAATTGTATATACCAGTGACCTAACCGTGTTTTTTTTTTCTTTCTTTATACATACATACTAGTTACGAGTATACTATCTCTTTATCAACCAGTCTATATATTAGCAGCAGACACAGTACAGTGCGGTAGTTCACGGCTGTGGCTACCTCTGTGTCGGCACTCGGCAGCCCGTCCATAATTGTATATACCACCTAACCGTGGTTTTTTTTTCTTTCTTTATACATACATACTAGTTACGAGTATACTATCTCTTTATCAACCAGTCTATATATTAGCAGCAGACACAGTACAGTGCGGTAGTTCACGGCTGTGGCTACCTCTGTGTCGGCACTCGGCAGCCCGTCCATAATTGTATATACCACCTAACCGTGGTTTTTTTTTCTTTCTTTATACATACATACTAGTTACGAGTATACTATCTCTTTATCAACCAGTCTATATATTAGCAGCAGACACAGTACAGTGCGGTAGTTCACGGCTGTGGCTACCTCTGTGTCGGCACTCGGCAGCCCGTCCATAATTGTATATACCACCTAACCGTGGTTTTTTTTTCTTTCTTTATACATACATACTAGTTACGAGTATACTATCTCTTTATCAACCAGTCTATATATTAGCAGCAGACACAGTACAGTGCGGTAGTTCACGGCTGTGGCTACCTCTGTGTCGGCACTCGGCAGCCCGTCCATAATTGTATATACCACCTAACCGTGGTTTTTTTTTCTTTCTTTATACATACATACTAGTTACGAGTATACTATCTCTTTATCAACCAGTCTATATATTAGCAGCAGACACAGTACAGTGCGGTAGTTCACGGCTGTGGCTACCTCTGTGTCGGCACTCGGCAGCCCGTCCATAATTGTATATACCACCTAACCGTGGTTTTTTTTTCTTTCTTTATACATACATACTAGTTACGAGTATACTATCTCTTTATCAACCAGTCTATATATTAGCAGCAGACACAGTACAGTGCGGTAGTTCACGGCTGTGGCTACCTCTGTGTCGGCACTCGGCAGCCCGTCCATAATTGTATATACCACCTAACCGTGGTTTTTTTTTCTTTCTTTATACATACATACTAGTTACGAGTATACTATCTCTTTATCAACCAGTCTATATATTAGCAGCAGACACAGTACAGTGCGGTAGTTCACGGCTGTGGCTACCTCTGTGTCGGCACTCGGCAGCCCGTCCATAATTGTATATACCACCTAACCGTGGTTTTTTTTTCTTTCTTTATACATACATACTAGTTACGAGTATACTATCTCTTTATCAACCAGTCTATATATTAGCAGCAGACACAGTACAGTGCGGTAGTTCACGGCTGTGGCTACCTCTGTGTCGGCACTCGGCAGCCCGTCCATAATTGTATATACCAGTGACCTAACCGTGGTTTTTTTTTCTTTCTTTATACATACATACTAGTTACGAGTATACTATCTCTTTATCAACCAGTCTATATATTAGCAGCAGACACAGTACAGTGCGGTAGTTCACGGCTGTGGCTACCTCTGTGTCGGCACTCGGCAGCCCGTCCATAATTGTATATACCACCTAACCGTGGTTTTTTTTTCTTTCTTTATACATACATACTAGTTACGAGTATACTATCTCTTTATCAACCAGTCTATATATTAGCAGCAGACACAGTACAGTGCGGTAGTTCACGGCTGTGGCTACCTCTGTGTCGGCACTCGGCAGCCTGTCCATAATTGTATATACCAGTGACCTAACCGTGGTTTTTTTTTCTTTCTTTATACATACATACTAGTTACGAGTATACTATCTCTTTATCAACCAGTCTATATATTAGCAGCAGACACAGTACAGTGCGGTAGTTCACGGCTGTGGCTACCTCTGTGTCGGCACTCGGCAGCCCGTCCATAATTGTATATACCACCTAACCGTGGTTTTTTTTTCTTTCTTTATACATACATACTAGTTACGAGTATACTATCTCTTTATCAACCAGTCTATATATTAGCAGCAGACACAGTACAGTGCGGTAGTTCACGGCTGTGGCTACCTCTGTGTCGGCACTCGGCAGCCCGTCCATAATTGTATATACCACCTAACCGTGGTTTTTTTTTCTTTCTTTATACATACATACTAGTTACGAGTATACTATCTCTTTATCAACCAGTCTATATATTAGCAGCAGACACAGTACAGTGCGGTAGTTCACGGCTGTGGCTACCTCTGTGTCGGCACTCGGCAGCCCGTCCATAATTGTATATACCACCTAACCGTGGTTTTTTTTTCTTTCTTTATACATACATACTAGTTACGAGTATACTATCTCTTTATCAACCAGTCTATATATTAGCAGCAGACACAGTACAGTGCGGTAGTTCATGGCTGTGGCTACCTCTGTGTCGGCACTCGGCAGCCCGTCCATAATTGTATATACCACCTAACCGTGGTTTTTTTTTCTTTCTTTATACATACATACTAGTTACGAGTATACTATCTCTTTATCAACCAGTCTATATATTAGCAGCAGACACAGTACAGTGCGGTAGTTCACGGCTGTGGCTACCTCTGTGTCGGCACTCGGCAGCCCGTCCATAATTGTATATACCACCTAACCGTGGTTTTTTTTTCTTTCTTTATACATACATACTAGTTACGAGTATACTATCTCTTTATCAACCAGTCTATATATTAGCAGCAGACACAGTACAGTGCGGTAGTTCACGGCTGTGGCTACCTCTGTGTCGGCACTCGGCAGCCCGTCCATAATTGTATATACCACCTAACCGTGGTTTTTTTTTCTTTCTTTATACATACATACTAGTTACGAGTATACTATCTCTTTATCAACCAGTCTATATATTAGCAGCAGACACAGTACAGTGCGGTAGTTCACGGCTGTGGCTACCTCTGTGTCGGCACTCGGCAGCCCGTCCATAATTGTATATACCAGTGACCTAACCGTGGTTTTTTTTTCTTTCTTTATACATACATACTAGTTACGAGTATACTATCTCTTTATCAACCAGTCTATATATTAGCAGCAGACACAGTACAGTGCGGTAGTTCACGGCTGTGGCTACCTCTGTGTCGGCACTCGGCAGCCCGTCCATAATTGTAAATACCACCTAACCGTGGTTTTTTTTTCTTTCTTTATACATACATACTAGTTACGAGTATACTATCTCTTTATCAACCAGTCTATATATTAGCAGCAGACACAGTACAGTGCGGTAGTTCACGGCTGTGGCTACCTCTGTGTCGGCACTCGGCAGCCCGTCCATAATTGTATATACCAGTGACCTAACCGTGGTTTTTTTTTCTTTCTTTATACATACATACTAGTTACGAGTATACTATCTCTTTATCAACCAGTCTATATATTAGCAGCAGACACAGTACAGTGCGGTAGTTCACGGCTGTGGCTACCTCTGTGTCGGCACTCGGCAGCCCGTCCATAATTGTATATACCACCTAACCGTGGTTTTTTTTTCTTTCTTTATACATACATACTAGTTACGAGTATACTATCTCTTTATCAACCAGTCTATATATTAGCAGCAGACACAGTACAGTGCGGTAGTTCACGGCTGTGGCTACCTCTGTGTCGGCACTCGGCAGCCCGTCCATAATTGTATACTAGTATCCAATCCATCCATCTCCATTGTTTACCTGAGGTGCCTTTTAGTTGTGCCTATTAAAATATGGAGAACAAAAATGTTGAGGTTCCAAAATTAGGGAAAGATCAAGATCCACTTCCACCTCGTGCTGAAGCTGCTGCCACTAGTCATGGCCGAGACGATGAAATGCCAGCAACGTCGTCTGCCAAGGCCGATGCCCAATGGCATAGTACAGAGCATGTCAAAACCAAAACACCAAATATCAGTAAAAAAAGGACTCCAAAACCTAAAATAAAATTGTCGGAGGAGAAGCGTAAACTTGCCAATATGCCATTTACCACACGGAGTGGCAAGGAACGGCTGAGGCCCTGGCCTATGTTCATGGCTAGTGGTTCAGCTTCACATGAGGATGGAAGCACTCAGCCTCTCGCTAGAAAACTGAAAAGACTCAAGCTGGCAAAAGCACCGCAAAGAACTGTGCGTTCTTTGAAATCCCAAATCCACAAGGAGAGTCCAATTGTGTCGGTTGCGATGCCTGACCTTCCCAACACTGGACGTGAAGAGCATGCGCCTTCCACCATTTGCACGCCCCCTGCAAGTGCTGGAAGGAGCACCCGCAGTCCAGTTCCTGATAGTCAGATTGAAGATGTCAGTGTTGAAGTACACCAGGATGAGGAGGATATGGGTGTTGCTGGCGCTGGGGAGGAAATTGACCAGGAGGATTCTGATGGTGAGGTGGTTTGTTTAAGTCAGGCACCCGGGGAGACACCTGTTGTCCGTGGGAGGAATATGGCCGTTGACATGCCAGGTGAAAATACCAAAAAAATCAGCTCTTCGGTGTGGAGGTATTTCACCAGAAATGCGGACAACAGGTGTCAAGCCGTGTGTTCCCTTTGTCAAGCTGTAATAAGTAGGGGTAAGGACGTTAACCACCTCGGAACATCCTCCCTTATACGTCACCTGCAGCGCATTCATAATAAGTCAGTGACAAGTTCAAAAACTTTGGGTGACAGCGGAAGCAGTCCACTGACCAGTAAATCCCTTCCTCTTGTAACCAAGCTCACGCAAACCACCCCACCAACTCCCTCAGTGTCAATTTCCTCCTTCCCCAGGAATGCCAATAGTCCTGCAGGCCATGTCACTGGCAAGTCTGACGAGTCCTCTCCTGCCTGGGATTCCTCCGATGCATCCTTGCGTGTAACGCCTACTGCTGCTGGCGCTGCTGTTGTTGCCGCTGGGAGTCGATGGTCATCCCAGAGGGGAAGTCGTAAGCCCACTTGTACTACTTCCAGTAAGCAATTGACTGTTCAACAGTCCTTTGCGAGGAAGATGAAATATCACAGCAGTCATCCTACTGCAAAGCGGATAACTGAGTCCTTGACAACTATGTTGGTGTTAGACGTGCGTCCGGTATCCGCCGTTAGTTCACAGGGAACTAGACAATTTATTGAGGCAGTGTGCCCCCGTTACCAAATACCATCTAGGTTCCACTTCTCTAGGCAGGTGATACCGAGAATGTACACGGACGTCAGAAAAAGACTCACCAGTCTCCTAAAAAATGCAGTTGTACCCAATGTCCACTTAACCACGGACATGTGGACAAGTGGAGCAGGGCAGGGTCAGGACTATATGACTGTGACAGCCCACTGGGTAGATGTATGGACTCCCGCCGCAAGAACAGCAGCGGCGGCACCAGTAGCAGCATCTCGCAAACGCCAACTCTTTCCTAGGCAGGCTACGCTTTGTATCACCGCTTTCAAGAATACGCACACAGCTGAAAACCTCTTACGGCAACTGAGGAAGATCATCGCGGAATGGCTTACCCCAATTGGACTCTCCTGTGGATTTGTGGCATCGGACAACGCCAGCAATATTGTGTGTGCATTAAATATGGGCAAATTCCAGCACGTCCCATGTTTTGCACATACCTTGAATTTGGTGGTGCAGAATTTTTTAAAAAACGACAGGGGCGTGCAAGAGATGCTGTCGGTGGCCAGAAAAATTGCGGGACACTTTCGGCGTACAGGCACCACGTACAGAAGACTGGAGCACCACCAAAAACTACTGAACCTGCCCTGCCATCATCTGAAGCAAGAAGTGGTAACGAGGTGGAATTCAACCCTCTATATGCTTCAGAGGTTGGAGGAGCAGCAAAAGGCCATTCAAGCCTATACAATTGAGCACGATATAGGAGATGGAATGCACCTGTCTCAAGTGCAGTGGAGAATGATTTCAACGTTGTGCAAGGTTCTGATGCCCTTTGAACTTGCCACACGTGAAGTCAGTTCAGACACTGCCAGCCTGAGTCAGGTCATTCCCCTCATCAGGCTTTTGCAGAAGAAGCTGGAGGCATTGAAGAAGGAGCTAAAAGGGAGCGATTCCGCTAGGCATGTGGGACTTGTGGATGCAGCCCTTAATTCGCTTAACAAGGATTCACGGGTGGTCAATCTGTTGAAATCAGAGCACTACATTTTGGCCACCGTGCTCGATCCTAGATTTAAAGCCTACCTTGGATCTCTCTTTCCGGCAGACACAGGTTTGCTGGGGTTGAAAGACCTGCTGGTGACAAAATTGTCAAGTCAAGCGGAACGCGACCTGTCAACATCTCCTCCTTCACATTCTCCCGCAACTGGGGGTGCGAGGAAAAGGCTCAGAATTCCGAGCCCACCCGCTGGCGGTGATGCAGGGCAGTCTGGAGCGACTGCTGATGCTGACATCTGGTCCGGACTGAAGGACCTGACAACGATTACGGACATGTCGTCTACTGTCACTGCATATGATTCTCTCAACATTGATAGAATGGTGGAGGATTATATGAGTGACCGCATCCAAGTAGGCACGTCACACAGTCCGTACTTATACTGGCAGGAAAAAGAGGCAATTTGGAGGCCCTTGCACAAACTGGCTTTATTCTACCTAAGTTGCCCTCCCACAAGTGTGTACTCCGAAAGAGTGTTTAGTGCCGCCGCTCACCTTGTCAGCAATCGGCGTACGAGGTTACATCCAGAAAATGTGGAGAAGATGATGTTCATTAAAATGAATTATAATCAATTCCTCCGCGGAGACATTGACCAGCAGCAATTGCCTCCACAAAGTACACAGGGAGCTGAGATGGTGGATTCCAGTGGGGACGAATTGATAATCTGTGAGGAGGGGGATGTACACGGTGATATATCGGAGGGTGAAGATGAGGTGGACATCTTGCCTCTGTAGAGCCAGTTTGTGCAAGGAGAGATTAATTGCTTCTTTTTTGGGGGGGGGTCCAAACCAACCCGTCATATCAGTCACAGTCGTGTGGCAGACCCTGTCACTGAAATGATGGGTTGGTTAAAGTGTGCATGTCCTGTTTTGTTTATACAACATAAGGGTGGGTGGGAGGGCCCAAGGACAATTCCATCTTGCACCTCTTTTTTCTTTTCTTTTTCTTTGCATCATGTGCTGATTGGGGAGGGTTTTTTTGGAAGGGACATCCTGCGTGACACTGCAGTGCCACTCCTAGATGGGCCCGGTGTTTGTGACGGCCACTAGGGTCGCTAATCTTACTCACACAGTCAGCTACCTCATTGCGCCTTTTTTTTTCTTTGCGTCATGTGCTGTTTGGGGAGGGTTTTTTGGAAGGGACATCCTGCGTGACACTGCAGTGCCACTCCTAGATGGGCCCGGTGTTTGTGTCGGCCACTAGGGTCGCTAATCTTACTCACACAGCTACCTCATTGCGCCTCTTTTTTTCTTTGCGTCATGTGCTGTTTGGGGAGGGTTTTTTGGAAGGGACATCCTGCGTGACACTGCAGTGCCACTCCTAGATGGGCCCGGTGTTTGTGTCGGCCACTAGGGTCGCTTATCTTACTCACACAGCGACCTCGGTGCAAATTTTAGGACTAAAAATAATATTGTGAGGTGTGAGGTATTCAGAATAGACTGAAAATGAGTGGAAATTATGGTTTTTGAGGTTAATAATACTTTGGGATCAAAATGACCCCCAAATTCTATGATTTAAGCTGTTTTTTAGTGTTTTTGGAAAAAAACACCCGAATCCAAAACACACCCGAATCCGACAAAAAAAATTCGGTGAGGTTTTGACAAAACGCGGTCGAACCCAAAACACGGCCGCGGAACCGAACCCAAAACCAAAACACAAAACCCGAAAAATTTCAGGCGCTCATCTCTACTTTAACCTTGAAAGTGTTGGATGAGTCTGCCAAGCATTGTAAACCTTATGATTGGTTCATTTATGGCAACAGGCAGTAACAGTTGTATACATAATTGGTGCCAGTATTAAGATAATTAAGCTGAATGATCAAATACTGGCTCATATCTGCTAATAAAATGAGTCCAGTGCTGCTTGGGTTTCGTGTTTTATTTTAAGCATTAAGAAATATATTTGTTCCCACTGGACGCATCTTTGTGCACAAGACAGCCATAGGCATGGGAAATGTAGATAAACAGTCTACCATGATGAAGTGTTATAGTGTCATACTCTCCTTTTGTGATGTCTGGAAAACCAAATACTCAGCAGAGCAAAAAAACGTCAGTATGTCTTGTCTTCTGAGAGAGAACCCTTCAGGGAAAAAAAATGTTCTGTTCAGTCAATCGATTACTTTACAATATACTAATTGGGACTGTGGCTTACACACAACCTATTTCCATTCAATTAAACATCACAGTAGTGGTTCCAATTATTAAAATATAGTAAACACCATTAACCAGCCCATCAAAGTAACAGACCAACATGATAGTAATGTCAGCGCTGGCGACTGTGCGTGCCCAAAAGAAGAAACACTTGAATTGCTCCATCGGGCACCATCTAGTGTCTTCCGACATGCAAAACACTTGAATTTTCCCTATAGAGGTAAGGAGCTGCATTAGCCTTTTATTATATAGGATTTTGCATAGCTGATCAAAGTATTAATTTGCACGTTTTCATGTATGGTGACAAATTTAAATTGAATACTGACCCTTTTGACAATCACCAGAAATGTTTTTTAAGGCATGGCGATGTGGGTTAAAGGATACGTGTGTCCTTTCTGGGCTACCCCATTTATAATGCTACTCTTATGTGTACTTGTCATTCAGTTATATCCCCATGAATTTAAAACACACATTTTTCTCACCATGCCATACTCAGTAACTAAACTTTTAAGCATTCACTCCAGAGTCAGACACATAACACATGGAGGTATTTGCTCCTGCAGAGGAAGCCTGCTAATTCTAATTACATGAAACTGGTTGTAATTGTCAGGTTAAACCATTTCAGCTAAGCAAATCTATGTAGTGTGCAGCCACATATCCAATCCCATGTAGCCAAGGCCAGATTAACAGTGGGGCGGATGGAGCTCCAGGCCTCCACATCAAAATAGGCCCATCATCATCAGCATGATGATCACTAGCCACCAGCTGGCCACATGGTCGCCTAGAATTTATAATATTAAGATTGCATTTCTATTTTTCTCACAAAATTATGCATTTCTTTTTATATAAATACATTTTTAGGGAGACATTGGAGCTGATAGAATAGGGGGTGTATATGCCCACATGGATCTGGCCACACCCACACAACACTGATCACAGCCCCCTCATTTCTCACAAAAGACCCTTGAATATTTTCAGCTCCAAGCCCAAGTGGCCCTTAATCCGGCCCTGCCTGTAGCCACACATTGCATAGACCTGCTTAATTGAAATGGTTTAAAATGACCGTTTCAACTAGCTTCATATATTTAGAATTTCCAGGCTTCCTAAATATTATGAGCTTAGTTCCTGGGTGTGGCTTGCTGATAAATAGGTTTTTAATTCTGTCAGATGTAACCAGAGGAGGATTTACCACAAGGCAACCAAGGCAGCTGCCTAGGGCCCTGAGGCCTGCCGATAAGGCTGTATGTAGCAGGGACATGTGGTGAGCTAAATAGCTCAGGAACCACTGTCTAGCACCAGAGCCAGATTTACATGCAATATATGAGCCAAAGCGTACATCTGGGCAATATACACAGGTGCAGCAGTATAAACTCCTGGAAATTTGGTGAGTTTTGATCAGAGATGTGCGGAGAAGTTAGCCAGGTGAGGCACTGCTTCACCTGCCATAGACTTTTTACTCCAAAGTTTTGACTATAAAAATTATTAAAATAATGCAAAGAAGATATTTCAAACATATTCTTTGTATTTTTCATATACTTTATACAGTCAAAACTCTGGCACAAACGTTAGTATGGCAGGAAAGGCTCTGCCTCACCTGCCTCACCCCACCGCACGTCACTGGTATGTAGGGCATTTCCGGCGGACCGCAACCTCTGGCAAAAATGTCAGAGCACTGGGCTGGCTGAATGCCCCTGACAGGTTATCAGTGATCAGTCAGCTGTTGGATGCCGGCTCCAGCCTGTGTCTCCAGTCCTGCAGTTTTGTAAGCCTCGATAACTCATATACAACTCGGTCAGTAAGTGAGGGTGTAATAATGGGGTACGGAGCCTGCTACATTCAGTGAGGGGAACACATATCTAAAATGCAGCAACTGAGTGGTGTAATAATGAAAAATTAGAGCTTAGGCGAAGGGGGAACCCGGGGAAGTAATATACTGTAATAGAATATAAGGAGGAAAATCAATAAACAATGTAAGAGGCATAAATCAGGAATGAAAATATAGTGCTATTGATTGAAGGGGGAGTCCAAACCGGTATCTTGCTTAGGGCCCCATGAGGTCTAAATCCACCTCTGGATGTAACTGAAGGTGTAAAGAAATCATACTGGCTCACAAAGTAAGTGTACGAATATTGTATGCTCAGTTGCTTGGAGTGTGATGTAAATATGTGTGTGTACATATGTGTGCAAAAACCACTGTGTCGTTTTATGGAGAATATTTGCAAGATGCCATATTATTGGACCCTGCAAAATATCTGTGGCTGTTGAGAAACGGGAGAATAATAAAAGCAGTATGTTAATATACAAAGCTATTCAACATCTGCGGCTGCTGAAAAACTTGGATATATCACGGTATTAAAAACACCCCTGATGAAGTTAAAATATTGATGAAACGTGTTGGGTGTTTTAGATTTAGAAGTAATACTCAGCAGAAAGCTGTATTACTGTTGATGCAAGAAGAGAGTTTTAAACCTTTTTGTATTGGTTTTATAAAGACTTAAAGGATGATTACTATTTGTCGGGTGATCTTAGTGCAAGGGTTTTACTTCAGAATAAGATCAAACCATCCTGCTTACTCAGAAAACTGCACCTTATGAAAGGAGCTATAACTACCTTGGAATAAGTGGAGAGCACCACTGGACACAATTTATAATAAGCGCCCCAAGGGACTTTTATCGTAAATTTGTTTGCGGATATTCACTCTTTGGCTATTGTGATGGCTGATTCACACAATCAACGTGCTGGTGTGAAGTTTTGTTTGTATTGCTGTTTTGTTTCTGGATCATGACCGTAGCACCAAGATTCATCTCCTGTTATGATTTTTGAGAAAAAAAATCAGGGCCTGCTTCCAAGTGTTCCTTCAAAGCACGGCACGTAACCAGGCGCTTGTCTCTCTGGTCAGCGGTGAAAATGCATGGCACAAATTCTGGCGGGGGTTGTTATGCTGCTTGTAGCATAACAACCGTTTCCACTGCATTTTTTCCCAAAAGGAAACAAAACTTCACAACAGTACGTTGTTCGTGTGAATCAGCCATCACAAAAATAGATAAAAGAGTGAATAACTTGTCAGGAAAAAAAAAACACTGCAGTCAAATGCTAACATTCCCCGCAAGGTCAGCGGGGATACTGGTTCAGAAGGGGTCCGCAAACATTCACCTAGCAGAGGAAGCCCGTACTACAAGCGCCATACGAATGTGTGGTGTTCTGCACTCCTACTTGCGATAAACTCACAGCTTGGTCCGGTGCCCGACCTGGGGAAACCATACATCCAAAACAACAGCTGGATGGCACTCATAGAGACTTCTTAGTAATGAAACACACAGCACAGCGGTTGTCTTGATAAAAGAGAGTCATCTCTGAAACGTTTGCGATACTTTAGCTGCTGTGCTGTGTGTTTCATTAGTAATACCCCTTTCACACCACATATCCGGGTCCGACCCAGTATTTTGAACCTGGGACCGACCCGGGTCGGACATGGGTCAGACCCTTTCACACTACACTTTCAACCTGGGTTATTGCAGGGGGTAGGGGTGTGTGTGTGTGTGTCAGAGTGACCATATTATCCCTTTTACCTAGGACACTCATGGATTACACAGGTTCAGAGGTTCTGTGGCTGGCTGACTTCAAGCCTACATTTCAGCTGGTTTTAATCAGCCACAGGTTTCGCTCACCTTAATACTTAAATAATGGGATTTTAGTACATGGATTGATCAATGCATTTAAGCTTGAAGCCCATTGACAATGGCCCCCATTTCACAGCAAATCCTACACTATCATCCAGCTTTTTTTAAAACCTGGCAACTGCTATCACATCAGAGTGAAACTGATAATATGCTGCCTGGTTTAAAGCTCACCTGCCAGCTAACTCATGTATTTTCAAGGTGAGACATCCACCAGCACAACTCCTGATTTACCACTAAGGAAGCAGCTGACACACATTTAAAATTAACTAAAATTAAAAATGAGAAAGCTGTGATCACAAGAAGGTTAACTAAAAATTAACCAAAATATACACATCCAAAATCCACCACACTCGCCATACCTAAAAATGAGGTGCACACCTGCACTCGCTATTCCCAGGTTGGGGTTCAGTGACTTGTGACCGCATTGCTTAAATCATCTGCACTTACCATACTTGCCTACCTGACCCTCTCCATGGGGGAGAAAATGCTCTGTACCTGGACTTTCCTGGTAATGTATGATTGCCATCACCTGTGGTGAGCTAGTTAATTGATAAGAAAGGTGTTTCACCACAGGTGATGGCAATCATACATTACCAGGAAAGTCCAGGAACAGAGCATTTTCTCCCTCATGGAGAGGGTCAGGTAGGCAAGTATTTTATATATATATATATATATATATATATATATATATATATATAATGTAACATGGGTACTTGAAATAAGGACTCGCAGGAAGGTATTCCGGTTACAAAACAGCATCTTTACTGGTAGAAAACACTGTGCAGAGTATATTCAGGCTTAGGCCTGGCCACACAGGTACAAACAGAAAAATAAAAGCACAAACAGAAAAAGTCCTAGCACTTCTTGTGCTCCATCATCAGTCCCCTGTAGTGGCTTGCAGCATGCCATACTCTCTGGCACAGTCAATGACAATAGTCCCTGGCGATGCAATGTGATCCCTGCTCACTGACCCCTAATAGGCATCAGCGCCCAGTGCAGTAGGGATGGCCGCCTGCCAACGATAGTCGCCAAACAGCGATGGCTAACTACTGATGGCCAATTGTTTTGCCATCGATGGCAGAGAAACAATGTTTCTATGTAATCGAGTTCAGCTGCATAGTTTTTTTTCTCTCCTCCATGCAAGAAGCTTAGCTCTTCTCCCCGATGGCCTGCTAAGCCCCATCCCCATTTTTGATTGTCCCGTGGCCCAGCCAGCACATATCACTGGTGGCCATTGAGTGGTGCAAACCATCAATGGTTTGCCATAAATTGTTTATGTGCCATCAATGGATAGCACCGATGGTGCCATCGATGTCAACCATTGATGGACAGCCCACCGATGGACAGCTCTACGGTGCAGTGTGTATTTGGGATTTTTAAACCCCCTCTCCTACAGTTAGCTTCCTTTTGTCTCTGGGTGAGTTATGTAAATGCTGATTTACTTACTGGACTAAAAGCAATACTTCAATACATTCAATACACTTAAATTCAAGCCGCTGCGGCCGCTGTATGCAATCCTTAACCTACGTACTTATTACTCAGTTAGCGTACAAAGTCCCGTACCATGTACGCACTTTGCGTACAAACGCCGCGACGGACGTACAAAGTACATGCGGTGCATACACACACAACGACACGCCGTGAGCACTATGCAGCTTCACGTGTGTCTGAAATACACTTACTAATCTAGCAGGGAAAGAGACACGACACCAATTGTATTTAAGTTGGGATCTGACCCGCCAACATATAATTGATAAAAAGGGGGTTACAACAAAGATACAATTACAATAACAGAAAAGAGGCTACTGTCAATGGTGCATACGTTTGTTTGCCTGCGCTTCCCGGTCCGGTCCTCAGTCATCAAGGTAGATGACCTTCAGAGATTGTGTGTGACCAGGCCTGCAGCTGGCTTTTTATACATTTGTCCAAAACCTAACACAATGGAAACTGTAATCTATTCATCTATTGGTCACTGAGATGGTCGTTTACGGTACAGGAGAGGTCATAGGTCGGTTTGAATAGGTGGGCGATGTCTGGTCCAGGTGCACTTGCAAATGTTCTCCACTGGGTTCCCGCCGAATATCAGGAGTACAGTAAATACAGTTAATATTAATATTCTGCCCCTGCGCATAACTATTTGCAGGAGCGTGCGATCTTCTGCAGACCAACACCGGAATATTGCTCTAAAAATACCCTACAGCTAGATACCAAACACCACCTCCTAACCTAATTCTGTCCCCTCCTATCCTGTAAAGGTGAATCCCTTTGTTATTATACCCTTTAAGCAAGTGTAACTCGCTGGTGTGGTGCATGTAGGCTATGTGTACTTTGTGCACTATGTGGATTAAATATGTAATGTGTTTTTATGGCTTTTCCATGTGATTAAAAATACTACTGTAATTACCCATACCACGCGCTAATACGCAGGACCGCGGGAGCGGTCATACGCAACTTGCGAATATGTGCACGCACGGCAGAACAAGCACGCGCACGGAGGCCATCTGTGTGTAGTTTGTACGTGATGTGTGTACTGAAATATTTCGACTACGACAGTTAGAAGACCAGGATTTCTCTTCTCCCTCTTTTGAGTTGTGTACTTCACAAAAACCCGAAGTTCCCCACTTCAATTACAGCTGCAGGTCTTGTTTTTGTCTCCCTTGGAGGGAGCTGATTCCACCAGAATGTGGACAATTGTGATTAGACACAAGCCCTCTCACCACAATATATATGTATATATATATATATATATATATATATATATATATGTCTTCAACACAAAGCCTGGCACTCCCCAAGCATACTTTCAACTGCAGCCGGTGCCCTCATAGGAATGAAAACATATGAAGCAAAGATGCGGCACTCTAGGCTTGAATAATTCTCCACAAACCAGTAAATACTTTTCCAGCAACGTTTCAGTAGTCGCACCTACTGTCGTCAGGCTTTATTACAAGATTAAAATGTGTACATACCTTTATACTGTCACCCACATGTGAATTCCCGCCGACTCGTACCGGGACTCCTCGCCCGCTGAGCCGCATAGCGTCTGACGTCATCGTCAAGCGACGGCGCCGTGAAACAAACACACCATCACCATAGCAACCAAGAAGCATGCAATGTAACATACGAGATCTGCTGTAACAATATAATGATAATAAAGTAACAGTCTAGTATCCAATATATTCATTTCACAATTTTAAAAGACTTATGTATATCCTTGTTAACTTACTTTGATAAACATTAAATCTAAAAGCAACAGAACCTCTTAATGGTTAACATTTTCGGCTTTTACCCACTCTGTTATTATTTTAGAAAGCATGCATATGAGATATTTTCATTGAGGCCTTTGGGATAGATTACATCTAAACGCATTATCCATCTTGTTTCTAATTGCAACAACCTTATCCCTCTGTTGCCTCCTCTCATGTCTCCCACCACACAGTCTATCATTCTATATCTAATACTGTGTAGTGGATGTTTATTTTGGGCAAAATGCCGGGCTACAGGCTGTTCGCTATCACCTGTGTCCAAGGCATTACGGATGGCTGACCTGTGAGCTGACATTCTCTCTTTAAATTTTCGTTCGGTCTTGCCGATGTAGCTCAGGCCACAAGGGCAAATAATTTTGTGTTGGCCAGAGGGTCGTTATTGCAACCGACAGCTTATCTGTTGAACTCCCTATTGCAGCCGTTAATTCGGAACGAACCAAGTTTTCTGCTGGATACAACCACCTTACTTAATAATTTAAAGGGATTAACCATAATTCCGGATGACACATGGTTAATTACAGTAGATGTAGTAAGTTTGTACACATCGATTCCACATGAGTTTGGATTAAATGCTGTTAAAAGATTTTTGCTGAGGAAAAACACATTTACTTTGGCTAAGGTAGATGTGATATTACAGTTGTTAGAATTAATTCTGACAATGAATTTTTTCTTATATAACAAACAATTCTACTTGCAAGTTAAGGGGTGTGCGATGGGTTCTTCTGTGGCTCCAGTGTACGCTAATATAGTGATGTTTGGGGTGGAAGAGGATCTGTTTTATAACAACCCACTATTTACAGCACAGGCGTTACTGTTTAATAGGTACATAGATGATTTAATCATCGTGTGGAAAGGTAACCATACAGTATTGGAAAATATTATCTTGGAGTACAATGCCACAGAGGGACCCATCAAATTCACCTATTGCATGAATCAGCAGGCCATTAATTTTTTGGATGTGAATATTCAGATTAAAAATTCTACACTTACTACTACTGTTTTTATGAAGCCAACTGACAGAGAACAACTTCTCCATGCCAAGAGTTGTCATCCAAAATCGATGATGAGAGGTCTCCCGTACTCTCAAATGGTTAGAATTAGACGCATTAACAGCAGTAAGGAGATGGCAGAACAACAGATAGACAGTCTAATAGACAAGTTGGTAGATAGAGGTTACTCTAAAAAAAGTCTAAAGAGTTCAAAAGACAAAGTCATGGCCCTCAATAGAGACACATTATTAAATACTACTAAGAAAACCAGGGCAGATAGGCCAGTTTTACCATGGGTTAATAAATATAATGTCAATTCTACGCATATTAATTCTATATCTAAAAAACATTGGTCGATTGTAAGTTCAGACAATTTGTTACATCTGAGTGATACCAAATTAATGCCCTGTTATTCGCGAGGACAAAACTTGCGGGATTTACTTGTAAAAAACATATATTGGATACTAGACTGTTACTTTATTATCATTATATTGTTACAGCAGATCTCGTATGTTACATTGCATGCTTCTTGGTTGCTATGGTGATGGTGTGTTTGTTTCACGGCGCCGTCGCTTGACGATGACGTCAGACGCTATGCGGCTCAGCGGGCGAGGAGTCCCGGTACGAGTCGGCGGGAATTCACATGTGGGTGACAGTATAAAGGTATGTACACATTTTAATCTTGTAATAAAGCCTGACGACAGTAGGTGCGACTACTGAAACGTTGCTGGAAAAGTATTTACTGGTTTGTGGAGAATTATTCAAGCCTAGAGTGCCGCATCTTTGCTTCATATATATATATGTCTATATATATATATACATATATATATACATATACATATATATGTTTCTGTTACGTCCTAGAGGATATTGGGGTCCACATTAGTACCATGGGGTATAGACGGGTCCACTAGGGGCCATGGGCACTTTAAGAAATCACTAGTGTGGGCTGACTCCGCCCTCTATGCCCCTCCTACCAGACTCAGTTTAGAAAATGTGCCCGGAGGAGCCGGTC